>NC_072352.1:2704060-3008120 GCF_009556855.1 Talaromyces marneffei | reverse complement strand
TTTGAAATTTTGAATGGCAGAGAGATTTCCACTCAGATCAGCAAGAACAGGCTCGTTCTCCATTGCAGCCATGATATCCGGATGAATGAGGCCCAAAATGCTGAACGCCATCTCTGCCGGGCTGAATGTGAGGGCATTTTCGGCCTCAATGGATTCAGCAAGAACGTTGTTGGTATTCATTAGTCCAGTACCACGCGTCCAGCCGATCACCACGCCACATATGGTAAGATAATCCGACCAGCTTTCAGAATGAAAGCGGTTGAACAAAGTTTCCAATCCTAGTTTGGATTCTGAATACAGACCATCTCCACCGAATGTTCCATGATTCGGCGAAAGTGGGAGCATAACCGCAGTCGGCCGGGTGATATAACCCCTGCTCTGCTTTTGCTGCTTAACGTGCCCTAAGATGCGAAGAAGATTCGTCAACATTAACCGGTGGCTAAGCTCCGATTTTGCGTCAATTCCATCTAATTGTCCAGTTTCGCCAATAGCGGCAAAGGGAATGATAGCGTCAAGGTCTCGATATCCATCCTTGGTTTCGTAGATGTAATTGACAAGCGCTTCACAATCCTGTTTGCTAGCCTGATTGAAGGGCAGTACAGTAAGCTTACTGCCCTTGGACCCATGAGTCTTGTACATATCATTGAAGAATTTTGTAGTTGAAGCCGGGGGTGCGCGGCTTGTAGTGACGAAGACTTCAGCGCCACCTTCCAGCAATCCCCGAACAATATCACAAGCTATTGAACCTGGTCCGGCACCGGTCACGAGGATTGTGTTCCCCGAGAAACACAAGCCACTTGTTTGCCCGGTAATTAGATTGTTCATGTAGATGTCCGTCCAATGATTGTTGTATCTCCATTCGGTACCAATTTGCTGCTTTAGCTGAATGACCGGCTTTTGTAGTTCAGAGGTTCTCCCCTTCAAGCCATAGTTGACTACATCAACAAAACTGCGACTTTGGCCTAATCTTCTTCTGGGTACCTCCTCATAAAGCATTTTGCCGCTTTCGTGGATCTTCGTATGGGGGCCTTGCGCTGGTTTGGTGTATACGAATACTGGCGATCGTGTCTGGAGAGAAGCTGGGGGCTGTCTCAGATCATTTAGTAAGCCATGGTTCGTTGAAAATGTGCTCAAGATATCGTCACAAGTCGATGTCCATCGATTGAGAATCATACGGATTCTATCTTTGCTATCGTTGGAATCAGGTTTGCCAATCTGAAGCTCCTGCTTCAGTGCAATCAATGCCACTCGACCCCAATTCCACCATGCATCGTACATACGGATCTTGTTGGTATCAAATATGGGTTTCGTTCCGGAATACATATCATCACCGAACTCAGAAGTCCAATGGCTGAGTGCCTCTCGAAGTGAATCATCTGAATCGTCACTCGTTTCTGTGGTCTCCTCGCCTTCCCTTCGTTTTATGAGATTGCCAATAACCTCATAAATTTCTGCGAGGGCGGTTTGATGCTCTTTCTGTGCTGCCTCCAGAGCTTCGGCATCTACCAGCGATGCCTTTGCAGCCGATGGGCCAGCTGATGAGGCGGTTAAGGAGAAATTTGCGAATGCAGCGTAGCGCTGGACAACCTGGTCAAAAAATTCCTTCGCAGCGTCAACGCTTGTTAAGCGAGAGGCTGGTTCGAGTGTGATTGAGTATGAGATGGCAGTGTCCTGTCTTTGAGGGCCAAGACCCCAGCGCGAGCTGAGATATTGTCTGATTGCTTGCTGGTTGAAAGAAGCAGGCATCTTGGATGAGAGAAGTTTGGAGATCAGACTGGAAACCTGTTTTCCAGGTCGTCCTTTGAATGCACCTGCTAACGCTGTACCAAGTGCCGTCAATGGCATATCCTCGGAACCATCTGGTAGGCTACCCAGTTCGGTGCCGAGATCTCCCACAATTTCGTTTTGTAGAGTGGATTTTCCTGTAGGATCACATCAGTAACTCTTTTCCCGGGATTGACACATTGTCTGACCTACCTCCAGAAAGTTCCTGAATAGATTTCGTTACGGGAATTTGATCAAATTGTTTCCGCAGTTTTTGCGCAACCACAGCAATGACTATATCAGTGGCTGTCATTGGGATGTCATCAACTGTGGCTGCTGCTACAATAGTGACAGGTGCAGCCTCTGCCGGTGGACTGGTCTGTGTCACCGTCTTGGGAGCGGGACTCTCAACAGGTGGTGCTGTTTTCGTGGTTGACATCGCCACGTTAGTGGCATTCTCCGGTTCATCTGCTTCATACTGGTAGAATATCTCCTTCTGGTTCTCACTAGATGACAGATACTGCCTTGTTATGGTGTGCGAGTCGGCATGTGGTTCCTTTGCTGCTTGTTTCTTGGCCATGTTGGCCAGAACCCGACTGGGTCCAACCTCGACATAACGTTCAATAATGGGAGTTTCATGTAGAAAGGCCTTTTGAGTTTCAATCCTATTCAATTGTTCAATTCGCCTTAGTTCTTTTCCACAGAAGAGGGGCAGGAAACGGGGGGGTGAAACTTACCATCGAACAGGAGAGGCCAACTGATGACTAGTCACTTGCGCATTAGTATCAGATCTCACTCACTTCACCTAAAGTTTTCTTGTACTCACGATAGTAACTCGATCAGTAGTTTATGAGTTAGGTATTGTTTTTGAGACCCCGACCGATTCTCGGTCGAGACTGCTAGTTCTCGCTTCATGGTTGCTTAACATATGAATCCAGATTACCAGTGCTCTGTACAATAGAACCGCAGATCAGGACTCTTTATCTTTGTTTATAGACACAAGGAGTACTCAGAGATAGCATTGGTTCGCTTTTGATGTTTACATAGCTAACTCTATTGATAACGCAGGTTACTACTCAAAACTGGCTTTCGGCGCCGTCCAACCGATAGCTTCGGTCTCGACAATGACATGTCCGAGAAGGCAGATTTAACCGACAAAGCATTCTTATTTGACATGGGTTGTATGCCTAGTAGGTCGCGTGTTCCCGATGTCCCCGTTTCAGCTAGTCTCTATCATTCGGTAGATGGAAATTCAGGTCCGAGACGTTGATTCAGCCGCTGGCGTTAGCGCGCACTAGATTTGAGTATATTTTATATATACATCAACTAATCGACTGGAACGTTCCTACATAACTGTACGAAAGACAGATTCGACTGCATACATATCTTCGTCTATCTATACATTGAATTACTGTATATTTTCATACCTGGGAGGTCTCCACGATGTCACCCGCCGCCATTATCAGTAGCGATGACGCCGCTAAGAGCGTCGATGCTAAAGCTTCTGCTAAGACAATATCAAGAAACTTTTTACATGTGATTGATGAACGTACTGGACAGTACTATCAGATTCCCATTCACCACAATGCCATCAGCGCCAATGAGTTCAAGAAGATCAAAGCTCCTGACTCCGAATACTATGCCGACCAGAACGAAAATGGAATCCGAGTCTTTGACCCCGGCTTCACAAACACGGCTGTGGTGGAAAGCAAGGTCACCTATGTGTTCGTAACACCATTTTGATGCATACGGAAGACATGCAAAAAGTTTTACTGACAAGTTTCCTAGTGATGGCAAGAGGGGTAAAATTCAGTACCGGGGCTATGATCTCGCGGACGTCGTTGCCAACAACAAGAAATTTATCGACACAGCCCATCTTATGGTCTTTGGATTCTGGCCCACAGCTGAAGAAGGAGCAGGCTTCCAACAAAAGCTATTTGATGCGATGCATATTGAACAATGTGTCATCGATACCATCCATGCGTTTCCGTAAGTATCTTGTCAATGATGAAATTTTTGTCAGATCAAAATATCTGACATGAACATAAGACGAACCGCTTCTACGACCCTCATGTTGACAGCGGGTTTGGCGGCTGTGCAAGCTACTCAAATGGACAGGATCCCCGCTCACATGGCCAAGAATCTCTATCTCGGAAATCCCACCTTGGTAGATGAGCAAATAGTCCGACTAATGGGTGTGTTGCCCATCGTCAGCGCAGTAGCATATTGCCACCATACCGGCCGCGAGTTCAAGTCGCCGCGATCTGATCTGACTTATATTGAAAACTTCTTGTATATGTGCGGCCACGTCCAAGAGGAAACTGGACTCCCTAATCCCCGCTATGTGCAAAACTTTGAAAGACTGTGGTCTCTTGTCGCTGATCATGAGATGACTTGCTCGACCGCAGCGGTCCTCCTCACCGCTTCGTCACTGCCAGATCCTATCTCATGTATCATCTCGGGTATTGGAGCATCGTACGGCCCACTTCACGGTGGTGCCATCGAATTCGCCTACAAGGATATGGCTGACATTGGAAGCGTGGACAATTGCCAGACGAAGATTGATCGGGTGAAGTCAGGCAAAGAACGCCTTTTCGGATATGGTCATCGTGTCTATAAAGTCACTGACCCACGTTCGGAACATATCCAAGCCGTCTTGGAGACACTAAAAGAAGAAATCGATAATGACCCTTTGTTGAAGGTTGCTTTCGAGCTGAACAGGATCGCACAAGAGGATGAATACTTCGTTTCCCGAGGATTGAAGCCTAACGCTGATTTGTTCGCGGCTTTCACATACGGAGCAATGTGAGTTTCATGGCAACAGATTTGCACTAGGCATGGCTAATACTTTCTTCTATAGGGGCTTCCCTCCGGACTTTATCCTCACCATTTCAACTATATCGAGAACTCAAGGCCTGATGGCCCACTGGAAAGAAGCCATGTCTGGAAAACCACTTATCTGGCGCCCAACGCAGGTTTACACTGGCAAGCTCGATCTGAAAATGGAAGTGTAATTGAGATATCAATTGTTTTGGACTCTAGTGGCCAATGACCTAAAGTGTTGGATTTATTCTGCTGTACGATTGCACCACATTGTTTATTCAAAGTCTTAGAATTCTCTGAAAACTCAATCCTTACCATTTCACTCAATGATGTTTACAACCACATTTTAGCTGTTGATCTTGGTTTTATGTAATTATTTCGGATCTAGTTAACGATCTTAGTCTTATAAAATCTAAACAAAAGTTCGCCCCAACGTTGATGAATAGGTTAGGTGGAGGGAAAGGATGAATTCTAGTAGATTTCTGTAACTACAGGATTGTATACTGGGCGGCGCAAAAGCTAAATCTCAGGATAATTTTATTATTACAAACGTGGTGGTTCACAGTCTTCGAAATACCCGCACAATGGGCTCCCGGGCCGTACGGCGGGGCTCTGGGCTTCATGGGGAGCCCCTACTTAGTAGCAAGCGGGCTTCAGCACCTCTAAATTTAGTGATTGTTGGGCCTGGGTGCCCTCGGAAAGCCACTAAGCTTAGCCCCCCCGGGCCTTCCAAGTAACATAATGTCACTTTGTTGATTTTGTTCCATATGGTTAGGCACATATTGGCAAGGCTTGTAATTTGCTAGCATCAAAACTTTCTAAACCTCCGACTTCGCTGATACTCTAATACTAGCGAGGACTTGTTGGGCGTTGGCCGTAGTCCGGGACTGGGTCACCCGCGTTGAGCTTCCGAGCCCCGACCAAATCCCGGTCGTGTCCGAGATAACTTCAAGGCTGAAGTGGACTTCGCGCGTCTTTCGGTAGGTGCGCACTATAGTTGTCGTAGAAATGGCTTTTGAACAACTACAAACGACCGTCCAGCTCGGCGGTTCATTAATATGTCCCCCGACTGCGTTCCCATTTTGCTTATCTCCTGATACAAAGGAGCGAGAAATGGCCGGTTTTAGGAATTAGCACTCAGCTGCCTCGTATTATACCTAAATAGATACAGCGCTTCTGCCATCCTCTTCGTCCCAGTTCTTTTGTTGCCGACAATTATCTTCTGGGGTCTCGCCGTTTCTTGGAGATGTCTGGGAGGTAAATCCTGCCATCAAAAAAGAAACCACAAGCAATCGAATGTCCCCAATCATCAGGATGGAGCATCCTATTCTGGATGCGGCGCCCAATGTAAATTATAGCACTTCATCTACTCCCTCAATGACCTATATCACTCCCTCGACGGATATAGAAGAGGATCCGTTTTGCCCTCGGATTACCTTCTCACTTGTTTACAAGGGTCTCGAATATTCGACACCACTCTTGAGCAACCATGCTATTGATTTGTCTCAACATAGGGCTATTTTTCTCTCCTCGTTAGAAGAACCCAGTGACAACTTAACCGAAGCTCCGACCGCAGTGGAGAGCCTTTTGATTCGCTTTTTACAGTTTCTCTTGGATCGCCAGGCCTCAACTACACTGATTTTACCATTGGTCGTGGCCTTTCGCAGAGACTTTTTGCTATTGAATGACATCCATTCATTGATAGCTTCATTGCCAGAACCACTAGAGACACAACGAGCTCTACTTTGCACTTACTACACAACGATTTTACGATGTGGTCTGCAACCAGATACACATATACGGCAGAGCGCCCTCTTCGAAGCCGCGGAAAAAGACCATGTCAAGCTGATGGCCATCTTTGGAGGCCAAGGAGCGTCGAATCCACGGTGCTTCCGGGACCTTCAAGATTTGTACAACACATATGCTCCTTTGTTGGACGTCCTCATCAGCACAGTCGACAACGTATTATATGAACTTTGCGTCCTTCCTGAAACTCGAGACTTCTTCAGGGGTCGCCAGATATGCTTGCTATCGTGGCTGAAAACACCGCATACTGTCCCTGATGAACAGTTTCTTGCAACCGCAGCAGTAAGCTTTGTGATCCATGGAGTTGTTGCTCTAGCACACTGGTGTGTTACCTGCAATGTTCTTGGGAAGCACCCTGGGACTCTGCGTTCTCTTCTGGCTGGGACAAGCGGACATTCCCAAGGCATTATCATAGCTGCAGCTGTGTCCGCGTCCGATTCCTGGAAATCATTCTACGAAAATTCTGTGCTCTGTATGAAATTATTGTTTTGGACGGGGTACGAGAGTCACAGGGCTGCTCCACGTCTGGCTCTCACCTCCGCCGCAGTTCACGACGCAGAAAGCCGTGGCGAGGGTCAGCCAAGTCACATGCTGCACATTTCTGGACTTCCAAAGAAACATATCATCTCCCTTCTTGGCAAATGCAACCAAGACATCCATCTCGAAAAGAAGGTCTATCTGGCTCTTTCCAATTCAAGATCTAGCTTCACCATTGCCGGCCCCGCATCATCGCTGGTTCGATTTAATCAGCTCGCCCATGAAATTGGCGTGGGCAGAAAGGTAGACCAGTCTCGCATTCCGTTCGATAAACGAAAGCCCGAAGTCGAGACGCAATTCCTTCCCATCAGTTCGCCTTTTCATACTCCCTACCTCGAAACGACGGCGCAAATAATTAAAAGTCGGCTTTCTGATCAAGCTTTGGAATCGAAACAGCTGGCTATCCCTGTCTATGATACTCGAGATGGATCCAACATGGCAGCAGCTGCTGCCGGGGAAAATATCTTGCCATCACTCATAGATGCTGTCACCATCCATCATGTTGACTGGCCGTCAGTTTTGAATTCCTCCCGCTATACACATGCATTGGTCTTCGGCAAGGGTCTTAGCGATATGGTTGCCATCAACACCGACGGCAAAGGCATACAGATTATATCCGCTACCGAGCTCACAACTACTAACGCGCGATTTGGATCTAAATGCACTATTTTCAGTCTCAATTTGCCAGACTCATTCATATCTCCTCAAAGCTGGGAAGAGCAATTCCGGCCACGACTTTCACGGTCCGAAAACGGTTCTATCCAGATTCAAACCAAGATGAGCAAAGTATTGTGTGCCCCACCGCTAATGGTAGCTGGCATGACCCCAACAACAGTGCCTTGGGATTTTGTCTCGGCAGTCATGAATGCAGGCTACCATGCGGAGCTTGCCGCTGGAGGTTATTTCAACGCGGAAAGCATGTCTAATGCTATTGAGACGCTTTCGACTAGTGTCCAGCCCGGCATGGGCATTACCTGCAACCTAATTTATGCGAGTCCGCAGTCTATGGCATGGCAGATCGCCATGCTTCGTCGCCTTGCGCGTACTCAACAACCTGTTGACGGCCTCACAATCGGAGCCGGCGTGCCCAGCCTCGACATCGCATCAGAATACATCACTTCTCTTGGATTGAGGCACATCTCATTCAAGCCTGGATCAGAGGACGCAATAGAAAAAGTTCTCGAAATAGCAAAAGCTCACCCAGATTTCCCTATCATAATTCAGTGGACTGGAGGTCGAGGCGGTGGACACCATTCCTTCGAAGACTTCCACTCTCCTATTTTGCGACTTTACGGAAAGATCCGTCGCTATCAAAATGTCATCCTCGTTGCAGGCAGTGGCTTTGGCGATGGCATTGGCTCTTATCCTTATCTAACAGGCTCATGGTCGGTGGCATATGGCTATCCACCCATGCCGTTCGATGGAATCCTTGTTGGAAGCAGAGTGATGGTGGCTAAAGAAGCCCATACATCGCAAACAGTCAAGGAATTGATCTGCAATACTCCTGGAACTCATGAAGCCAACTGGACAAAGTCCTACAGTGAACCTATTGGGGGCGTTGTGACGGTACAGTCCGAAATGGGGCAACCTATCCATAAGATTGCGACGAGAGGCGTACTTTTCTGGAAAGAGATGGATGACAAAATTTTCAGCCTCCCCCGAGATAAACAACTGGCCACCATCAAAGCTCGCAAAGACTACATCATACGTAAACTGAACGAGGACTTTGCGAAGCCGTGGTTTTGCCGCAATTCCAAAGGGGACAATGTTGACTTGTCGGATATGACCTACTTGGAAATTCTCTCTCGCTTGATCAGTTTGATGTATCTTCCCTCGCAGTGCCGATGGATTAACCCGTCATATGAATTCCTCGTTCGCGATGTCGCAGTACGCATCTTGGAGCGTTTGGACGCGAAGTGCGAGATTGATAACTCAAGCAGACCAGACCAGCTTGAAAAGATCTTCCTCCAGCAATGTCCGAAGGCAAGTACATCAATCATCCACCCCGAAGATGTCTCATGGTTCTTGGAGCGTTGCAAACGCCGCGGCCAGAAGCCGGTCAATTTTGTCCCAGTGTTGGATGAGAATCTGGCTACGTGGATGAAGAAGGACTCATTGTGGCAGTCAGAAGATATCGAGGCTGTCATTGATCAGGATCCTGGTCGAGTTTGTGTTTTACAAGGACCTGTTGCTGTCACATTTTCGCAACAGCCCGACGAGCCCGTGGCTGATATCCTCAATGGTATCAAGGACTCCTGGATTGCAATGCTCACCGATGAGTTCTATAAAGGTCAAGATGTACCACTCGAAGTCGCTACTTGGGAGTCAGTTGTTGAACCCAGCAGCGGATCCAATATCAAAGTCATCGAACATGATCACGGTATGACGGTGCAAGCCATTCAAGGTAGAACGCTTCCTACCCCGGAAGAATCTCTTCAATATCTTGCCAGCAGAACGCACGGCTGGATGCGCGCGGTACTACTTAGCGACTTTATCCTACAAGACCGTGCTAAGCGAGCGAACTTTCTGCAAGGTTCTTTTGAACTTGATGACAAGAAAACGGTGGAAATTGACGAAGCCAATGGTAGAATGCTTGTAAAGACGGCTGTTGATGGCGGGAAACATCAAAGAACGTTGGTTGAGATGTCCAGTGCAGATGGCATCTCCATTGCCGCTCAAGTTCTACATTACAGTCCTGACAGGCAGACCCCAACTGCACTTCATTTGAAGTTCCAGTATAATCCACGAAATTCCCTATACCCACTTACCGAAGACATGCAAGACCGTAACATGCAGATAAAATCATTTTACAGTCGGTTATGGCTCGGGTCTGACATACAAAGCAATTCGTTTAGCGGAGTTCATTCAACATTTGGTGGTTATCGCACGGTGCTGTCCTCGGAGATTCTCAATGGTTGGATCGCGTCCGTCAGTTTGTCACACTCCAACGACCGTATTCTTTCCTCAAACACAGAGTTTTTCCCGCTTAATGCCACAATCATTCCGGCATGGGAAGCCTTAGTGCAGCCTCTTATGGTTCCAGAGATTGACGGCGATCTCTTGAGACTGGTGCATTTATCTATTGAGTTCGAACTGTTTCCGAAAGCTACACCATTACGCATTGGAGAGACTGTGGAGGTTAGCTCCCATATCCAGTCCATCGTAATTGACGACAAAGGCAAAACTGTCGCCGTGCGAGCGGTTATTTCACGAGACAACCAGCCTGTGGTGGCGATCATCTCCAAATTCTTGATTCAAGGCTCCTTCTCCAATTTCAAGGACACTTTCCAGAATAGCACGGAAGAGGGCATGGTTCTAAATGTTTCATCATCAATAGATGACATGGTCCTCCGCACCAGACCATGGTTTCAGTTAGACGATGAGAAGACTAACCTAGTCAACGAAACTCTTTGCTTCAAGTTGAACTCAGTTTGTACCTGGAAAGCGCCGAATGTGTTCGAAACCTTGCGCGTGACTGGTGAAGTTTTTATCCAGGATCGTCGTGACAGACTCCGAAAAATCGGCTCCGTTGATTTCGAAGCGACCAGCGCCTCTGGAAACCCTGTCATTGATTTCTTGGCGCGCAAAGGCAAGCCAGCAGTCGAGCGAAATGAGCTTGAAAACCCTGGATGGTCTGGACCTTCGACTAAAACAATCAAAATGCCATGCGACAATGAGCTCTATGCGAAGGTCTCCAAGGACTATAATCCTATTCATGTCTCGCCAGTCTTCTCGACCATCGCCAATCTTCCAGGTACAATCGTCCATGGTATGTACACGTCTGCTGTTACTAGCGCAGTGCTAGACCAAGTCGCCAATGACTTCAATCACGTGCGTACCCGTCGTTACACGGTGTCATTTGTCGATATGGTGCTTCCGGGAGAAGAGGTCGAGCTCAGGTATCGTCATATCGCAATGCTTCAAGGGAAATTAGTTCTCCAGATCCAGGCCTTCAAGGCTGCTACAGGTGACAAGGTCTTGGAAGGAGAGGCAGAGCTAGAGCAGGTACCTACAGCGTATATATTCACGGGTCAGGGAAGTCAAGCTCCGGGGATGGGTATGGAACTTTACAAGTCCAGTCCCGTGGCGAAGAAAATATGGGATGATATTGATCGATACCTGTTGGAGAATTACGGTTAGTTTCAGCTACCCAGTCAATTGCAGTTTGATTCGTTGGCACTAATGAAGATTTTAGGATGGTCTATTCTCAAGATGGTCCAAGAGAATCCGAAAAGCCACACCATATACTTCTCCGGAAAGAGAGGACGTGCTATTCGTGATCGCTATCTCTCAATGACGGTCTCTTCAATTGGACCAGATGGACAAGTCGTCACCACCCCGTTACTAGAGGGCCTCACTCCCAACGCGCGATCATTCACCTTTGAAGATTCCAAGGGTCTTCTCTACGCCACGCAATTTGCACAGCCAGCCATTGCTGTCCTCGAAAAGGCTACCTTTGAGGATATGCGAGAAAATGGCTTGATTCAGGAAGGTGCCTTGTTTGCTGGTCATTCTTTGGGTGAATTCGGCGCTCTCGCCTGTCAAGTCGAGTTCCTTCCATTCCAACAGCAGATTGATATTGCATTCTATCGTGGATTGACCATGCACAACGCAGTCAAGCGGGATAGCACAGGTGCGACCGATTTCTCAATGGTTGCTGTTAATCCTGGTCGAGTGAACAAGCGTAAGTTATTTCCCGATATTTCTACTTACAATTTGGTGACTAAATACATTTTATCTCTAGGAGCCTTTGATGAGGCGGCCTTACGCCGACTCGTTGACATAATTGCTAATGAGAGCGAAAGACTTCTGGAAATCGTCAATTTCAACGTTGAGGGTGAACAATATGTCTGTGCTGGCCATGTAAGTTCATCCCTCTTCATGCTCTCCGTGATAATAAGCCCTAATCGCACTAACACGTGAAAAGAATGCCAATCTCTACGCCCTGGCCCAGATTCTCAACCAAGTTTCACGCATGCCAACCGAACAAATAGCACTTTGGTCGCGTGAAAGTGTCGTAGTCGAAGGCGCCCAACAACAGGACAAACCCTATAGCCCATCCACCACCGCCGTAAACACCATGATCTACAACGCCATTCATTCTGCGCACAAGCTCCCGAAACCTATCATACTTTCACGTGGCCAAGCTACCATCCCACTGCAGGGTATTGACGTTCCCTTCCACTCCGCCCAACTCCGATCCGGAGTCCCCGCCTGGCGCAAGTTCCTGCTCAGTCGTATCCATCCCGAAGATATCGAGCCGGATGACTTCCTAGACCGATTCGTGCCGAATGTCATGGGTCGGCCGTTCTCGTTGGACCGAGAATATGTCGCGGAGGCAATGCAGGTGATGGGAAGTGAGACACTGAAGACGATGCTGAATGAAGGTATCGTTTATTAATAATACTGTTATCTTTAAGATCTTTGTCTCGTTTTTTTTTTATTTTATAGAATTTTTGCTAGCCTGTTTCTGCTTGGGATATTGTTTGGTGTATTTGTCTTACCTAGAGAGATGAATGATTATTATGTATTCGGGGAAGGTTTTTGATTCCTCAAGACTACAACTTTTATTTTTGAGTCAATTAGAAAGGGAGGTTTTGACTGTTAGGATGATATACGCAGGATTTAGCATGACTCGTAGGCCCATAACTAGCAGATGCCGCAGGACATTAGAAGACAGGTTTAAGCGCAATGTCACTCCATCAATTGACTCCATCAACTGATCCCATACCCTGATGCTCGACCAAAGCTCTCTCGAACTTGGATATATTCTTTTTCCCTGAGGCTACTTATGTTCAAATATATATCTTTTCAGGGCTTTGTTGTTTAGATATCACCTAGAAATAGCGTCATCTTTAACCCGCTACCGGGGACTGGTTCTATTGTAGGTTTTATATAACAACTGTTCGAAGCTACTGAAGGCATATTTTTCAAGGAGGCAATCTTGGAAGCAAGATCTTGCTAAACTGTAGTTCAATACAATCTTCCTCTTCATGTAGATAGTTCTAGTATTCCGCTACCGTTCTGTTTATTTTTTTTTTTTTTAAATGTCGTATGTTTTTCACTGGAACAATTGCTCCGTTAGAGATAAAATAATTCAAAATTGAATTCATATATGAGGAGTCAAACTATATAATATATCAATGAGACAGCATGTATGTGTCCGTGTAGAACGCCCCGGGAATGTGCCCAAAAATTTATCCGTCTATCCATGCCTTCCGTCACGCCGCCAGTGGGATTGTGTTTCTTATTGTGTTTATCTGTGTATATCTTTTATTAAACATAGTTTAGCGTTCTTCTTTATGAGAAAGTTCTAATAACCATCTAGAAATATCATCGGGCATATAATTATTCGCAATATCGTGATCTTCGTGCTGTAGAAAATTGTCATAGTCGAGGAAGTTGTTGATGGGATTCGGGATGCAAGGGTCGGGGAGAGGGTCCTCTGGGATAGTATAGAACATCATGGGTGTGGCTTCGGCTGCTGCTGCTGTAGTTGTTTGAAGAATTTGTGTTATGGCATAATTTGGCGTTGCTGTTGGGTTTAAGGACAAGGTGGGAATAGAATCAGTGACTAGGGATAGCTCTTCAGTGCTGCTGCCTCTAGAATCCATATTCGGTAGACTGGAGAGCCCTGAGGGAAATATATGGTGGTGGTGATGATGGTGTTGTTGTTGCTGCTGTTGCTGCTGCTGCTGATTTATGAGGTGCGAATGATTGCCGAGGTCAGTTATCTCTTCTGTTGACGTCGTCGCACTTGGGTGGTTCCTCCCTAGCAGATCTAACGAATGGTTCTTGTCAAGCGGAAAGTCGGTTATATTTGAATACTTGGCTTGACTACCATCTTCCAAGGATGGCTTTTTCCTCTTGGGAAGTGACTGATTGGATAGTGATGCCAAAGGCAAGCCCTCAGAGGGCCGTTTTCGTGATAATTTTGGGTAATGATGGTCAACGGAGGAGGCGGGCGTTGATTCCTCGAAAAGAATTCTTCGGCAGGCTTTTGCAATCTCCAAACACCACGATATACCCAAATACGTTTTCCCAGTGCTGCAAATGGGCATATTTGGATCGACCAGGATCTTATAGGCGTCGCGTACGCCCTCCATCAGATCAAGATCTTCGAGCATATGAATACTCGGATTCTCGAAGAATCGCATGCAAATTGAATGACCGGCGATGAGAGGGTAGCTGCGGAGTAATCTATATATTATTAGAAGTCGAACAAGTAGCAAACCACTATCAATTGTGACGTTAGAACTTACCTGCATAATAAAGCTAATGATGCTTCTGTTGGTGTCTGTTTGACTACCATGTTGATGATCTGCAATGCAGCTCTGGCATTCTTCAATTCGATCTCCTTGCTCTGGGTCGTATCCGAGCGACTGTGAATCAACACTTGAGCAATGTGATAGGCATAATTGAGCTCAACCTGCCAATTATCCTCCACAAGTAGATTGTTGTTGTTATTTTCGCCATTATTATCGTTGGTTGAATTGTCGGGAAAAAGTTGCAAGGTCCGTGAATGCCATTTCTTAGCCAGCTTGTCAAGTCGAGTAATCTGGCTTTCGCGGTACGAGTACCCCTTGCGCGCCGCCCGTGCTGAGTAGAGAGATATGTATGTCTCTTCCCATATGGTGGTAATATAGATATGCATCATCCAGCTTTGCTGACCGAGACTCATGGCGCCATCTTCGGGAGCCAATGGCAGGTCTGAGTGGTAAAAGTAAAGATCAAAAGGCAGGCCATTGACGCTGGTTCGTTGTTTGTCCATGACGAATAGCGTCCAATATAGCGTTCTCCACTCCTCAAAGTTGGGATGATCTACTTTGGACATGGGTGATTGCTCAGAGTCCATGGCCTTGAAGAGATCACAGGCCATGTGACAGATCATGTCAAAAACGCAACTCTCGTGATACTCACGAGCTACCAGTGCCTGTTACAGAGAATATATCAGTATTGCAACCAATAAATGCGGATGAATGCTTACCAAAGTAGCTAATGCTTGCAAATTGACATGACGTGGTTGAAGGAAGAATTTCAAATGATGCAACGCCCGGAACGAATTGGCGAGGAAAGCAGGGAGTAATTCCTCATTCATTGCCTTGGGATATGATTTATCCAGTCGAGCCAATCGAGCCCGTAATCCGGAAGCGAGCACGATAATATTGTTGAAGCACAGGTTATATGCCTCGTCCGGTTTGGAGTCAGGCCCGGGGTTGTATTGCGCCTTGATTATTTCACGCAAACTAGATTCGTTGAATATGGGTGTAACAGCGTTAAATTTATCGAGAAATAATTGCAAAGATGTGTCAAGGATTGATTGTGGTGGCAGGGATACATACTGCCCACCAGGGAGCAGGCTCACGGCGTTCACGTCATCAAAGGTGGGAAACGTGTCGTATATTGTCTTCAGTTCCGAAATGGACGATGGATGGGCATTTGCCAGTGATACTGGACTTGAGGACGTATTGTTTGTATCACAGGATGACGAGTCTGGTGATGGTCTGCGGGATCGTTTACCCTGTAGTAGATTATGGACCGCCTGTCGCACTTTTTCGAGGAGAGCACGATTGCCAATAGAAGTCCCCGATATCGTCTGGGGTTCTTGTTCTGGTCCAGATTTGTGGAGCTCGGCATGACGGTTCCAGTAGTCCTGCCCGTCTAAGGCACTCGAGAAAATCAAGTCGATATCATCTGCATCGTTACACACAGCCTCCGGAGTCGGAGAGGAGGTCTCCGACTGCACTCGCGTGTTTGACGCATCCGAAGAGCCTCTGTGAGGAGTAGGAATCTGTCCGACAAGACTTAGGATTGTGCTGTCGATGGAGTCTAGGCGAGCTGCAAGCCCTGAAACAGCCTCAACCCTATATAATAACTCGTTGTCAGTTTAATCACACTTTTTGTTGGCTAGCTTCAATCAGATCAAGCACACAATTGTTTCACCGGATTCACACGCTTTCCACGAGTTGGAAATTCACACAGTACACCAGCTTTTTCGCAGCTAGAACATTGAGGTAGCTGTCGATCGCATCGAACCTTACGATTCCGGCATTGATCGCATGCAGATGGGGCAGGAGGATCGTCAGGCTCTTGAGACCTTGCTCCTCCACTTTGGTTATTGTTCTGTTGTTGACCCATAGCCTTATAGGATCGACAAGATTAGCGGGACCTCGACTAAACGGAGGAAAAACCAAATAGAGAGCCGATCCTTTTCTACAACTGCTCGTTGTGCAACATGGTAGTTATATTCCAGTCGGGTCCTTAGCTATTACCCACCTGGAATGTTCTTCAATCCTTGAAATACCCTAGCATGGTTTATTTTCCGCCATGATGGGCTGAATCATGAGACCGAGTCAAGAATTAAAACCAACCATGCGCCTCCTTTGCTGACTATTCCAGTAACGATAAGAAGCAGCGTTTATGCTGACAGTTGGATCGTTCAGCTTCATGTTAGAACCACCTTTTTTGCTAGAGCTTTTCAGTGCGATAGTGGTTCTTCAGACCCTGGAGCATCTTGGCTGCAAGATAGGCTTTTCTAGCGGTAATTTTGTATCGACTGCAGTTCGTAATGTTGGCACGATAATAATATCTCCGTAGCGCGCCACGTGTAGGGAGTATGGAGTAATTTGATATTACACTGGCCTAACGATATATTTGCTTTTTGCGGTCTTTGAATATTCAGGTAGCTGGAGCAGTGTTTCGGGGGCATTTACCTATTGCAGAGCCCAAAGCTTGATCCTTAACTTCTAATACTAAACGATACGGTATCAGGCGGAAATCAGCCTACTCATACGAAATAATTCACCGAGTACTTCGTATTTGTTTCCAGCCCCCATTCCGATTTGTTGGACGCACGGTAATATCAGGCAATGATCGTGTCTGGAGATAAATGAAAGGCCTAGAAAGGAATAACGTGTTATATACTATATAAATATTGATAAATATATATTTGTCAATAAGGTAGGTTTAATTTTCTCTTGAAATCGTAGTGCACATCCATTAGCCCTTGTGACTGAGTAGGTGGGTATGAATTCGGTGCAGCTAGGGCTTCGAAGATCACGTGAGTCCAGATCGTACTGATTTCATGGATGTCAACTACCAATGATGCGCGCTCTGTTTATTTCCTAGGGCTTTACAACGAAGTAAAATAGGTACCATACTTTTCGAGCAATTTGTAGCGTGTACCAACACCTTTGAAACAAACCCTGTAGAACCGGAGGCCTGTTAATGCGCGATTAGCACATGGATGATGAGGCGGTAAATATTTCCTATTATTGGTGGACACAGGGACCAAGACTAAAAAACGTGGACTGACCGGCCAGAAAAGAACCCTTGAAATTCCCCTAGAATTACACATAATATTCAAAGTATGCAGCCAGTGCCAGCCACACAGGATGTTGCACCAATCATGCTCGCGCGATGACCGGTTGCTGTCATCAAAAAAGTCTATACGACCCTTACCTAGCTAGTATATGTTAGACTAACCTGACTCAGACTAACATACACGTAAAGTTCCAACATACAAGACCCTCGTATAAAGAGAAGCTTAGGATATAGAATTTGTGGGACCATCCCATCCTTCTTGTAGAAGAGAATGGTTGTCTTAACAATCATACGTTATAAATTGATACTGAATCTCGTAAACTAATCAAACTAGTCTACGGCGCTCCCGCTCTGATCAGGTAACTACATGCATGGCTGACTTTGAAGAATACGAAGTGAGCTCAAAAGGGAATAGTATACGCGCTTTCATGCAAATCGGTAGGTTGAAATCACATCTGTCAGGTATATCTCCACAACTGTAAATCAGGTCCACACGCCTTGTAAAGCTTATTTTAGTATTTACGTACGTTCGACGTGTACTGAGTACGTATAATTAGTGGTTGATTCAGCTACACTTGTAATACTCGGAGGAATAGTCCCTTATCTTAGGTACTGGCGCTAGGTAAGGACTCCAGCCGCCCACGCAAATCCTTGCTCAACATGCGGAGCATCGCGCAATCGTAGGGCGGGTTCTCGTACTGAAACTACGGAGTACCTCGTTCCTGAATGTGACTAGGCCCAAATCTCGACTGCGCTCAGACACTTAAGGCCGGCCCCATGCCGATGCCGTTTTAAAAACGTGGCTTGGTGTTAGTTGGCAGCGTGTGGGTGTGAAGAACACGATTTCTGCACAGGATAAATGCGGGTTTCTGCTAGGCTTCACTTTTCTGTGTGTCGGTTATATCTCTCTGAGAATTCAGTTAAGATATCTTTACGTGAACAGAAATAACATCGAATTGAAGATATATAGTATACAATCTGCTATCAAGCATTCCACAACTGAGCTTGGCATGCACGGACCCTGAGTTTCGTGCAAGCCCGTACGTGTTTTTATTGGATGGTCAATTTATGATTAGCCATTTCTTCGCTATTCTAGAACCAAGTTGCCAACTACGTAACTAGTACACTTGTTTCACTTTTCATGTTGGAGTTGACTTTGATTGATAGATAGACGATAACGACTAGACTCACTAAAGTCGATGGTGGCGTGCTCAGCATTGAAGTAAGTAACAGCTCTCAATCTTGGAAAGCTCATAAATGCTACAGAATATCATGACAGCCATCGCTACCACACACACACACACACATACACACAAAAACACGTCTATGAGTAGGGAAAGAGCAGAGGAACAGTTGAGAGCTCTAGGACTCGGGCCGGCACACGTTCGGGAATAAAGCTTCATGTGCCGGCCGAGATATACGAGCTTAGAGAGCACGTTGCAGGAAATATCGGAAGAAAAATAAGTTTGTGGCTTTGGGGCCAGATCCACGGATTTTCTGTGATTGTCTGACTTTAGTCGTGTTGTTTATTTGCATTTAGCCCAAGCCAGGGCGCCTGGGGCGCAATGTTGACTGGCCCCTCTTTCAACCATGTATTTTGTTGGTTTTACCGAAACAGAGTCCAGCATCTTTTACATAAAGATACGATACCTACCAATACAGCCCCTCTCATACTCGAATATATCCGAATCAATGCCTCAATGGAGATAGACTCGGGTTCTATAGGGTCTCCACCTCCACTTTATCGACAGAATATACACGAAGAACTACAGCACAGGCCCATCACAATGGACTGGGATTCAGTTCCTTTCTTCTTCAAATCACCAGCTTGTTGGGACCTTTTACGCGGAACCAACACCAACATTGCTGCCGCGATCCGTCAAAGTGCGTCAAAGCCTGTCAAATTGCATCACAGTGCATCAAAGTGCCAAGAATGCCAACTACAAGGAAGCAAGTCGTGCTCAAGTTCAGCGCTGTCATCCTTCCCTCTCCTTGATATGTCTCGAGCCACATTCCTGACATGAAAACTCAACGCCATGGCCCCCCATGCGCTATCTGGGGCTCTTAAAGTTCTTAGTCATTACGGTTTAGGGCCAGTCAGAAGAGTCATATTGTAAGGATTTATAACATTCAACAACAAATCCAACATGTCCTCTCTCGAGTATTATCCGGAATCTCCGAGGCGGGACATAAAAAGACTCACCTGATGACAAACTGCTCCACATGGCATGATTTGATATTCCAGAACAGTAGATAGCTATGTTTTCGGAGAATGTAGTCTTACCGTAGTACCCGACTGTTCAGAGGAACATATGGATCCCAGCGGCAATGACAAGATGGTGCGGAGAATTGTAGATTTTTCAAAGGTTGGGTACTTTATAGAATTCGCGTGTCCGAGTACAGGTGGGGAAATACTTGCGATTTTTAATATTATTAAAACTAGTAAATATAGAATTCTATTTAATTTAGCATAATAACACTCTGTTAAAAGTCTGCAGATGTTTATGTACGGGAACAAAAAAAAGACAAAGAAAAAAAGGACAAAAAGCATGTACAAAGCAAATTCTCCTCCTATATCAACGCGGAACTGACTTCATCCTAATGTTCTTCATGTACTTCGTTTATCGTACTGGGGTCTCCAAATCGATAGAGTTTTGAATGGCCTCCGATGCTGATGTCGAGGGTGCCTTCGTTTCCAATTCGTTTTCGGTTTCAGCTTCTGCATCAAATGACTTCTTCTTTGAGTGGAAGAAATTGAAGTCAGAATCAGCCCACGTTCCTCGGAAAGCGACACCAGGATGGAGAGCTGTCAAGCAGATTGACGCTATTCCAATCATGGCACCCTCAAGGACCATGAAGGTGGCCTCGTTGTTGGCCAAGTTTCCGTGGAAGCCACCTGACAGTTCAGCAACTCGGAAACAGGATCGGATTGTTATCGTCAGAGTACCGAGGGACAGACCGCCGAGGAAGAACATGAAGATTCTACTTTCAAAAACCTCCTTGCGGCTAGTGTCCCAGTGGAAAGGGCTGCGCCAAACACGATATGCGAAGTCACTGCATAGGATGATGAAAAGCACGAGAGAGAACACCTGGAAGGAGAGACCGCCAATCATGATATGAATACCCAATTGAGTCTACCCGCAACACATTTTGGAATTAGCTTGGTTTAGTTTAATTGGTCTATAGAATCAGGGAAACTGCTTACCGTGGTGTAGTCAGTGGCGATAGAAGCAATTGCACCACCAATGGCCTGGAGAAGGAGAGAAATGAAGTCGCAAGTACAAAAGACAATGGTGTAGAAGCGAGGCTTAAAGCGACTCAAACTCTCACCATATACCACGATTATGCGAGCCAGGCAAAGGTAGATGCATGCGGAAAGGAAAGCCGGGGCGATCGTCAGACACACAAGGTAGATCAAGAAATTGTTCTTGTCGAACGGGCTCTGGTTGATCATAACCCGGCCTGCGTATCCAATGATCTCCAGGGCCAAACCGCAGATAGCCGCAACAAGAAATCCCCAGGTCTTGTAGCGGATACCGAGACCGAACTGCACCAAAGCGCAAATACCAAATAGGGCGGCCAGGAAAGCATTCGCACCCAAATTCGGGAGGTATGTGAAGTGCGCCAGAGTGAGATCGCATGTCGACAGATCGCAGAGAACATCGCTGTTCAAACACAAGGTTACGTTGCCGAAGCATTGTCCGTCATGCTGAGAGGTGAGGTTTGTGCCCGGCCAAAAAGGCGTCATAACACCCGCCTCGCTGAGATCGAGAGACATGATGGCTCTAACACGATAACTTGAGAGGTATTGGGGTTAGGTAAAGGGTGTGTGTATCGCGAGCGATCTTGAAATGTTTGTCTCCAACACTCACAACAATGAAGTGTGCCATGTCGGCGGCTTTCGGGTCTATATATGTGTTGATTGATACACCTCCTATTGTACAGATGCTTATCTTAGGCAGCCGAATTGTTAACTAACTAACATATTAAGAAAACAATCTTACTCAGACGGAATTCGGCTAACCTGTCCGAACTTGGTGACGCGTACGACAGGAAAGTTTCCAGATCTTAGGGCTTACAGAGTAAGATATAAGTATGCATCCAATCAACGGGCCAAAACTCCCGACATCCAACACTCTCGTGTAGGGCAGGATTCCGTTTCAGAAAACAACTAAGGCTGGATTACGTAGAAGTGCAGGACTGAAGAGTCTTAGTTTACGCGTTTTGCTGATACGTACAACCGTGTACATGATGAAAATACCCGCTAGCCAGTTACAGTCTATAACGTTATCCTATTTAGGTATAACTTACGCTAGTTGGATTTGACGTAGAACAAAGAAGGGCAAGTATATTAAATTAGTCAATCTGCAGGGAGAACCTTATTCAATGGGGCTGAGTACGTATATTGCGTATTCTCCGTATTCTGTTTTGGATATACGACAACGAATGAGATTATAGTGATATAGTAAGACGGGGAGGCTGAGGCGAGCAGACAGTCCCAGCTTGAACGGGCATAGTGTACGCGCTTGTGACATGATCGAGATTCTCTCCACTTTAGGAATAATTAACGCGAATTTAGGCTCAAATATAGTACAGTCAGATGTGACTGGCTTGCTGTATATTATCAACAGAGCGAGTGTCGTGGAAAGAGGGGGTGATTTTATATTTGCGGCGAGCTTCTACTGCCTACCTAGAAGCCTTCCGTCTTTTGTCAAGCATCCATCGCATGACAGACACCCAAGATTTGGATTTTTAGTTTCCATTCAATTTTCGTCAAAACACACAAACAAATTTCAAAAATATTGTTGATTGATTCCACTGGCAAAAGAAGTTTCCGAAATGGGTTCCCGGCGCTTAATTATCTCCTATGTGTTGGATTGGGTCATTCTTATGTGAGAGTCACCGTTGATGCCGAATAGATACATACCAAGGTACCTAGGTAAGAGCTAACCAGCGTTTGTACCTCAGACTATTTGTTGCGATTGCCGGAAGCTTCTCAGCAGTCAATCCGTCCAAACGACCATTCAGCCTCGCGGATCCGTCAATATCCCTTCCCTATAAGAAAGACACAATTTCCATTGCGCTTGCAGCAGTCGTGTGCGGTGTCATCCCCGCCGGAATCATCGCATTTGTATGTTGCTCAATAGCTGCTTGGAGGGCACGACGCGTGGATGTTCATCTGCGTGGCCAAGTTTTGCGGCGCGAGCTGTGGGAGTGGCTAACAGGCTGGCTGGGCCTGGGGTTGTCATTTGTCGCGGCTTTTTTCTTTGCTCAGGCTGTCAAGAACCTGGTTGGCAAACCTCGACCAGACTTCCTGGCTCGATGTAATCCCGACTCGGCTAACGAATCTGCCTATGCTCTGGGGAATTATAACCCAGAAGGTCCGGTCCTCGTGGATTGGCAAATCTGTCAGACCAAGAATGGCGGTGGTGTTGGAATTTCGGAATTCAATGATGGCTTTCGCAGTTTTCCCAGCGGTCACACCTGCAGTAAGTCCTCCTTTCTCCAACAACAAAAACGCAAATAGCTATGCAGCCGCATGATAGGTATTAATCCTTCAATTTATCGTGCTAGTTGCCTTCGCGGGTCTTGTTTACCTAAGTCTTTGGTTGGCAATGAAATTCTCGGTTGGAATTCCTATCCTCTATTCAGATAGGACAGCCCAGGTTCCCAAAGATGCTTCATTTCAGCGTGGCGACATACATGACGAAGCATCTTCACTGCGACGACAGAATGCCGCCCCTCCCCTTTACCTAGTTGCCATCATCCTCGTCCCATTTGCCGTTGCCATCTACATTGCTACAACACGATACCAAGATGGCAAACATCACGGGTTTGACGTGGTCTTCAGTTCGATCATCGGCTCTATCTGTGGATACCTTGGATTTCGGCTGTACCATTTACCGACCGGCCAGGGTGCAGGACGATCGTGGGGCCCGAGGGGCCGAGATCGAGCTTTTGGGATCAAAATTGGCGTGTTGAGCTACGCAGGAGCCGCCGAAGATGAAAGGCGCACAGAGGACATTGAAATTGGACATGCCAGTCACTAGATCGAGATAAGAATGACCAGCATGGAGAGAGGCTGATTCTTAGTATGACAAGGCAGGCATGGATGGATTGGATATTTCTTAATTAATCAAGTTTCATATGTTGGATATTTTAGCATGGTGTTCTGCAACTTGTACGATAACGGAGCCATAGTAATTACAGTCTGCAAATTATATTCTCTTTTACTATCCTTCTCGCTCTAATGCTCGCTCGAATTTGATATGTTAGCCCGTTTCAGGCCATCGGGGTAGAGATTAATCGTAGCGACTCATGCTGCGCCTTCTCAATCTCTCCTTTGTTACTGAACGCCGCCGGAGGGTATCCCGAAAGTGTCGACAGCATGTCTGATGTCATTCTCTGCTCATTCTCATGTCTAGTTTACTCGTATGATGTTTCATGCAACGCGTCACTAGTATACGCCGGTCAAATATCGAAATATAGAAACGTTACCCAATTCCGTTCCACACAAGGCTAGCACCCATGTATATGACGACTCACTCGAGTAGTCAGTCCACAAGACTACACTGAGAATGCTGCTGCCTCAGATGTTAAGGGAGTCGCTTTGAAGAGGTGATTGAATCGTCAATCACAGCAGCGCCATGCGTACATTATCCCGTTCTGGGAAAGACGCGGTGGGGTGGCTGGAATATAAGCCTTTTGGTTCCAGCGCACCGACTCAGGGTTGTTGCCGTACAACAAAGCTTGTCTCGGGAGGTATACGAGGTACCACCGTACGTACCAGCCTGTACTACAGAGTACTACACAGAGAGTAAAATACCGCAACATACCATGCCATACTGTATTGCCCCGGAGCGAATACACGACATTACTTGTTATACGTCGTATACATACTCCGTACATATATATATTGATTATATTGATTAATACCTAAACAACGCCCAAAACAGAATAGTTTACAGTCCTCGCGCGGTGAGAAACCCGAAACCCTTGACGATTTTCACGGTCAGTTTGACCCCCTTCAATATTCCCTTCTCACATGCATTCATCGTCCCAACCCACGCATGTTGGAGTTTACTCCACAGCTTGCCCAGCTTGCCGGTGACGGTATTATTCTCTGGGAATAACCCTAGCTTTCTCCACCATCCAGATCTTTCAACATACTCCTCTAAGTCTAGGAAATCAATCAACGACAGCCATTTGGTGTCGACCATCACGGTATCTTTGCCCCCTGTCTTGATGCTCGTCATTTCCGTTGGCGCATCAACAACCAGCTCCAGGAGGCGTTCTTTTCCTTCCTTGTCAAAAAAATCCCGCACACCCTCATTATGCGCCCGGTATGCGTCCAGGTATTTTTTTTTACATTTCTCTCCGCTAGCCTTTTTGCACCCAAATACCTTTTTATTACCAATCCACTTGCGGCGCTCATTGTGTTTGCCGATACTTTCCAGCCATGCACTCTCGGTCGCACGCGAAGTCAGAATAAATTTTGCATCTGGAAACGCGGTGGCAAGTTCTCTGTATGCGATTGCCCAGGGAAGGTCTTCTAGTATGTCGTAGTTTTGCGCATAAGATATAAGAGGTGCGGTACGATTCGCCGTGTACATGTGATAAAGGTATCGGGAATCGATATCCTTCCACCCCGATCGTCGAAGGGGGAGTCTCGCGAGGGTATTTCCAAGTGATTTGGTTCCTGTGTTAGGAAGGCCGATAATAAACACTTTTGGGATGTCAAGGTTCGCTGGATGTAGCGGGGACGCAAGAGCGACGGCAAAAGCGAGCAGTATGGTAAGCAGTGAGGTGATGGAGAGGGGAGAGGAAAAAATATTATATGCCATTCTGAGACCAACCAATAGATATATATGGAATACAGAGAGAGCGCAAGAGAAGGCAGGAAGATGGATAAAATAAGTAGTTTCTCAAACGAGAGAGAAACCAAAGTTGATAAGGATAAGAAGGCTGCCGGATCTGAGTAGATATATCATCGTCTTGATGTCTACAGAGTATCCATCCATCCTATCATTTCTTCTTGCCTGTGTCGATCAAAAAGAAAAAGAACTCGTCGAAGCTAATCCCAGTGTAGAGGGCCTAAGTGCTGTTTGCTGACCCCGTGGCGTATTACATGGAATTTCAAGTAGCGTGTTCATAACGATACCGGTATTGTACTAATGGGCTTCCCCTTTCACGTTCAAGGTTTGCTCTATTGTCCCTCATTTCCGAATCTCTAGCTTTACATATATATAATAACTAATGCCGACCTTGCGCTTTTCTCTTCTACTCCGTATTCCCTCTTCTGTTCGTCGCATGTGTATTGCCAGAATTGGCCACTTGCCGTTCCAGTCGCACTCCGCCGTCCTCCTCCTCCACCATGGTTCTGCTATGGGCGTCTCGATGTCTCCCGGGATTCAGCATAATTGCCCTCATGCTACTTCTTGTAGCTGCGTTTCCCGCCACTATACAATTACCTTGGTGGACAAGTGACCTGGCAGTACAGCAGCCTGCTCCGAGCTCCCATGAAGGCAAACATGAGCGCATGAGATTTGCTCAGAAGATTTTTGTTGTTTACTTGATTCTTGTTCATTTCAATGTTCTTGCATTCACAGTGCGCCTTTCTTTTTCCCTACTTAGTTTCTGGCGTCATGCTAGGATAAGCTTGAAACACGCCCGTGTCCAGGGCCATAGCAAGAAGCAAGACACAGAATACATGGCGGATTCTACGTATGCAAGTAGCGTATCGTCTACCTCGTTCGAAGATAACTTTTCTACACCGTCATCACCACAACCAAGACTCAATCACGCCGATATTGATATCTACTCGCTCGAAGATCAACATTTCACTGCTGCTACCGAGAACGACGAGCTCATTCATGCCATCATTGTGCCCAATTATTGTGAGGATTTGCACACCTTGTTTACCACACTGAGCGTTTTGGCGAGCCACCCAGACGCTCGTTCTAAGTACGAGGTAGGACACGTCCCCCCCCCCCCCCCCCCCTAACGACCTCACGTTGAAAGACGAATATTTAACCAGGATTCTCATTCTTTCGTGTCGATAGATCTTCCTTGCCATGGAAGAGAAGGAAAAAGAGGCTCCTGAGAAGGCAGAGAAGCTCATGGCCAGTTTCGCCAAGTCATTCTATGCTATTCACGCCACGTTTCACCCTGTAGGTTTGCCGGGAGAAATCGCGGGTAAAAGCTCCAACGTCGCATATGCCGCACGAGAAATAACAAACTTGCATCGTCACGAGTTGGCGGAGGACAATTGCAAAGTGATCATAACAGTCATGGATGGTATAACCCCATTTAGAATCCTGCTTGCCAATGATCCGATCTAACATGCCATTCCAGCCGACACACATCTAGTACAGGAGTATTTCCTCGAAATCCGAAGTCTGCACTACGCCCACCTTGACACCTCAGAACGTCACTTGTACTGCTGTCCAATTCTCTTCGATCGCAATTCCTCCGAAACTCCGGTCCTTGTTCGTTGCGCCGATATAATGTGGGCGTTTGCAGGCATATCGACAATGTACCCAGGCTCGCCGGTATCGATTCCTACTTCGGTCTACTCCCTGCCCATCCAACTTGCCAATAAAGTAGGTGGTTGGGATAGCGACCCGACCGCTATCGGCGAGGACATGCATATGATGTTGAAATGTTATTTTGAAACAGGTGGCTCGGTCATCACGCTCACGGTGCATGTCCCTGCATCGCAGTGCAATGTCTCAAGCGGTTACCCCGTGGACGGCTGGCGACGCTCATTAGATATCTGCAGGAATCGCTACAAGCAAGCGCTCCGCCATATGTGGGGGGCTCTTGATACAGGCTATGCCGTGCGCCACAGTGTGCCGGTCTCTATCAGCTCCAAGAGAACGACATTTTGGCCATTTCCGCGAGTCCTTCACTTGGCACTTGCTCACTTGCTATGGGAGGCTCATTTCTTACCATGCCATCTAGCAGTAATGCTCATCTTCTCCGTTGTGTACACCACTTTCGTCCCTCTAGATACCTTGCATCCAACCCTAGCTTGGGCTTTTTCTGTCGCCAATCTGATCCGCACACTATCCTTCATCGGTATGAATATAAACCTCACCATCTATGACCAGTGGCACCAGATTTGGCTCTACACTCGCCGACATGAAATGGCGGAAGCCAACCTGAAGGACTGCGGCTTCTCATCCCGCACCTGGTGGCACGTCGCCCAGTTGAAGGAACGCATCTGTTTCCCTGTCTCCGGTATGATCTATGGTGCCGTAGCCATGAGTCACGCTGTCTTTTCACACTTTTGGACTGATCGTCTGGTTTACCGTGTTAGCGAGAAGCCAACTTTTGCCAGCAAGGATCAGATCTCTTTGGCTTGATTGGGAAGAAGCCCGGGACAATCACGACAGAATTCCGTATTGGAATAGCGCTTTCTTTCTATACATATATCGTTTGGACCTTATTTTTTGTCCCCTCTGTTATAGGATACAAGGGACAAGGAGGCCTTCAAACATTTTGACCGCATTTCTTGTATGTATTATGTCCGTTATACGTGTACTATATCATTAATCTACCCTAATAACGATATGGATGTATATTTCTTAAATAGTTAATGTGAAACACGTCATATTTCCAGGAATTATATATTACATTTACCGCTAACAATGAATAATTCATGATCAACAAGATAACATATTAAGAGAGTCGACATTCCTCCAAGAACTTATACGTAGTACTATCGCATTGAAGAGATACTACATTCAGGGGACTAAGCAGTTCAAGCATCGTCATCGACTAGTCCACTGTTTGGTTCATCGAAGCGCTGCTTGTAGGCTGAAATTGATCCCATTGAAGACGAAGGAAGGGATGTTGCAAAATTCCAGCATGAGACCGGACGGCAATGATCTGATAGAAGGTCAAGCCAAAGTCTTCATTAGGTATTGTATGCCACAGGAATCAAACATTCTGGCTTCAAGGTTAGCCCAATCAGCCCAAAAGAGGCCTCAAACGAATGCTCTTCATCGACTTGGATTACCTCATATGGTCCATTGGCTAGTTGAACTAAGCCCCTCGACGTCGGCGTAGCCTCCAAATGAGTAGATTTCCGCGAAACTCCTCCCAAATAAACACCATGTGATGAAGCCAGAGACTCCTCCGTCGTATTTGAACCATGATGCTTGCTCTTGCTCGGTCGTCCTTTTTTTCTTCTGGGTTCGTTATCAACTTCTGAAGGATTGAGTACTTTCAAGGGCACCGGGACAATAGATGTATGTCCAGGCTTTGTATTCTAAATTGATTCAGAGTGACCAAAAGTGGAAAAAAAAAATTCTAGTATAGATAGGTGTAAAGCGAATCAAATAATGTTATCTGCTAGAACTAAACCAACCTGTCCAAAGACGCTAGTGGTTGTTTTGCGATGTGGCTGTTTCAATTTCTGTATCGAAGGTCATGTATACGCTAGACAGGGGGACTTTGGGCGTAATCTTGTATCCATTCCATATTCGGTTTGGAGTACGCTTCCTGTCATCGTCTTCATCGTTACCTCGGATTACTCGTTGACGAAGTCCCTACAAAAGCGCACAGTTATCTTGGAAATAATACTATGAATGCTCTGTATGCAAGATTGAATGTCTGAAATTCGACATCATTGAGAAGGAATCTTCCTAATCGATCATACTGCTGCCATATTGATACCATGGCTACTCCGTAACATTGAACCGATACGGAAGCATATACAATTTGGGGGAAAGAAAATAACATTCAAAGAACTGGCCGAATAAACCTTGTAACAAGATCATTAAGTCTCATTCATCGCAGCAGTAGCCGATCTCAAGAATGGCATCCATTGCCCATCGAGGAGAGAAACCACGTGATGGAAAATCTGCTCACTCCATCCCCTCATCCACCAGTGATTACGACTAATCCTGTGAACCAACACACAATATTGAGCCAGTATGAGCAGCGCTAGAGGATGTCTCGTCTTCAAACGCAAAATAAAAGCCGGGGAAATTGCTTTGGCCCATCGTAATATCGGAAACCAGTTCAACGGCCGCAAGATCGCAAAGTAGTAGCAGACGCCGAGTTCCCGGACGGACTTGGAGAACATTATCTGGTCGTCAGGGTCTGTTACCATCTTCTGGTTGATACGTTCGAGGTACGCCAAGTTGGCTTTTGCTTCTGCCACGATAGCCTCTGCATATGGGTGTCTGCCGTGGCCAATGAGCTCTCTAATCATGGGCTCGGTGCGGACTAATTGCGCGTCGCGCCACAGGGTCAGGATGTTCCGGACAACGTTCAGTTGTTGGATTAGCTTATCGACTGGGTCGATATCGGCATTGCTTCCGTCATCCCAGACCGGACGCATCAAGCCCAGCTCGGTGAGAACCAGCAGGGCGGAAAAGATAAATATTGCATCGCAGTTGCCACCGTTGATCGCCGTTACTTGCTCCTTGAATCCGTTAATGGCGATCGCATGGTGGTGGCTGGTGAGAACCACGTATTTCTGGGATTCCTGCGGTTGCAGATGTGCAATATGAAGCGAGGAATAGGCGAGTAAAGTATGCCTCACAAAGTCATGCTCTTGCGCAATTGAATATGCAATCTGCTGCCAATATTGGAATACGCCAGCATTGTCAGGAGCGAGTGTGTGCGATGCATTTGTCAAGAAATGAAACATAAGCTCATTAGACTGACCGGGGTGGTCTAAGTAAACCGGGTTACTCGGATGTCGGATCCATTGGGGGAAAGGAGTAAGCCAAGCATTGGGATCAACCTCCTCCTCCTCCTCCTCCGCATTCCCTCGCACTTGGACGACATTACTAGTCGGCTTCGGGACATGCTCCGAGCCTGCCGAACTGGTTACGGATTGGCTGAACTCGAATACTATATTCAATTCTTCGGCATTGCCTTCGGCGGTTTCCCAGGGGGAGGAAGACGGTGATTCTGTGTTGAAGAGATCCTCATAGTCGCATTTTAAATTCCTTCTCTTACAGTTGCTACAAGTAGGAGGTCTTTCATCGCACTATGCAAAAGTATAACAGTCAGCACCCTTTTTTTTTTTGTTTTGTTTTGTTTCACCCAATTCCACATGGCCCTCTGAAACCATCCTATTTGATACTGATCTGATACCTGCTTGCAGTACCAGTGGTCAAACGTAAAACCACGCCAGCGTAACACCAAAGCTCATCAGATCAGACAAGGTGCATGTACCTTCTTCCTTCTAGCTTTACACTGCCCACATCCATTTCGTGACTTCACATGACTTCTCCGTAACCCGGTCTTTTTCTCGGCTGTCGGTTCCAATGGCGGCATGGCAATGAAAAAAACACGGTCATAGGCATTAAAGGAAAGACAAACAAATGGATTTACTCCTCACTGGGGCAAAGGGCATGATCAGCTCTGGCGTTGGAGATGGTAGAGTGCATTGAGAGATTTGCGTTGCCTAGATTCAGCCCCTTCTGAATCGGGGATAGCTACAACCAAGTGTCTGACAGGGTCCGAGTCCCAGAGGCGCAGCTGTCAGAGGTTAACTCGTTTAGCGTTATGTTTAGTCGCCAGATAAGGAAGTACGCAGTCTCCGTACAACACGTAGTATACGAGTATACGTATTTACCGTATTGATGGTCGCCATTTGCGGTAGCGGGGTGGTATTCTTAAAGAGGCATAGTTTACGCTTTGGGGGATCGAAAGCTTGCGTGGCCTCGTACATATACTGGTAGGAGAGCTCGGTTCACGATCGATCAAACCCATCTTCACGCCACTTACGAATGCCTCCCTTAGAAATAAAAACATGTGGTGAATCTTGAATTGTAGCCGAGGAGACATGGCTGGATCTTATAAATGCGGCATGTACCGAAGAGTAAGGGTCTGCTGTGCAGATGATCTCTTCGAAGACCAGAATCGACACGAAGTTACAGCACTCCGATCCGGATCTCTTTCGCCATGAGGTTTCATCAAAGTACAATACTTGTTTTGTGTACGGAACACCTGCGGTCTATCGGTTAAAAATTAATTGTGGACGGCAGCTGACATGTGTTAATTCATCTTCAGTCTCTTTTTTTATTTCCGCTCTCTGTCAAAATGACAAGTCCGCCGCAGTGTTCATCTCTTCTCTGCAGTCCGGTTCTGGAAATGTCACTTTCGCGCTGAGTGCTTCCGACCCAGCGGTGTCCCAAGATGTGTACTTTCATCTCTCCGGACCATCTAGCTATTCATACATCGGAATCGGAACAGGCACCGTTATGCAAGGTTCCCTCATCTTTGTGATGTACTCCAATGCGACTGGAGATGGTCAGTACCTCAATCAAGCCCCTCCATCAAAAACCATTCTCCTTACATTGTAAATCTGCCTAAGGTATCACCCTCAGCCCCCGAATAGCAACCGGCAACAAGGAACCTGTTCTCGTACCTTCATTGGACGTGGAAATCCTCCCGGGCAGCAATACCTCAGATGGTTTAATGACTGTCAACGCGCGCTGCAAGAATTGTCACAGCTGGAACGGAGGTGCTTTGAATCTGAGCGACACGGCGTACCCATGGAATTACGCCTTGGGACCAAACACTGCTCAGAGCGTAAAGCTCAAGAGCAATTCACTGTCGGCCAATCTTGAAATGCATGTTGAATATGGTATGTCGCTCTTCCCCAATACTTCAGACTGCCACAGCTCACACAAAGACCCCAATAGGATTATTCACTTTGGATATGACTCGCGCGACTGCGACTGGGGGTGTCGCGGCGTTGCCAACCTCTTTCACAAATCCGATCGGTTCTGTCGCAACCCGTCCGCGAGTCCTAACGCCCAACTATCGTACCATCCTACATGCGGTCCTGGCTACCATACCGTTGGTCTTTTTCTTACCCACTGGTGTTATTTTCCTACGCTTCTTCCCCGGCAGTGTGCGATGGCATTGGGTAAGCCAGACCCTTTCTTCGGTGGTCAGTATCCTCGGAAGCGCTGTAGGGATATTTCTCAGTACGCTGTTCAACAAGGCCAGCTCATTTGGTAGCACTCATCAAATCCTTGGATACGTTATTGTAGCCGGCGTACTTGTGCAATGGTTTCTCGGGTACTGGCATCATCGGATATATAAAAAGGAGCAAAGAACGACCAATTATGCCTTTGTGCATCGCAATCTTGGTCACATTATCTTTTTCTTTGCAATTGCGAACGCCGGAATAGGACTTACCTGGAGTCAGGCTGGCTCTCCTGTTATTATTGGCTATTCTGTCGCTGTCGGTGTTGTTGCGATTGCACATTTCTCTCTGGTGGCCTGGAAACGCTGGGAAAAACAGAAGGTCAACGCTTCCGAGCCAAAGCCACAGCAAAATTCCCTAGATGTGGATACAATCTGATAGTCGTTCAATTTGATGTTGTACTCTAGCTATACCTATACCTCTTCCTCTTGTTCCTTTTGTTTGGTTTGTTTGATTCTTTGTCTTGCTAGCCCAGGCTATAGAGTCTGTAGGCCAGTAATCATCCATGATACCAGGTAGCGCAATATTCCATCTCTAGATGAGACACAATGCTTTTTTTTTTCTATCTGGCGGTTGTTGTAGCTTTGATTTCGTCCTTCCCGTTGCATCATATCCTCTCGCAAACCATAAGGGTTAGGGTTGTACCACATTCCCATGCTGCGATTTGGGAGCCTCGCAAGCTACAGTCAGTGCCTTTTGAAATCCCCAGTTGACGGAATTTATATTCTCCTTACTTTCAAACAGCATGATTATACTCTCTTGACTTTGACTCGGGCAGAGGCCGCAACTTTCTTCAATGATTGCCCATCTAGGCACAAACCTTCTTTCAATCGGCCGTACCATCGGCATTAAGACTGCCCGCTCACAGCAACAACACATGGGAAAGTTAAACTCGTCATGAGTCACGAGCCAGGCAAACAAAGAGGCTGAGTCTATCAGAATTGAGTTTAACTCCCATTGCCGTGGGATAATTATCAATCCGAGTCGGATGGATTAGTTAACTAACTAGTTAACTAACTAGTTAAGTTAGTTACCTAAGAACGTGTTGACGCAAGGCTGCGGCTGACAAAGAATGCAATGGAAGCTTGGCCACATTGGGATTAGACCCCGGAGGGTCTTGAGAGGTTAAACTTCAGCCCCACTTGCATCTCGTCCCGATTAGGAAACCGGCAAGATTCGATTTGGAGGCTCTGGAAAGGTATAAAGAGGGCTTGAATTCTGGTCTCGAATAGTTTTTTCTATTCCATTCTTCACAACCATCAGACACAGTCAATCTACTCAAGCTTTCAAGTGCAAATTGCAAAGCAACAAAAATTTCGACAAATCTCAATCAACTCGTTCATAAATATATATACTTACCCAACTCATACAATGACTTACTCGGTAGCCTTCTTCGGCGCAACAGGTGGCTGCACCAACGCCTGCCTGGCCAGTCTCCTCCTCTTTTCCGACTACCAGGCCATTGCTCTGGCACGCACACCCCAGAAACTAATCGACTCCCTCAAAAAACAACCTGGTATCACCGATGCCGTCCTCGCCGAAAGACTACACATCGTCAAGGGCGATGCCACAGTTGCCGCAGACGTGAAGAGAACGCTTCTCTTCCAAGCCGATGACGGCAAGACAGAGTCAAAACTGGTTGATGCAATCGTTTCTGGAATCGGTGCCTACCCTCAACGCAAGAAAGGGACCTTGCTCACCTTTGAGATGGATAATCCAAAGATCACGGAACAATCCACCACAGCACTGGTATCTGCCATGCGAGAAATACACGCTGAGCAACACCCAGAACACAAGCCCACCGTAACAGTCATCTCGACAACCGGTCTCGCCACACCCGCCGGCGCCAAAGAAGACGTCCCCTTCGGTCTACAGACGTTGTATCATCTTCTCGCCGAGCCACACAAGGATAAGAAACGCATGGAAGAAATAATTAGCGAAAAGGAGAATGCCGCTCTATTCCAGGGTGTGGTCATTACGCGCCCTACGTTGTTGTATGGTGATGGTATTGTGATGGTGGACGGTGTCCAGAAGACGGTCAGGGCGGGAACGGAAGATGCGCCTGCTCGGGGATACTCGATTGCGAGGACGGATGTGGGTAATTGGATTTGGCAAAATGTTTTGAAGAGTGAGGAGCATGGCGAGAAGTGGTATGGACGAAGGGTTTCTTTGGCTTATTGATTTTGTCTCTTTCTTCTATCATTTGATTTATTTGTTAGCCTGTTTGTTTTGCTTGATGCTCTGGTGCGATAAATTTTCGAATACCCTACTCGACTAATGTGTGTTTTGAGAGCCTTGTTCAAGTGTGTGTATGTGTTCGAATATATACCTAGGTATTAATTTTTTTTTTTTTTTTATTGGCAATTTGCATGTATTTTCAAGTATGAATTGAACATAACGAGTTATATTTCACTGAACTATACAAGTCTCATATCATCATTATCATAATCTATTCTTATATTTACAACTCCGACAACAATTCAGCTATCGTAATAGGTTTCCGCACGGCATTCGAAAATCCCTCATGAAATGTAACCCACACCTTTCGGTCATGCTCATTGCCACTCGAGTTGCGTTTCTGTCCGGGTTGACGCGCTTTATTACTCGTCGTGGATGGAGGCGCACTCTCGTTATTACAGATAATTCTGCCGAAGAAATCCCGTTTGACGCCAGCAGCATCTGGGCTAAGCTTAGGCCGGGAACTGTTGGAATTTTCCTTGTCGTCACCATAATTCGATTGTTTGTTTTTGGACAATTGGCTACCGGGGCCCGGAAGCCCCAGTAACGCCTCGCCTTGTTTCCGCATCGTTTCCTTGCGATATTCTTGGTCGAGAACTTGGCGAATGGCGTAGCGGACAGGCGCCGAGCTACCGGTATCAAGTATTGTACCTTTTGTTTTTGAAAAGCCGACAAGGGTGTCAATTGGTCTTTGTACGTCAGCAAGCAATTCGAATCAATCGAGGAGTGAGAACTTACGGCTCCATCCTATACGCCCACCCTGCGTGAGCACCCTCATTTCCAATGCGAATTTTCTCAAATGTCACATTGAAGCCGGACATTACCCTTACTGCGGCACGGACAAGAGCTCTCTCACTCTCCTTCCTAACGCTAGCAATACTAGTCTGCTCACTACCTCTCACAATCACAGGCCTCACGTCAGGGGAAAGCATGCGCATTAGATTCGGCACCAGGTCCATAGCGATGCTGTCAACAGAGCGAAACAGCCTCAAAAGAGGCGCAGAAAAAGTTGACTGAAATCCGACGAGTAGCGACTTATTCTGTTTCATGGCCTCAAACGCCGCGAAGTCTGCTCTTGGTCCGGAAAATGGATGCTCTTCTTCTTCATTCTTATCGTCATCAAACTTTCTTTTATTAGATGAACCGCCATTCCCAGCGAACAAATGATGAAATGCGAGTGTTGACTGGCTCATGTATGGATTCAGCTCCCAGTCTTGATTTGAATATATTTTGGATGAAATCATATCGTGGAAATGAAGCCAATCGTAAGCAGCGTTGGGCTTTGAGAGGAATGTGTCGTCTTGGTAAGTACGAGTGGGATACTCAATGAAGCAGTCCGTGGCGCATCGATCATATTCGCCGCTCGCATCAATCATCTCACGCAGTTTTGAAGATGCATGTCGCCTCCGCAGTTCTGCCACACCAACGGGAGTCTTGGTTCGTTCTTGGTCAAACGGGTCACTGAATGCATTCGCACCAACAGGTGCGGCGGGAAACCCTGCCCCTTCAATAAAGACACGATCGGTAATCTCACGGACACCACCTCTTCCTAGACCTCGAGAACCAGATTCAGGGTCATTGAGAATATTCTCCTCTAGCCAGCTCTTTGTCAATCGAGGCGTGGCCGCTGATTCAGCCCGGAGCTTTCGTGCTACCCACTCTGCTGAAACCAAAATACTTCGTATATCACCCTCGCTAACACCTCGATTCTTCTCAGTACGGTCCTTCTTGGCACTCATTCCCCACGATGCTTCACAAAGTCTCCGAACTCCATCTGCATCAAATTGGATATTCTCTTTCGTCAATATCAGTTTTAGGCGCTGGATTGCATTCTCCATCGGCACATGTCGGACATGAATCACCTCGGCGACATTTGCAGTGCGAAGGGGACGTAAGCTAGAATGATATGCATCGTTGCAAATCAAAATAATAGGCCGCAGTAGGCGGAAATTGTCGCCTTTCCTCTTCTTTCCACTGAATGAGTTTTGGTTAGGACGAGCGGCAGCGTTCTTTTGGTCCGTCATGACTAGATCGATGAGGGCTTTGATGAAACCGCCCTCACCACCTGAACCCGCTCCACCGACAACACCATCGACCTCATCAACGACAACGCATACAGGACGGCCTGATCTACTACTCTTGGTTGAATCGGTTCCAGCACTGATGCTTTTCACATTTTCTGTCCCGACTGCGTCGCGAATACGACCCTTGACAATATCCCTGTTTCGCTCATCACTGGCATTGATTTCTAAAACTTCATAACCAGCTTGTTGTGCGCAGACATGAGCTAATGTAGTTTTACCAAGACCCGGTGGTCCAGTCAACATGAGAATCTTTCGAGGTGCGAATTCACCCTCTTCTTCACCATTTTTAGACTTCAACTTTGCGATACCTGGAAAGACGATATGGTCCCAGCCTTTGAGCCAACGTAGGACAGACCTGTGAGTCCGCTCGTCTCCAATGAGTTCTGCAAATCTTCGTGCACGGTACTTTTCAGTCCACATCGGGTTGGATTTCTTCTTTCCAGCTGTTTCATAAATTGGTGCTTCAATGGAGCGCTCGATACGCATTGGTTCTTCTTTTCTTTTGGCGACATCTTTTATCTCACTGGCAGCATCGTCCAGTAGCCTATGTATTTCAATGCCGTAGTAGCTTCGTTGAGCTTTTCCTTCTGCGGTCTTTGAGCGGCTCGCAACAAGTCTCTCATAAGACGTCACGTTTGTAGCCTTTCGTGGAAATACTCGGTGGGCTCGTCCTGCGCATGTCCTAATTGTAACAAGCCTTCTCCGCTCAGTAGTCGGAGTAGCCGGGTCGACAGTGCCCACCACAGAGTCTGGGGCGTTATTTGCTGTTGTCGCCTCAGGCTGTGACGCCTCGATCTCAGAGGGTTTTGACATCATTTGGAGTAAGTTTGCATCGTTATTGGCAGACAGACCCTCCAACGTATCCATAGCGTCTTCGTCTTCATCTTCGTCGTCATCGTCAGTGAATGGACCCCGTGTTTTCTGACTGTATGCGTTCAGCTGCAATGCCGCCGTCTCAACTCCGGTTGTCGTGCCTTGGGTTGGATATGACATGTAGCCACCATTTTGGAATTCTGCCAACGCATCTTCATCATCGTCGTCTTCATCAATAAAACCGCCAAATGTTCGCGGGCCCTTATCATCGTTTTCACCCAGTGTTCGGGTGTTTGGAATGCTTGTACTTGCATTATCTTCAACATCTGGACCATTAGATATCCTAGGTCGTTTTGCATCCTCTATCGACAATGGTGTATCTAGTTTTCTCTTTCGTGAATCTGTCGATGGTGGACTAGCAGTGATCGTGGACTGTGTGGAGATGTAGGGCGCCATTTCCGTGGGAGGTGTTGACGGAAGATAATTCTCAATAATAATGCCTTGACTGAAACTGGGGAGGTTCGATGACTTAGTCGGAGTTACTAGCACACGTCAATATATGAAACCTTCGAGAAAATGATCAGCCAAACGTACATGGTTGACTATCGTCATCACTTCGAAAGACGTCTGACAATTTCCAAGATCGACTTTGTATCACGACTCCGTTGCGACGGTTTTCTTCTGCAATTTCCAAGCGTCGTTGCTGCAATGCCTCTATATCGTCGGAGAATGAGGTGAGTTCCGGCTCGGATTGTAGTAAGGTATTTGATACTTCGGAGTGAAGATACAATGCTGGATCGAATTCAGAGGATAGAAAAGCACTCGCCATTAAAACTAGAACCGAAACGATTAGGTTAGCTTGCTAGACAATGAGTCGTCGATCTGTCGAGTATCTAAGATTCATGGGCGTTGATTGACATCGGCCTCTCTCACGGAGTCGACGCGCGGAGAACGCGTTCGACGCGATGCTTAACTGGCGCTAGTCTAAAAGTGGACGATATAGTTCCAAATCATTTCCTACAACAACGCCTACGCCACAGTCATGTAGTTAAAGGCCATTTCGATATAGGAATATTGCATAAAGATGGTTGTCAAGCCAGAAATCAGTCAATGTAAATTTGCTTTTTCAGGTCTCTAAGCCAGTAAGTAGCTCTAATACGTAGAGGACGAGCAGGCCGCTTCAGAACCATCGCATTTCTTGACAAAAGGTCCATGGTAGACAGAATACCACTGGATCTGAGAGCCATAGCAAGCGTCTACCATGAAGTACAAATCGATTTCCTGGGATGGTGAAAAATAATACAAAAGTTGAACAGGTTGATATGGGTACCAGCCACAAATGTGGCGCATTATCTGTTTCTGGCTAGCGCCGTGTGGCTGGGCTTGTGCTCTTGCCGCGCGAGATTTTGGGGAAGAACCGTCGCAGCCATCTCCGTTCTTGTTCGCGACCAAGCACCAACCACTCACAAATCACTCAATACCCACTTAAGTCATTGGGTTTGAGCACTCATTGGCATTTTCAATCGTTTCTGAGATAAAACAGCTGCTTCTTTGGACAGCTGATCCTCATTCGACGCGCAGCGTGCCACTGCGCCTGGCCTCAAGGAGCTCTACTCGTCTGGCGATCGACATAGCGACCTGTCAATACAACTTAACTTTAACCATCATCGACTTTCGTCACACGCGCCATCATGGACGAGACGCATAATCTTCAGAGTGGAAGTGGCGAGGAGCATCAACCTCAAGGTGCTGTGCCCGCTGTTGCTGAGACAGCTCAACCTGGTAAGGCTCCTCTTATTCTTCACATGAAATGAATTCTTATTGATTCTTCCTTTCTCGGTCACAGGAAATACATCCATTCAAAATACAGAAGCAGTCTCAGATAACCCCCTAGATGCTCCTGCGTCTCCGCGCCCTCAGGACAATGACGCAGAGCCCGAAGACGAAGAAATGGGCGGCACCGAGACCGAAGCAAAGAAAGAGACAGACAATGACAATGATATGGGCGTAGACGATGGCACAGAAGGCGCCCAGGGCGCTGATGCCAACGCTGATGCTGGTGCCGATGAGGTTCAAGAAAAGTCTGCGCTGGAAGCATCAGCGCGCAACCATCTTGTTTCTCAAACACATGCCATCATCTTACCAAGCTACTCGTCGTGGTTCGACATGCATCAGATTCACCCGATCGAAAAGAAGGCGATGCAAGAGTTTTTTAATGGCCGGAATCGAAGCAAAACTCCCGCGGTATACAAGGACTACAGAGACTTTATGATCAACACCTATCGATTGAACCCTATAGAATACTTGACTGTGACTGCTTGTCGCCGCAATCTTGCTGGAGATGTCTGCGCTATCATGCGAGTTCACTCTTTCCTCGAGCAGTGGGGACTTATTAACTACCAAGTGAGTTTTTTTCGTTGCCATTTGAATGCCCAACGCTAACAGGACAGGTTGACCCGCAAACTCGGCCATCCAACATTGGACCTCCATTCACAGGCCACTTCCGTGTCGTTGCAGATACACCACGTGGCCTTCACGCATTCCAGCCTGGACCAAACCCTCTCGTCACACCTGGAAAACAATTGGCGGCTACCGATCGTGCGGCCTCGGGAACGCCTGTCAAGACTGATTTGAATCTGGAAATTCGACGCAACATTTACGATGACAAGGGCAAGGAAATTACTCCTGCTGCTGAGGACAAGGAAAAACAGACAAATGGAGACACACCTGCCGCAAATGGCACATCAGCCGAATCTACAAACAAGGCCTTGGAAGCTGCTATCAGAGAGCCTCAGAAAACCTACAATTGTTGGTCTTGCGGCATTGATTGTACCCGCTTGCGATTCCACTACGCTAAATCTGCTCCTGTTTCCGCCAGTTCTAATGCGCCTGACCGCAAGTACGACATCTGCCCCAACTGCTTCTTGGAAGCTAGATTGCCTGCAAGTCATAGTGCGGCGGATTTCGTTCGACTTGAGGAGACCGACTACACGCAGAACAAAGACAAGGACGCGGGATGGTCGGATTCGGAACTCATTTTGCTGCTTGAAGGAATAGAGACTTTTGACGAGGATTGGCAGCAGATTGCAGACCATGTGGGCACAAGGACGAGAGAAGAATGCGTCATGAAATTCCTCCAATTGGAGATTGAAGACAAGTACGTCGAGGATGTTGAGCAATCACAAGATGCTACAACACGTTCTCTTCAGGGTCGGGACCCGATCAGTCAACTCGATAATCCTGTACTGTCAGTCGTTGCTTTCCTGTCTCAACTTGCTGAGCCATCTGTAGCAGCCGCTGCTGCAGGTCGTTCTGTAGAACAGATCCGAAAGGAGCTTCGAGATCAATTGAACAAGGGCCCTTCGGCTGAGAAGGGTAAGGGTAAAGAGGGCGAAGTCAAGGCAGAGGATTCGATGGATATCGACATTATTCGTGAAGCCGAGTCGACAACAGGTCCGACCGAGAAGCGAGAGTCTCTAGCTACAATTGCTCTTGCCGCTTCTGCTGCGCGTGCTGGTGCACTTGCTTCCCATGAGGAACGAGAAATGACACGTCTCGTCTCTGCTGCAGTCAATGTCACTCTTCAAAAGTTCGAGATCAAGCTAGCTCAGTTCAACGAAATGGAAGAGATCATCGAGGCTGAGCGACGAGAACTAGAATTGACCCGACAACAACTCTTTGCCGACCGACTAGCATTCAAGAAGCGCGTCAAAGACGTGCAGGATGCTTTTCAGCAAATCAGCCTTCAAGGACCAGGCGAAGATACCACTCGGGCTGTCAATGATGTCGCTGATATCAGCATGGCCAACCGTTACCAATTCACCCAAGCCCAAGGCGATGTAAGCAACGGTGTCCAGCCATTGAGCGCGCAACCTCCTGCAGACTACAAAACTCTCGAATTGTAATGGCCTTGCTTCTTTAATGTCATGTCTTCAATTTTATTATTCTGTCTCGTCACCTTTTGTTTTTTTTTTGACTTCAATTCCATATGCTGTACAAATATGCGGGGGTGATATCGGAGGAGCATCAAAAGAAACCCAAATTCGGAAGAGACACAGACACCCAGATGATAATGTTTCCTTCCATGGAGATCAAGGGGAATCTACCGGTGTGAATTTTCTTTTACAGGATAGGCGCAATTAAGGGGAGTATTTTTCTTGTGTTTCTTTGCAAATTTCCAATTGAGTGTTGTATTACAAGTCTGCCTGCTAGATTAATCGATGACTTTCGAAACAAGTTTGTGTGGTAAATTTGTAACCTCACATTATATGGTATCAACGATATTAGTTCACGACTTCAGCAGCCGTACAGTAACAGGATTCTCTATCCTATTCAAGACGTCTTTTCTTATTATGATTAGCAGCAATATTCCTCTCAACATCCCTCGTTTTCATCCCATAGGTCTCCCACTCATCCTGATACACAAGATCCTTCCTCCAGTCGACCACAGCATTATTCTGTATTATTTCTTTGCGCATTTCGTCTGTTATATTTGGTGGTTCTTTTTGTTTTTCCTTATTCTTTTTGCCAGGATGCTCAAAGGTACAATTGAGCAATTCTCGCAAACGTGCTTCTTCTTTGTGGCTGGCTTGTCGGTCGAGGTAGGCGTTGTAGTCATCCAGGCGTTGCTCTAATTCGAGTTGTTGATACTCGGAGTCACTGATTTCTTCATATGTTGAGTCGTATGGTTTATCCTTTGGTGAGCCCGCGTCGTTAGGTTTGTGTTTTTCATCGCCACTAGATATATCCTCGACGTCGTCGGTGTTTTGAGAATTTACCTCGTCCTCGTCTTCCGATGGGCCGAATTCGTCGAGATCATCTTCACCTCCATCATCGTCGCCCTTGTCGTCGTCTTTTTCATCATTCTCCGTATCCTGTTCCGAGGAAGAATCATCGGAACTGCCCGAACTTGCTCTCGCTCTTTTTCGACTTTTCTTAGCTAACATTCTTTCAACTTTGTCATATGGCACGTATGTTTTCGTTTTTCCCTTGTGCGTTCTATTAGTGACGTCGAGCTTCAATCGACGAGGAAGATTAACATAGTAGTCAAATGTATTGTGCTTCATAGACATTGTAGTAAGAGCCCTTTGAACATCTTTCTTCCTTACGAAGGGCAATCTTCTTCGCCGCTCTTTGTCTAGTCTGTCGAGTGCCGTGTTATGCGCTTCCTCCATTAAGCGAATAACGAGGTCAACGGTGATGTCGTAGAATTTACCCAGAGCATCTGCTGTGAGTGACGGGGTTTCACCTTTAGGGGCAATGTTTTTCCAATTGTCTTCGGGTCGAGATTTGCCGGGATTCATAAAGACCTTCTCGGATAAACGTATCCAGTTTTTGAGGTCCAGCAAGCCAGCACTTGGTGAGACGGCTTGTGGTAGGGCATCTTCATCGCCCGAAGTGAGCAATTCCTCCACTTTGTCTGCTTTGGTTCGATCCAAAACCCAAAAATCAGATGAACCGTACTCTCTTTCTGCCTCCAAAAGGTCTTTTTTCTGCTCTTCGAGTCCAACACTTTCCGCAAGTTGATCCAGAACTTCTTCTAGATCGTCATTAATCTCTACTGCAGCGGGAACTTCCACATCGAGAAGAGACGGTTCCAACAATTGATGACGCTGTAATCTCTCCTCCAAAAATTTAATGTAATCCGCAACCTCCAGCCGTGACTTGGAGTTGACGAGCCGCGCAATTTCACCAACATTTCCCTTGCCTTTGCGAGCAAGCGCCGTGAAAAAAGCATCATTTTCCTTTCCAGTCCACTGAACTAAGCCAACGGTGGCCAGAGTGACGTTTTGTTGCTTGTTCCATGTCTTTGAATCGGGGTCGATGTGCATGTCCTTGAGTAGGGTCTTGTACACCTGTATGGAAGATCTTGAGAGGTAGGTTCTCTTGTCATTTTGTAGTCGCGACGTTGTTGAGGTATGTTTGCCTTTAGTCAATTCAGAGTCCGACTTCGAATCGTCATCTTCAGTTTGGGCTTCATCCTCCTCACTTGCATTTTTGGCAATGTCTTCATCATCTGAATGTGAAGCTGAGTCGGAAGATTCATACCATGATTCTGAGGATGAGAGTACTGGAAGATCTTCGGGTGGCCCGAAGATGTCCTCTTCTTCGCTGTCGGCAATAGGTTGATTGTCTACTATTGCGCTCATGGTTCCTTTGTCTAATGATTTATCTGATCGGAGTAAATCAGGACCATTGGAAGCTGGCGATAGCACTCTTTTGCCGCAAGCGCAACATGCTCAAATTTTATCATCCCAATCCATACCAATGCAAAATATTAAATTGGCAGAGTTCAAGCGCATCCCGATCTTCTTATATAAGTAGAATGAGATGGTTAACATTCAAGAAGTTTGAAGCTCAAAAACATTGTCCCGATAAGATAAGAAAAGTTTGCACTGTTTGTCTCGCATTTACCTAACTATTTCCCAACTGCCATAGTTAACTTAACTAACTAGTTATTATTAAGACAACTCTACAACCTGGCTCAATATGTAATGCGACGCATGGCTTTTCTCTTACGACGACAAAGCAGAAATCTGTTGTGGTCATGGCCTTACAATGCACCTTGGCAGCAATCAGTATCCTCTTGGTTTCCACGAAGGTTGCCATCAATGACTGTACTTGCCCGCTATGCTTCGACAAAAGCTGAAGACATTATTCCGCTGAAGATACAGCTTCGTGACTATCAGGAAGAGTCTATTCAATCTGTTATAGAAAACCTTGGGAAGGGACATAACCGTCTTGGATTATCGCTGGCTACTGGTTCAGGAAAGACCGTTAGTAATCTCTGTCTCGATTCTTCCAGCTCGATGGTTTGCTGACTTGGACATCTCTAGGTAATCTTCACGCAACTCATCCATCGCATACCCCCTCGAAATGGCCGCGCAGACCAAACTCTCATAATCGCTCATCGAAAAGAGCTCGTCGAACAGGCAGCGCGTCATTGCCGACTCGCATACCCAGACAAAACCGTCGAAATCGAAATGGGCGCGACGAAGGCATCCGGGGCCGCTGATATAACGGTTGCTTCAATACGGAGCTTAGCATCCAAGGGCCGGATCGAGAAGTTTGATCCCAGTTATTTCAAGTTGGTGTTGGTTGATGAAGCGCATCATATTGTCGCGCCCCAGTACCGCCAGGCTCTTGAATACTTTGGCTTGACTGAACCATCTAACAATGCGCCGGCGCTTGTTGGGGTTTCTGCTACGTTTTTCAGATTTGATGGATTGAAGCTTGGGTCTGTTATTGATCATATTGTTTATCATAAAGACTACATTGACATGATTGGTGAAAAATGGCTCTCGGATGCTATCTTTACGACTGTCAAGACCAATGTGGATCTATCGCGTGTCGCCAAGGATTCGTCGGGCGACTTTGCGACGAGAGCGCTTTCTGAAGCTGTCAATACTGCCACTGTGAATGATGTTACGGTGCGATCTTGGCTCACACATGCCAGTGATCGTCGATCGACACTGGTGTTTTGCGTTGATATTGAGCACGTCCGCCAACTCACAGAGGCGTTCCGCGACAACGGTATCGATGCTCGCTACATAACTGCGAATACGCCCAGGCAGACAAGAAATGAGGAATTGGAAGCATTTAAAAAGGGGGAATATCCGGTGCTACTCAATTGTGGCCTCTTCACTGAAGGAACAGATATTCCTAACATAGACTGTGTTGTCCTCGCGCGCCCTACACGATCAAAAAGTCTATTAATTCAAATGATTGGACGAGGTTTACGATTACATCCTCAAAAGGAGAATTGCCACATCATTGACATGGTGTCCACGTTGAATACTGGGATCATGTCTACACCTACTTTGTTCGGTCTTGACCCCGACGAGGCACTCAATACGCAAAGCGTAAAGGACATTCAAAAGCGAAAAGAGCATGAAGACTTCGACCCAGATATACCCGACGCAGGCTACATCCGCCCTCTTGGCGATGACGATGTAGATGTCACATTTACCACATACGACAGCGTCTTTGATCTTCTCAACGACGAGCGCGTAGATCGCCACATCCGCTCCATCAGCCGTTACTCCTGGGTGCGCGTGAACACAGATCGATATATCCTTGCCGAAAAATCAGGCTGGATGACAATCGAAAAAAGCGACCAAGACATTGATGGCCCCTGGGTCGTCGAACTCGTGCAAAAATACGAAGCAGCAACTGGTATAGTGCACACGAGACCTAGAGTTATCGCCCGCGCACCGGACTTTGAGCAAGCAGTGCGCAGCGCAGATACATTTGCGAGCACTAATTTCAAGGATTTTGCGATAAACTCGTCGCAGAGTTGGCGCCGGGCGCCGGCGTCTGAGAGTCAGCTCAAGGTTTTGAATGGTAAGAAGATTTTGGACAGGCTGATTACGTCCAAGGATCTTACGAAGGGGCAAGCAGCGGATATGCTTACGAAGCTTCGCTTTGGGACTAAGAATCGGTTTCAGAGTGAGCAGAAGAAGAGGAAGAAGGAGGAGAAGATGAGGAAAGAGTTTGAGAAGCAGATAAGTCAGGGGGATGTTAGGGTTGGGCCACTGAGTCAGCAAGACTTGTAGTGAAGCCATTCTAAGGTTCATGTATTATACAGTATTATACATTTAATATACATAATGTGCCACTTTGGCTTATATCAATGGCCGAGCTCGTTCAATTCACGCCTGCATGACGATAGTAAACTCGGATAGACCCAGGAAATATTTCAGTACCATGGGCCATAGTTCCTTTATAAGGCTCACTTTTGACCACTCGCAGCCGTCGAAGCAGCATTGCAGTCATGATCCCGATCCTTATTCCCAAAAAGCGCCTGAAACTCGCCCTTCTCCATCGTTAGCACATAGGTTCGCGCCTTGAAGGTCGTCGGGAAGTCGAATTTCGTCTGTCCCCTGAGGTTGATGCCTTGCTCAGGTAGCAGCCTGTATACTTTTTCCCATAACGTACGCATGAACCTTCGCGTCAAGCGGTGAGGCCTTCCATTGCGGTATATTGCCTTGAAACTCCGTCCTCCTTGCGGTCCATCATGTACCAATGTTTCTAGTGGCGACTGCTCAGCGGCGGGAGACACTTTCGTTCGTCGAACGGGTGGCTTCCATGGCTCAGTGCCGTCTATGAGGCCTCGTAGAAGATTCGCTTCGGCCGGATCAGCTGGTGGTAGAGCTGCATATTTTGATCTATTAAGTAGTCGTTTTCGTAGATTCTCTTGCCGACACTCGGGAAGGGGTTTCATCCAGGCATTCAACTTGGGTATGTTGACGGTATCACTGGCTCGAAAGCGTTTTCCGTGAGCAGATCTTGCGAAAGAATCGTTTCTTTGTGATTTAATCAGTGCTTGAAGCACTTCGGGAACCTCCCAGTAGGCTCCAGCTGGTTCTTTCTTCTTTTGTTCTAGGTACTCTTCGATGTCGGCACTCGAGTTGAAGACTTTGTTCCCGCCACGACCATTCGGCACCAATTTAGAGAGGAGAGTGTATTTCTTAGCGCCAATTCGTCCATATGCGAGCATCAGTATCCGATCCAAAGGCTGTTGATAGCCCTGGTTTCCCCGTCGTATTAATGATAGGAAGTTTCTAGCTGATTTCTGAAGATTTTTCTGTCTTTCGAGACTCGCGGCGTTCAGTCTTTGTTGATGCTTAGCGGACGGACGACGAGCTTGCTCGAATTTCTGCTCATCGGCAGTGAAAGCAGCCGACTTCTTGCGATATCGTTCGAGGACATATTTGTGCATGTACTTTCTCGCGACGGGATCTGGTAAATAGGAACACTCACGGAGCGTGGCTCGGAGGAGATGCCGCCATACTTCCGGCGGAGCTAGAGAGGCCTGCGACATGCAGCCCTCACTGCTTTATAAAATAAGAGGTGAAATGATAAAGCAACAAGTATCATCTGTGAATCTATGCCAACCAGACCATGACATCAAATCGGTAAAAGTTGAACATTGGCGTCGACGGAAACGCTAGCCCCAAAAAGGCAAGAGTGCTTTTAGTCACGCGTCGTCGGCCAAACGCGAAAAGAGCCCCCGCGACTTCCCTCTGACCTCTGACACGCTTCTTCGCACCTTCCTCTCGTCCCCCCACACAACTTGCTCTCTTTGCTCTTGCTTGCATATTCGATCGAATGGACAAATTCTAGATCAATCGCAGTATATACACAGTCTCCTTGCGAATATTTCCTGGTTGTCACTTGCTCTGCCTCTACCAGGGGTGCATTCTTGGCGCCTTTCTTCCCTGCGTCCTGTGGGGGATTGATCTCATTTTCTCCCTTCTGTGATTTGCCTGCGGAGACGCGCGCCCTTTCCCGACGTCTTTCCACATACAGATCACATCTTTGCTACTCTTCGCCTTTGTACGAGCCCTGAAACTACCTTGGAATTTTCGAGAAATCCAGATGAGATCTAACTGTGAACTTGCATATAGACATGTTGACAAAATTGTTGACTTGATGCTCGCGTTCGACTAATATCGAATCCGTATATTTTTCGCTGGCGCTATGGCTACGAGTAGCAACCACCGCCAACGACCAAGCCTCCCTATGTCCTACTCGCAAAACAGCATAGGGTCGGCCAATGGCTTGCCCATGTCCCAATCTCATATGGGATCATTCAACCACTCACAATCAGTCGCATCGACACCGACACCGACGCCACCTACACGAGGGTCGCAACAGTCCAGCATGTCGTATAGTTTCCCGAACGGGGTTTCGCACCCTTCGATGTCAAATAGCTTCAACGGTTATGAGCGAACGAATGGCTATGGAGGAATGGCCCTGCAGCAAGAAGAATATAAACCTCAAATATACCGGGTAGGTCCGCCGAAGACTACGGTGGAATAGACTAGACACAAAGCTGACTTACTTTTGTTTCAGGCCGTCTATTCGAATGTTTCTGTTTATGAAATGGAAGTTAACGGTATCGCCGTCATGAAACGCCGATCGGATTCTTGGTTAAACGCAACTCAAATCTTGAAAGTGGCCGGTGTAGTCAAGGCTAAAAGGACAAAAACTTTGGAAAAGGAAATTGCCGCTGGTGAGCATGAGAAGGTCCAAGGCGGTTATGGCAAGTACCAAGGCACATGGGTTAGCTATCAACGAGGGGTCGAGCTTTGCCGGGAATATCAGGTTGAAGAAGCACTAAGACCCCTGCTCGAGTACGATATGGACGATGGCAACTCCCGACGTGCGTCACTTGAGACCCCAACAAAGGAACAAGCAATGGCAGCTCAGCGGAAACGTTTATACAATGCTGAGAACCGGGGAATTAGCCAGCCTGCCCAGGCTACTTTCTTTCAAAACATGTCTCGTACCGCGGCAAATGCCGTCAATGCTATCAGCAAAGCTCGATTTGAATCCCCGAACAAAAGAAGGCCAAGCCTAATGCGCAACTCATCACAACAGATGAGCAGTCAAGAGTCCTTGAATGCTCCTGGCGGTACACAGAATAGCATGTACAGTGTTCATTCTGACAGTGGTTTCGCAAGTCAAAACGCTCACGGTGGAAGAAACGATCCCACACTTGACCATGAAATCATACTGGAACCTCCACGCAAACGAGTGAGAAGTTCGTCAAATCAAGGACGCTCATTTGGAGGAAATAGTACGATGTCTGTATACGAGCCCACTCCTACAGAGCCAAATGATTCGTTTTACCAGCAGGCAGATGATTCCATGGCAGTTGACGACATGAATGGGACAGATCCGCTTCCTCCACCCGCGCATCCAGATTGCTTCCAAAAAATGAAACTTATCATGACCCTATTCCTTGACAAGCGCATGAAAGATTTCTCAAGGCACCCTGCCCTGGTACAGCTATCAGGCGAGGATCTTGAGATACCCTTGGACGAATATCAAAACAGCGCTCTGCACTGGGCGGCAATGCTAGCCCGTCTTCCGCTACTACATGCGCTTGTTGAAAAGGGTGTGAATATTTATCGATTGAATGCCGCTGGTGAAACCGCGTTGCAAAAAGCGGTCGGGACGCGAAACAACCTTGATTACCGAACCTTTCCTCGGTTACTTGAGATACTGGGACCTACTATTGACATGGTCGATCATAGTGGTAGGTCAATTCTACATCACATTGCGATCATGGCTGCAACCGGCGGTGGTGGACATGTCTCCGCGAAGCATTATCTCGAATCGCTATTAGAATTCGTGGTTCGACATGGCGCCAGAAGCCAAGAAAACGACAAAGCTGCGACGAATGGTGAGAACGAGCAGTCGCAGGGCGAGATTATCAGTCTCGGCAGATTTGTCTCTGAGTTGGTCAATCTGCGAGATGACCAAGGCGATACGGCTTTGAACATCGCTGGTCGTGCGCGATCAGTACTTGTGCCACAATTACTAGAGGTTGGAGCTGATCCTCAAATCCCTAATCATACTGGCCTCCGCCCTGCAGATTACGGTGTGGGTGTTGACATGGTCAATGAAAGCTCTCAAGCGCAACCAGGCGATGAGAAAAAAGACACTTTCATTGACCAGTTGGCTAAAACGAAGAAAGAGATTCTCGATGGTAAGTTGTCAGTTGACTTGTAATGTAATTCTTCCAGCGCTAACCTCTTATACAGCTACTCTTGCGCAAATTGGGTCCTTGGTTGAAGAAACATTGGGTGGCATTGACCGCGACTTGACTTCAGACTTGAGCAAAAAGCAAGCTGAATTTGATCACTGGCATGCAAAGATACGCGAGAGCGCACGTGCCCGACAGATCGATCAAAATGAGCTTGACAGCCTCAAGCGCAAAGCATCTGATCGGTCAAATGTGAGTCGACGGATAAAGAATCTCGAGAATGATGCCGAGGATTTGGTGAATTCTCTGAAGAGTTACTATGGCGACGACTTTGACGTCTCTAGTACATATCCCGTGGGCTATGCAGATACTGATTCAGGTGTTGATGTGAACGAGTTCAGCAGATTGTTCTCGGACTTTGACCCGAGTGGCGAGCTGTCGGCCGACCAGAAGGAGTTCTTGGCGGCATTACCATCTGCAGCTACTCTAGAAAGCCGTCTTGAGGCATACCAAGGTCTCAATAAAAAAATAAATGACGAGATCAGTCTTCTCAAGTCCAGGAATGTAGTCCTCGGCGAAAATTATCGTCGTGTGGTTATGGCCTGTACTGGCTTTACCGCCGAGCAGGTTGATGAGGCTGCCGAAGGATTGACGAAGCATATCAAGGATTTGAACGACAATCCGGTGTCAGAAGACGAGGCGATCGAGATTCTGATGAAAGATCGAGGTCAAGACTGGTAGACGAAAGATGCGTCTCCGGCCACTTAATACAAGATCGGCTATCTCATAACGAGATTCCCAGATCACATGCATTGACTCTTTCCACATATTTCCAGCATTGTTCTTGGTGTACGAAGGATGGTAGTTGATTTATTTTTTATTTTCTCTTTTCGCAGATACCCCGCTACAAATCTTTAAGGCTTTGTTCTGCTCTTGTTCTGTGTCTGATTTGCATGGTTTACTCTGTACTTTATCCACGGTCGAGATGATCTCTGCTTGTAAGATACATGTTTGTTGTATATACTCCAAGTGCCTTCATTGCGACAGGTCAATGTACCTTAGTACTAATCGAGTTCACGTGAATTGCATGTACGTACTTGTACTCCCAGGGCTAAGTTATCGAATGATTCGCCTAATATAACTACGTAACTCTCTCCCCCTTGAACAGTAACTTCCGACACACCTCTAATCAGTGAAAACCTCCTTCTACGTACTTGAGGTCAGTACTAAACTCCAGAGTCCATGAGGCAGGCCATTACCGAAATTGGCAAGTCTGAGACACAGTCTGAACCCTTTCCGGCAACCCTCACCCCGTGGCCGTGTGGCCGCACAGTCCGTGACGGTTAACGTCTCAGAACCGGAACAACGGCATTAGCACCTAACTAGTTAATTCCCACTTACTAAAAAAGCCATGAGACAAAAAAAATGCAACCGTGCCCCTCAGAAGTTCAGACTAGCGCGCCTTCCAGACTATAAGATTCTGACAAGAAATGTATGAGCCTTCAGCCTCCGGCTTGGCCAGCGCATTGCATTGAATTAATTTGAGAGCGTCCTGATTAGGGATAGTCGTACCCTGTCTCATGTAGATAATATCATCCTTGGGCGAGTTTTGGGTTGAGGCTACTTCTGCGACAAATCCAATCGGAGAGATGATTTGTTGCACAAATTGTTTAGGTGAGACTATCGTGGCACTGCCGAGAACCGATGTGGCTTGGAATACCCATGTCGCGGTTCGCAAGTTTATTGTGATAACCCTAGTTCGACTTTGAGGACATATCATAGTATCAGTTTTTTTATTTTTATTTTTATTTTTATTTTTTTCTGGTATTGGCTAGGCGTGCATGTATTGGACATGAGAGAGTATGCAAATCTAGAGCTATTGTTACTTGCTTTTACTCCAGCATTTACGCAGGTGTCGTTCAATACAAGCCAGGGGTGGCTAGTTTGACTGAAGTCTGATGCTATTAATCTAGCGGCACATTTAACTGTGCAGCATTCGTAGGCGCCATTTTAATCGATCACAACTACACTCATGCATGAGCTTGACCTATCTGAAGTTAGGCTCATACTTTAGTTCCGACAAATCTGTTACTAGATCAAATCCAGTGTTCAGATCATTGTATGGTCTCCTCTCTTCCTTCTATTGCTAGCACTCAAAATAACTTGGCGTCTGAAGGGAGAGTACCCCTTCAGACCGCAAGTGAGACTCGATGGGTTTGGAGACCTTACATAGATAGGTATCTGACCAGGGGAACATGTGACAGTAAGTACTCATATATCACTCATATGTATGCATCATGCAATACCCAGAAACCGCTACATTGCGTGTGTGATCTAGGATCTCAACAGCTGTACTGCCGATAGAGTATCCACAACCATGGCTGCTAGCACGCTCCTAACGACGCTTTTCCCAACATGAAGTAGCCTCAGAACCTCTTCAGATGGAGTCAGCTTTATATCTACGTATCGCCTCCTAGCTTGCTTCTAGACTTGGGGGCATGGCTTTGTGGGTCTTCTTACGCAAGCTTGGTGTTGTTGTGCTTGTGCTAGAGTAAGTATATAAGCACGTAGACCTATATATCGTCGTACCCACAGTTTGTAAATTAAGGATCACAATTGCAAATAACTAAGGCATATCAATCACGCTAATACATATTCAGTCCAAAACTAGAGACTCTCATCAAGAGATATTATCTCTCAATCTCTTTTCTATTCAACTTTCTCTACATTAACTTTCGCTTACATCAACGACTCTATATTCTTTCCCAGCATCCGTATTTGCATACACAACCACATTCAATATGCAGAACTATAGGGCAATTGCATTGCTTACTCTCCTTCTCCATGGCTTATCAGTATATGCCGATCCATCACTCGCCAGTAATCTCGACGTCCCTTTGAGACTACGAAAACTGGACCGACCTTTGATACAACGACGCACCTCAGTCGACTTTTTAAACCACGACAACAACACAGAAACCAAGACAAACATTATAACCATCCCAGCCAAGAAACTTCTTGCCCGAGACGATTCCACTTCTGTACCTACTTTCGACGAAACAGTATTCAACCAAAGCGCCACAACCGCATGCACGAATGCCGTCGCCAACTACGCAGAAGCAATCAACCCCAGCGGCCTTGTAGCATGCTACAACATTGCCATTTTTGACAACGCCACGGGCGTCTTTCAGACGGATGTACGTTTATATCAGAAATCGGCTGCTACGGGCTCGTTTGGGGGGTTGGTTCCGTCTGATCTTTCCATGTCATTCTCAATTGCGCAGGCGACGCTTTCGAATCCGGTGCTTATGGCTACGAATGGATCGATAACCACCAGCACTCCAGTCAGTGGTCAACTTGTGATGGGATTCCAGAATATTGGGCAATTGAGTAAGAGTTTAACTTTCTCAAAGCTCAGCGTGTAAGCGTCATCCTTCCCTTTTCTTTTCAGTTTGAAGTGGTAACTGATCTTAATGCAGTGACGATCTCCGCATTCTTATGATCCCATCAATCTCTCTCGGCGCAACCTCCCCAGACGGAGCTACCATCAACACATCTCTCTCATCTGACACTCTCTCCTACGTAGCGGGCGAGCTCGTCCAAACCAACGGCACACCGACAAACATCACAACTCCAGAGGCAGCTTCTCTCGCAAGTCCAATTGTTGCTGCTGCGTCTGTGTTTGTTCTTCCAGGGACGGATATCAAAGTTCCTCCTGTCGGCTTGATTATTACCTGCATCTGGACGGGTCTGTTGCTTTTGGCTGTTGGGGGAGGGACTTATGGGCGATATCAGTTTCGGGTTCATTACAGGCAGCGAGTGCAGCGCGCGATGGCTAGCAACAAGACTGTTCCTTACTAGACGGATTATCTTTGATTTTTTCTCTCTCTATTTTGTATACTTTGCTTGTTGAGCCTTTATCGCATTTTTGATACCTCCATTGTACTAGACTCTGCATGTTTGGCTAACGGCTTTCTCGTTCCTGGTGAACTTGAGATAATGACCTATAATTTCAATTTATTCTAGCGATATCTAACAAAGAATCAGATCTCTTCCTCTCTCAATTCCACAAACTAACCATACTAATCCCGAATCAATCCATCACCTCTCGCTTTGTAGTTATATAATTTTGCCCTAACAGACCTACGTCAGAGACATTTCCGCGCTATTCTGTTTTGGGACTGATAACGATAGAAGGAAAAAAAGTTGCGCGGGGTATTCTTTCTTGTTCCGGAAACGAAGAGAATCTGGAATTTTGGGTCTCTACTATATATTATTCATCACATCTGATAGTCCGTTGACGTGAACATCATATCTGCGCTTTGCATAGCGTCGTGTCCCTGCAATTGAGGAATCCCATGTCGCAGTCTTTCATCTAAATTCGTGCTCTTTATACTAGCCATAGACTTTGGCACAGCTTTCAAGATGGCTCAAAACACGCCTGCCTCCTCCTCCACAATACCCGCTCAATTTACGACGATATATGACGATGCTACGGCAAAGCGAAATTTCGACTCCATTCGCATTCGTACCTCGGATCGGTTTCTCCACGATTCCCTCGCACAGAACCTCTTGAACGTCACGTCCGACTCGAAAGAAGCTCTGAGCAAAGGCGAGAATTGTTACACCGATGTTGTCGCGGAACGAGTACGCAGGTGTATTGCGGAATCAGCCGGGAAGGAACACGAGCTATTATCACAAATATTACACATCGGCTTCGCGGCGCTATTCTACTTCCTACAGTCCAATGTCACCGGTCCGCCGTTGGAATTCGACTCGGCGACGGTCGTGTTCGGGGAACCAATTGCAGGTGATAGGAAAACTCTCAACACGATGCGACGCAAAATGTTGAGAGATTTGTCCATGGACGGAGAAGCTGTTTACCCGCTTACACCGAACATTGAATTGTTTTGTGCTGCCAAGGCTATTTTGGTTGACTCGGGTGTACATGTGGCTGATGATGATGCACCTCTCGTGGCATGGACGGGTCGTATGAGGGTGAATTTCTTGCATCAGAAGATGCTCAGCGAGATATCAGGGACACTCCAGAAAGTCATCTACGATGATCTCGAAAAGATTGGAACAACTGTTTTGGGCGAGGATTCAAACGCCACTGGTAAATCGAAAGCTGCGTTTTTACTCGAACGAGCAACGATACATACGCATCACGGATTAGATGCGAAGGCCCGAGCTGATCTCGACAAAGCAGCTGAGGCATCTGGGTTTGAATATGCTCTTACGGGAAAGTTGGGAAAGAGGACGAAGTTTCAGGATAGGGATATCACTCAGCTTGTTGTCCTGGCTGTGAGCTCAGAGACAGAGTCGACATCAGACGTGATAGAAACAAAGAAGGAATCGGAGACTTCGGCACCTAAAGCTCTGGATCTGAATGACGATACTTTGCTTGAGACAATTGCTTTCGCAAAGGAAGGGGCGCAACCTGAAAAATCTACTACCATCCAGGACGAATCTTCCCTACCCCCTGCACTGGCGTCAATTGACCCATCAAATCAGCCGAAACTCAACCCTCTCGACTCCGCCATACTTTTGGCTATTGCTTCTGCTATCACGAACAACTCTCCTGAGCATGGATTGACCCGTGAGGAGACGCTACCATATGCAACACGTGTTATTGAAAGTGGCAGCAACAATTGGCAAGTATATACACAGGCCCTCCTTGTCCGCAGTCGATGCGAGGCTTTTAATTCACGTACCGTCGAAAGAGGTGTTCTACAAATGCAGGCGCTCGTTGATCAGGTCATTGCTGATACCGCCACGAGCAACACGGCAGTAGTCACCACCGAGACAGTTACCAACGAACAACAAGAACAACCAACGACATTCTTGCCTCGACCACAAGAATCAGAGTCAGCCCCGGCGGAGGAGCGACTAGAGTATTTGTGGGTACTGGACTTCCAGACAAGATGGAATCTTGAAGCAGAGCTTGCGCAGAAGTGGGTTAGTCTAGGTGGTCTTAGGACAGCTCTAGATATTTATGAGAGACTTGAAATGTGGGCTGAGGTTGCGCTATGCTATGCAGCAACTGAGAGGGAAGAGAAAGCCAAGGCGATTGTCCGTCGTCAATTGTACGAGCCTACAAATCCGGGTGCGGTTGACGATGACAATGAACGGTACGAGGGGCCTGAATTGTCTCAATTACCGACAGATGCACCACGTTTATTCTGCATTCTGGGAGATATTGATTCCGAGCCGGCCATGTATGAGCGAGCATGGGAGGTTTCTGGTCAACGATATGCACGAGCACAACGCTCGCTCGCTAGGTTATATCTTCAAGCCAAACCACCTGCTTATGAAAAGGCAGAGGAGGCATACAAGAAGAGTTTGAAAATAAATCCACTCAACCATGGCGCATGGTTCGCGCTTGGCTGTGTACAACTGAATCGTGAGCAATGGCATGCAGCCATCGAATCGTTTACTCGCACAGTCCAGCTCGAACAAGATGATGCTGAGGCATGGAGTAACCTTGCCGCAGCGCTTCTTAACGTCTCGTCAGACGACAACAAACCCTCGGTCGAAGAAAAGGCAAAGCCTGCAGCTTCAGAAACCAAGGATACAGAAGACGCCGATGGTGAAAAAGTTGCAGAACAAGAAAAAGAAGATCCCTACAAACACAAACGCGACGCCCTCACGGCACTCCATCATGCCGCTCGACTCAAACAAACCGACCACCGTATTTGGGACAACATCATCACAGTTGCAGCTTCACTACCTCCTCAAATGATACCTTACAAGGACATTGTCTTTGCACAACGAAAAGTAATTGAACTCCGCTCACCAAAGAGAGGCGAAAAGGCCATCGATTTGACTATCCTGGACATGTTGGTCGAACATCTCGTCAATGACTACAAGTATGATGATCTCCTCATCACCGTTGACGGCACGAATCAGAAAATTCTACGTACCGGCACAGTACCCGGTCAGATTCTGACTCTTGTCGATGACGTTGTAGTGCCATTAATCACTCACTCGGCTCCTCTTTGGCTTCTTGTCGCGAAGATAGAGCTATGGCGTCATCGACCTAGCAAAGCATTCGCAGCGCATGAGAAGGCGTGGCGTGCTACAGTTTCTTCGTGTACGCAGGGCGCGTTTCAAATGGGCGATGAGAAGAGATGGAACCAGATTGTTAAAGCCACTGAGCGTCTTGTGAGAGATGGGTATGCGAAGATAGGCGGTATGACAAAGGAGCGAGAAGATGGAAGTATCCCGGAAGGCGAAGGCGAAGAAGAATTGGTTGCGAAAGATTGGAGATTTAAGAGTAGGAGTGCCATAAGGGGAATGCTGGGTAAGGGAAAGGATTGGGAGGGTACTGAAGGGTATAAGCAGCTCAAAGAATTGCTATCAGAGGTTGATGGTTGATTCTAGTTATGCAGTTTTTGATTCATACTTGTTAAAAAAAAGATGGACATGACATGTATCTATAGAATCCATAAAATCGACTGTTCTGTGAGCCTCACACTAGGCACATAAAAATACCCGCACATAGATTGTTGATGTGCATACATAGAGGAACTCAATCAACTATTTCCTTTGGTCTAACTCGAGTTCACATGCACAATCCTGAGTCTAATATAGCCAACCTATGTATAGTATACCCAAAGCATCGAGAATCGTCGATCTCGAAACGTCATCCCTCTAGAATACACACAAGGGATCTAGTAATAAAAACCACACCCCTGGCATTAGTCAATTTCTCATATGTTCTATCCTTACTGGAAGACCAGCCAAAATTAATACAGCCCGTGAACGGTCCTCATGTTATATGATAATCAGTATATCCCAAGCCACCGGAATGCAACATCCTATGAAAACGAGGAGGAGGCAACATCCTTTTTTTTTAGCAGGGTGCCTTAAATTGCTCCTCGTTACGTAGTAGGGCAAAAAAAAAGTATTAGAAGCACAGATCGTAGTAATTATTCGAATTATGGTGCAAGGACCCTATATCGGTGATGATGTTTCTTTCTATAAATAAAGAAGCAGGCATGGAAGCGATTCCAGAAAAGCTTAAAACCCCTAATTGGACGGCATTTTCTTTTCCCTATTTGGGGATTATGTTCAGGCGATGCAAATATTCATGTGTAGGGCTGATTTTAGGGTTATATAAATTCGAGTGTTCAAGATTCTCCAGAGATGGGCATGCTTGTTCCATGACTGCTTACGCACAATTCGCCAAAGGCAAATACGATAAAATACCTAAGCACGCTTTAATTAAATGATGTGATCAATTTGACTGTCTATGCTATAGTACATCTCGTAACATTCATCATAGACATTAAGTAAAGTAATTATTAGGTTCGGTCATCAGGTTTACCTCTCCCCCCTTCCATTAGACATTAGATTCTCTTCTGTCGGAGTGGTTATTCATTATTCAATTTCCCCTCGATTTCGATTCATATTCCTTTTGTTTTTGTTTCTTCATTTTTTTCTTCTTTTGGTTTCTTTGATGATTTTGGAAATAGGGCATTTATATGCGTTCAATCTGATTTCAGATTACGGTTAGCATCATATTCACGCAGTAAGAAGAACACAATAAAGGGGGTAAACATACTAAGACTTGGAAGAATGGCAGCTGTTGCAACGGTTGTAGCCACACAGTTTGCAACGCCAAATGGCAACGAATGGGCCAGAGTTGCAGTCGGAACAGCGCCAGGTAAGAATGTTACCGTTGGTGCCTTGGATGATGGCGAAGACGTGACCGGAGCACTGGTTTGCCATGACGATTCTTTGAGGGGTTGTTGTTGGTTAGGTTGAGGTAGGTCTGATAGCAAGTTAACTGAGAAGAATGGAAGGATCATATGGAATTGGCGTACCAATGTTGGTTTGATCGAAGTTAAAGTCAAAGTGAATGTGAATGAGGATGGGATGTTGATTAAATACTATGATCAGAGTCAGAGATACAAGATTCATTCCATTCAAGACTCATTCAATGACTGGAAGATGATTTACTCACTGTCTGATGTGCTTTTAAAAAGGAATATGATTGTTTTCTTGATTTGAGAAGAGTTGATCTGATCTGAGTCTCGTTCAATGAGTGGAAAATATCGTGACTTTATAGAGAGATTCTGACTCCCTGTCCATTGATCTTCTCTGGTGAGCAGTCAGATGTAAATGGTCCGTTTGATGAAGTCTTCTGCAAACTGCACTACCCAAAACACAGGTCGTGTGCACTGCAGTCGGAGACAGACGAGTTTCAACGACGTCTTTACCGAAAATAGAAGAAATTGGAAGAGAGAAAAAAAAAACAATCAAAGCGGTGCAGATTCTAGGGATGATCAATGGCCACAATGGCCTTTTTCTCTCTTCTTTTCTTTTGACGTCTCTCCCGTGTGTGATACTGAAACGGGGCTTCAGAGTACGTATCCGATCCGGGTCTTCTCCGATCTAGACGTTCTCTTCCATATGTGTATATGTCGGGGTTGGTTGACAATGATGAAGAAGTTCATGGAGGTAATGGCGTCGCGGTTGGCGGCATTGCTTCCACACGGGAAGATCTCGGAGGAGGAACGTATGTATGTATGTATGTACTTTGTGCGTTGGGATGCTTCATCAATCAAAATACAAAGACTAAGGATACGCAAGATGATCCACCTGGTTAACACCCACTGCAGGCAAATGATTACAAAACTGGCTGCATGATGTCTGTTTGAAAGCTAAGATTGTGGCCACTATTATGTGGACAGGGAACCTTGGAAGCAGATGGCGCTGCGGAAGAATAAAAGAGAGAGAGAGAAAAAGCAAAATAAATTGATATCAAGTCCAAGTAAGCGCTAAGCGATAGAGGTGTCAAGAGAGGCGCAAAGAGAGTTTGGTAGGTTGATCTAAGTAGATGTAGGTGACTTTTGTACTCCATACTTTTTTGAAGGGACAACATTGGGCTATTAGAAACAGTGCCCATAAAAAGCCATGAAATCTCGCCTTTCAACTTGGTCTGAAAGAGGCCCAGACTAACAATTTTTTGTGGTACCACTGTTATGGTTTGATGGGTCTCATACTGTGATGGTCCATGAGCCAGAAAAAGGAACGAAAGGAGTGTGTGTCTGCTTTTCGGTTTCTGGGTCTTGGGGAAAAGTCCCTGCAGTAGACTTGCGCAATCCCATTCGTTAGTTGCTGTGTAATACGCTCCACATGTGAACTGCAACAAATGTACTGTCGAATTTTCCAAACTTATTTCGTACTCTCTAGTATCGTCACTTTTTGCCTCAAGTTTAGAGCATTCGTGTTAGTAGTACGCTGTTCGGTTTCGTACGGTCTGGACTGCGACTGTCTAGGATTTGGAATGAGTGTCATGACACATCATTTCCTTCAATCCAGTCCAACATAAACTCAAACATGAATCATACAGACTATGTACGCACCGCTTTACAACCCCAATCCATTATTGAGATATGATCCGACATTGCGAAACAAAGGGCATTATCTCTGAACCGACGATGGTTTATTGCCTTTTCGGTCTTGGCTAACTGGTCAAACAAGGTCGATTGAACTATAATCACTATGCTTCTCCGACTCAGTAGTCCCATTCAATTCCGTTTGTTTGCGTACCATATCGAATCAATTGCCACGATCAGAAGACTCTCGATCATGCCGATCTAGAAGACGCCTTGGGGACAGGCTAGACAAACTAAACTTGTGACCAACACCAGAGAAAGAACGGTGAGGAAAAGTGGATGATACAATATTTGCCCTAAAAAGTTAGTAATGCCTGTAAAAGACTTACGTTACCGTACATGGCCCGTTACCTACCAATTACAAGCTCCCGGGGATAGGGTTCCGATCGCGCTAGTAACTACGCTAACTAAATTACGTATCCCGTACCAATTGGTACGTTCTCCTGTACGGAGTACTACGGTAACTTTACTAGGTAACTCTTGATACGGGGATTGTCCCTTCTTTCATTCTCTTTCTCCTTTGATAGTTGCAACTACTGTATTCCTCTGAGAGGTATCCAGAAGCCCATTCCAAAGCAGCCGGGATATCTTGCTTCATTGTATCACATTGCACCTGATTTCAAGCAAAATCTTCCCGCCGTTTGGAGTCGTCTTTGTGATTGGCATACTCAGTGCAAGCAGGTTGTCGGCCCGAATTTTTAGTCTTCCCCCTTTCTTCCCCTATCTTACTATGTAGTATGGAGTGTGACACTATGACGATAATTACATAGTAAGTTAGTTAGCTAACTAACTAAGTTAACTGCAAGCTAGTGTTTACGTACAGATGGGATGCCATATTCACTCCTCGAGGTCTTTCCGGCTTGTCCTCCACCATACCGTGTCACAAGCCAAAACGGGCTGATAGATTGTCAACAGGATTTGAGGCAGCTCATTACAAGCCGTCCCTGTTAGCTGCTGACGATACCCGCCAAGATTGTTAAGTACTCGTGGCCGGCACTCGTCCTGAAAACAAGGATTTCAATTTTTTGTCCTGGTTGCTCTCCGCCCCCAGCCAGCCCTAGCCACAACTAGCACAGAGTACGTACTTCGTAATATATTTAGGCTCTGCATCTAGCTTAGTTCACGACACTAGTGTCCCTGTCGGAACTCAACCTTACCCTTCAGTTGGAGCGACTAAAATGACTAGTCCCATTTTCGTTCAAACTTTGGTGCTGGCCTCATCTTGAGATGGGCCAACAGTGTTTGAGCGATCACAGCTCGTCCTGGTTTCAGCTGGTAGTGTGTATTATCTAGTCCATATTCAGGGTAGCGCATTTGTAAACAGAGTTTAATGTGGGCCCTGGGCTAGTTATGTCACGATGGTGAGGACTTCAAGTTCCACTACGTAGGTACTCCGTACTGGTAGTAAGGACCGATTTACTCCGTACTTCTAATGGCACCAGTAAGGTTAATATGCTCGTAGCGTACTAGTAGTATACTAGTATGTCGGGGACAGTACTTATATCACACCTGACTATTGCATTTGTTCCATGGATACTATTGACCACTTAGGCATGTCTCCTGAGCGCTCAACCTGGGAGCATGCATCCAAGGTTATGAGATCTAGAGCAGGCATACGCGTGCTTTCAGGTAAGATACTGATTTGGTTGGTTCTTGCATCCTATTCTTTTGCGGACATGCATTAAATCGACGAGTTTCTAACTAACTACGTAGCTGTGCAGTTCTATGTCATAGAATTTTATTTCTTTGTCTCTCAGAAAAACAAATGCCGGTGGCGTCCACATCTCTCATACAATTTTCAAGGATCACCCTATTCTTTCAAGCCATGAAGTCGGCAGTTCGATACGGCTTGACCCCGTCAGACTATGAACATCTCATGTCACTCTCGGAGGCAGTCCGAACAGTGCAATGATAGCAAACCGAAGGAAATTTTGCCGGGCAGTTTGGATTTACAGTGTGGCTGATTTTGTGCCTAACAGCTAACTAGTCAGTTTTACATGGTATACGTTGCCGTGTTGCATACACCCGGAGATTTGTAACCGAACCACATCGATCAGCAGCGTGTCTACAGGGATCCCAGGTGCGCCAGAACTGCTGTACATGAGGCGAACATGTGATAGAGGAAGCGCCACAAACTCTTTTTTCGAGACTGGGGCAGAAAAACAAACTCCAGATATCGTCGCCAAAAAAAAGTACTCGGGTAGATACATATCACGGCTTATTGTCTACAAAGGCAACCGAGGTATGAGCCGAACGTGGCAAGACGTCTAGAATGATCTAGCAAATATTGGGATATTCCACTTCTAGAATATATGGAGGCGTTCCGAATTATAATACATTCGACTTTGCGGGTCTCGCCTCTCAAAAGAGCGTCCGGCGACAGTCCAACTGACATGTCTGGCTATGAGGCATTGAGGCGTACGTTGCGCCAATCCAGGTCATGATCGTAACATTCTCACTCGCTGCTCGAGAACAAAAAGATTGATTGATCTAGGCCAGTGCTCTCAGTCTCAGTTACACAAAAACGATACCTAATGTCCTACACTAACATGTGCGTTTCTAACAGTCGGTGTATGCAGCATCCCCGTCCGCATGACTTTATTTTCCCTGAAAACGGTAAAAACAATTGAATTTTTCATCATTTTCCATATTCGTTGGGGGCATTGCATTCTACATGCGGCGGTTGAATGCTTACGTGTAACGACATGTGATTACTTTTTTTAGAAACATCAGAATTTTCTTTCTTCCTCAACATCGATCGGAAATATATTGATTGATCTAGAGCAGCCAACTATCAAACTCAAATCCCACTCCGAATCTAGCTCGTTTCAAATGTTAAAAAAGCATTGTACCTTGGAGGCTTGAACCAAACGCCGGAAATTGGCTCTTCATATCCGCGAGGCTAGTCGATCCATTGAATCCCTGTCATTATCCAAATTGGCATTAGCTGCTGCCAACCCATGACGATTACCTTTGAGTGATGCATCAGATCATCGCAAGCCACAGGGGTTGCACGGGCTCCGTGCATTCAGGTCAGTCAAGCAATTCAGCCTTCGCTCTCGGCGAAATATCTGTTTTCTTTTTCGTGATTTCCTATTAGAATGCCTCGTTCGGCTTTTGTTCTTTTTTTTTTCCTCTGCGTTTTGCTCTTTTTGTTTGCCTAGTAAAAGCACTACCGGTATAGCCGAGTGATTAGATGAATTAAGATACGAGCGGAAAGGGGGTCAACCTGCGTAAACAGTGTAGGGAAATAAACCATTTGCATTCACCAATTAAACGATGCGCGTTTTGCTTATACAATATGACGATAGAGACGAAAAGCGTGCATTTACATTTGGGCAGATTTTCAAGATCAAAGCTTGGGCATATCTCACATACATCTAAGTTAGTTCCGAGATGCACCATCGTCTTATCGATTATAATTGAGTACTCGAATAAGTAATATAACTTCTCGAGTTGATATGATACCTGCATATGGACGTAATACCCCCGTCAGGTTTGATTGACTACCATCCTGAGCTAGGGTATGACCTAGAATCAATCTTGCAAGGAGACATTTGAAATGAAAAGGGAACACAATGAATACCATCTGATTGACATTCGATTTGCTCCCTCTCTACATTACCAGCAGATTTGCCTTTGTATTCGTAAATAAATATCCAAATTTGTATCATCTACTTACATGTATATGTATGTATGCGTCCACACCGCTTCGTTGATCTCACATTGTCCCTGAGCATCGCGGGACTGGATACCCACCTTTGTGTAATTGTCAGAGAACAGACTATTCAAGTTGGCAAACTTTGTAGTAATTCCTTCTTCCTATTACGAGTATCAAAAAGAAAAAGAAGACCCCGTGATGTGTTGTCGCCTAGATATCAGCCAGCCAGGTTTGCGGGATGGCTTACTGATCAGATCAGATCGCTAAACGAAACCACGGAGTTATGCAGGGGTCTGTTGGTGGATCATGCCTAGGCTAGTGTCAGTTTCATTTTCGTAAATCCAACAAAGAGTAACTAACTAATAACTATATCCAGCATGATGGCGTAGTTAGGGCTAAAACTGATTCGGGGTTAGGGCTTATATTCGTCATCCCGAACTCTCCTTCTAATGTGTCTTTTCTTCCGAACCCTGGAGTGACCCTAATGACCCTAACACCATCTACACATGTTTGGAATGGAAAGAACGACTGGAATAGGAACAGAATGGCTCAAATTACCTTGATATCACGAGCTACTTGTCCGTGTTCAAAGAGCCTCCTTGATGGCCGCCTCGTGCATCATGGAACTACTCCTTTCAAGCAGAATTTGAGCACTGGCGGCGCGACCTTGCATATACGTGTGCAAGGCTCGCCCATCTACTGTGTGCCATAGGGTTCCATCATAAACAGATCACTTGGCACTATAGCAGAAGCCGTTTTACCAAAACCCCAATGACGAGATGCATATCATGGATTTGGAAAACAGCGAAGAAATGGATGCCGACAGGTTTTCGAGGACATGCTACTTGCGAGCAACGCTTGTATTGAAATATCTAGGCAATATGAACATGTCAATGATCTGATTACTTGGATATATCAATGTCATATATACTTAGGATCAGAAGTGCTGGGCGAAACAAGTGTGTTTTCACGTCCTTCTATTTCTATGATTAAATACTAACTTTTGTAGGTGAGAGATTGTACAACCTTTTCGGAGACAATGATATCGGTAATCTACGCCATGGAACTTCACCGCGATCTTCATTCTACCAGCGTGCCATTCTCCCTTGTGGAGGCACGGAAACGGTTGCTGGCAACTACACACAAATCTGATAAGAACGTTGCAACGCTATTCGGACGATCAACTCTTTCTGGACGAGCAGTCCCTAGAAGTTATCCTCAATGGACTTGATAGAGAAGGATGCAATCTTCAGGGACAGTTCTACCCCGCGACTGTGATACATATGCGTCATATAATAAGCACATTGGGAGATAAAAATGCTTGGACTTTCATTGGGATCTAGTAGGACCCCCAAGTTATCACAATGACCTCTTGTAAGACCTTTTGGTGTCATTCCAATTCTGACCTGTGAGACTAACATACGTCACAAGAAAAACGTACAACTTATGCCAACAGACGTGGGAACAAATCCCGATACGATTTCGCTATACGTAGTGCCGATTTCTGGGGAAAGGGGAACATTATTGAAGGTCTAGCCAAAGCGATAGTATACCTAGAGTATCTATTGGATGTTTTTCAAATACAGAGGATTCGTCGGCAAGAGAATCCAGAAGCTACCAGGGATTTGATCGACACTTCAGTACAATTATTGTCAGTCATAGTGGACATGACAAAATAGTTTCAGCATGGTGAAATCCAGATGAATTTCGGATTGGTTGTAAGTCTTTTCCCTGTCTGTCTGACTTACAATATGAGGATTCAGTAGCTAACATCCGAACGTCTATAGTTCCCAGCGTTCGGCATTCAGCCGTCAGCCTTCTCGTTACCGAAGTACACCGTTATACGATCTCCAATCCGCCTTTTCCATCATCAACACCTCGCTCAGAAATCATTCGTACCTTGAGCTATCTCATTTCATGGTTCCAATCAATCAAGATGCCCTCTGCTATTACTGGAACTGTGTGCATGGAGCTCATAAAGGTAATCAGTCGGCTTCTCGACGAGGCACTAGACTACCAACAGCCCATTCCATCTTCATCCGCTCTACCAATAACAGCCAATCCTCATGACACTGGAAATATGGACATAAATTCAACCAATAACACCACTACCATCCCTTCACAGCTCCCTGAAGAGCCGGATATCCCGGGATCTCAACAGCAACAACTACAAGGACTAATGCCGGACGGCGGTCCAATGGAATCGTTATGGTTCGGGATGGGAATGGAATATAGTGTCGGCGATGACGCGTTCCATGGTGGGCTTGTGGGCGATGGGATGAATTGGCTGGATGAGTTAGGGTTGAACACGGAATTGGATGATCGTGGGGGAGTTGGGTCTTGTCTTCATCGCAGGGAGCTATACCACCACTTTCTTGAAGCTGTATAGTTACATCTACTACATCTACTACATCTAGACTATTGGAATATATCAATTTCCGCTGCTGCCAAGATATTTGATTATCAAGAGCCCTTCCAGGCTCAATCCAAACTTCAAGTTTCTCGTGTCCGAACCACAGCACCTAAACACATCGATACGCGCTAGAAACGAAAACTCTGATTCACGAAAGGCCAATTCGCATGCAGCGGTGAGGATAAGTGGTGCTACATACAAATCAAGTCATCTGATCATCTGATCATTTGCCTGGACGGATGGATGGAATCCTGCGTGCGTGCGTGCATGTGCGTGGACCACAACCAAATCGGCAACAGAATTCGTCCCGTCATACACTCAAGTTTAAAGGTAATGGTGACACCCCCCGGACACCGATGGTTTATGTGTAACCGAATCTTGGGAGATATTGGTGTTGGTAGTTGATTTTTGTTGCCTGTTACGGTAATTGATCGGATGCCTTAATGTTGTTGGTCTGCATCACATTTCGTGATTCTTTGTGAAAGTATATCTTGGCGTACGAGGTGGTAATATTGTATTGATCTTGACTGTCATTCCAAGACAGCAGGGTTTCTTGATTGAATCATATTTGCTACGTGATATGATAACTGTAACGATACATATTATGTCTGGAGGGTACTCTGGCACTTCTCCCATTGAGTCATTGACCCAAGGGGTCCGGAAGAAATGTCTTCGTTATCCGTGACAGAAGTCCAGGTAATGCCTCTTCAAATAGAAAAGACATGCCTAGAAGCCTGTTGTATGTTTTTTTCTTCCAACGCTCCGTTAAGAACATCATAGTTGTAAAAGCAAGATGTCCTTGCAGGGCCCTTTGTGGCCCTGCATCGCTGGGTGTAATTCCAAGTGCGAGCACTTGATTGTCATTTTGGGTAGGGGAGGGGAAATGATATCTGAAGTTTCTTTTCGCATAGAAGTACACTTTGTTTGCTTGAGACTATCATCAAAACTCATGCAATTATGGGCTCTGTAAAGGATGAGTAAAGAATATACACACAGAGTCAAATAAAAAAGTAAAAGCAACGACTTTCACCTATTCGTCATGGATATCATCAATTCGTCCATTTGTTCGCCCGCTATTCTTTAATCAGTCAATTGGAAAAGAGCAGATATACTGTCGACGTGTCAATTAATTTCAATTAACATGTATTTGAAGTAGAAACACACCTCTCGCCATAGTGATGACGCCGGATGCTCTCCGATAACAGGGCAGACACGTCAATAACGGTCAACTTCTTGGAGAGACGCATCTTTTCTGCAGGAATGGGAAAGGAATTTGTGACAACAATATGATCAATCACATCACTGTTCTCCATTTCCTCTAAGCAGTTGTTACCGAATAGTCCATGTGTGGCAATGCAGTATACTGTCTTTGCACCGCCTCTTCTGACGACTGTCTCAGCGGCAGTAATCCATGACCCACTTCGATCAATCATGTCATCGATAATAAAAACAGCCTTATCCTTTACGTTTCCAACTAATGTGATTGTCTTCTCGTCGTTATTGGTCGCCATTGCTGGGGGCTCATCATCGTCCGATTCAACGGCATCATATGTTCCTCCAAGGGCGTGATCCTCGTGTGACGATGCGGCAGACATAAAAGACGATGCCATATGATCAATAGTGGTACTATCGCCACTTTCTGAACCTGTTAGAGGAAGGGGAGTGGCCACTTGCGATCCGTCCACAAAATCGTCATCGACAAGATGTCCTTGTACGATGCGTCCTGTAATCACTTCACGGGCTCTTTCGTCGGTTGTGTATTCTGCAGCTTCCAATTCAGAAGGTCGCCGAGCTGAGGGAGGAGTCTCGGGCCTTAATCTTAATGTATCAGCAGATCTCGAGAGGAAATAATCGTCCACAGCCGAGTCGTGGTCGACAGCTAGAATATTTATAGCTCTCCCAGCTGAATGATTTCCCTTCTCTATGGTATCAAAGAAAACCATGCTGTCTGTCATGGACATATGAACCTTGGGCCTGCGTCGCTCTGTTGTGACAATGCCGAAATTGAGCTTCAAGGTATCCGCGAGCGATGTTACTCGCTTCGTACCACCCGCATTCTTGCTGACAACGACTGCGTCTCTCCAGCTAGGTACATTCATACGAATCCAACGGGCTATCAATGGTTCTGCGAAGAGGTTATCGACGGGCTTTGCGAAGAAACCTTGCATTTGAGACGCCTAAAGAGCAGGTTCATGTCAGAAATGCAGTAAAAAAACCGTCGACTCTCGAGAAACTAACATGTAAATCCAGAGTAATGACATGATCGACACCAGCAATGTTGAGCAAGTTTGCGATCATTCGAGCTGTGATAGCACCTCGGTGGCTCTTCTTTTTCGACTGCCTCGAATAGGGAAAATAGCTTTATCAGTGTAAGATAGTAGATCCTGTCACTTAGAAGACATGGCTAACATACGGCATGACAGCTATGTAATAGTCAAATCAGTCATATGTCCCGGGCGTGGATGAAAGAATCAATGTAAGGGCGTACCGGTTATCGTCTTAGCTGACCCGCCTTTGCAGGCAGAGACCATGATCAAGAGCTCCATCAAGCTATCATTGATCTTGCTGCTCCCACTCTGCACAATATAGACATCCTGGTTTCGAACAGAGACACCGATGTTGACCAATGTCTCTCCATTGCTGAATTTCCGGAGCTCAGCCGGTGCGGGGACAGCACCTAGACGCTCACAGATGGAGTCTGTCAAGGCCGGGTGGGATGTCCCTGAGAAGATCTGCACACCTCGCATGGTTGGATTTGGTGGTGAGAGTTAATGTGAGTTAGGATCCTCCGGTGGACCAGCTCATGGAGGTGAATTATAGTAAATGAAAGGCTTGTTAGGAAAGATTGACATCTTCAATAAAGAAGACACGAAAGCCGAGAGTTGGAAGAAGAAAGAGAGAAAAAAATCCTAATGCGGGATGAAAATAGTGAGGGTGGTCTGTGCTCAGACTGGGCCAATCGTGACTCGTGGGGCTTCTCCAACGCTTCGCCCTCAGTTGACTCACTTCAATAACTCTGAATACAGTCAAAATGTCTTCAAAATTCCCTGAGGTTCAAGGAGGAGGATCTCTCATTGTTGCCTGGCAGATCAGGAACAAACATGTCCTTGTCGTCGGAGGTGGTGAGGTGGGGTTTCTTCCTATCCAAAATGACGCTCGCTAGTTACTATTCACAAATATGCTTCGGCCGTCCTGGATTCACCGCTGACATGTGACAAATACAGGTAGCATCAGGTCGTATCCTCCATGCCCTCAACGCCGATGCCAAAGTGACCGTTGTCTGCCCCAAGTCCGGCCTAAACGAGGAGGTCGCCTACCGCGTCGCCCAAAACCAAGTGTCCCATGTCGACCGAAACTTCGAGCCCCACGACCTTGACAATGCCGACATGGTCCTCTGCGCAATCGACGACCCCGAAGCCTCAACTCAAGTGTGGAAGCTGTGCAAAGAGCGTCGTATACCCGCAAACATTGCCGATGTACCGCCCGAATGCGATTTCTACTTCGGTAGCATGCATCGTGATGGACCGCTCCAGATTATGGTTAGTACTAATGGCAATGGACCGAAATTGGCGAATATAGTCAGGCAGAAGATTGCTAGTACGCTGCCACAAAACACTGGAGCTGCTATTGAGAATGTGGGCTTGTTACGCAAGAAGTTGCGGGAGATTGCTCCTGATACTCAGGAAGGGCCCAAGAGAATGAAATGGTGAGTTGTGGTCAATGTAACCTGGAGAGTAGTATGGTGAGACGGTGAAACTAATTGCAGTGTGGTAGGATGTCGAATGTTTGCGTATCGTGGTCATTAGAAGATCTCGTAGCCATGACTGACAAGGATATGGATCGTCTTTTGAAACATTATCAGACTGGAGAGGTACCTAGTCTTGATGATATACGCGGGGCATCATCATGATAATGAGACACTTGTATCTATCATTTTGATGCTCTATTCTGGGCCTGTCATGACTAAACCTATGTCTCCGCCATTGATACCTAAGAGAGACAGCTCGCCCGATCCGTATCTAGCCAAGATCAGGTCAGTTGCAATGTCCTCACAGAAGCCAGTAGGCATCCGGTCCGCTACGGGCTGGGATTCCGAATCATTGCACGAAGCTTATCCGCAATACGGCTTGTAACCTGCGAGAAAGGTTCATGTGCAATGCGATGGAATTAATCGAGGGTGTTGTTTGTCAATAGTATGATTACGACAGCAGTATCTCTTTTTTGGGAAGCAGCACCCAGTTGCTGTCAAATCTCCAAGATCATGTTCTTTATGGGTAGGGTTCGCATCATCTTCTGATTGGGAAAGTTGATGAATCTACCGTACGCTATCTATACAAGAAAATTGCACATATATAATATACACGTATATATGTACTACAAAAATAGAACAAAATTCAAAATATACCTAGGTACCTAAGTATATATCAACACATCATGAAATTTCCATACTTCAATGTTCCAGTCATGAATCTATATAAGCACAGCAATAATAGGTACCCTTGAAGCAGAAAAAAAGAAAGAGATGGAAGCGAAACAAGAAAAAGTCCAAGAATACAATAGGGGGAATTAGATGCACCAAATGATTTTTTTTTATAATTAACAATGTTAATGAATCACTTCTCAATGACCACGGCTATACGTCCTAATAGAGTTGGCTGATGAAGATGGTTCGGCACCAGCAGTATGTGGGAATGTCAATCCAAGTTTGACCTCGCCGACCCGTTGAAGGAGAGATTGAAGAGCATGTCGGATCTCCGAAGAAGCCAGTTCACGACCGAGGAGATCAATGGCCAGGGGGTAGAATGTGTCGATATACTGAGTAAAATTGTCTTGAGGGAAATTGACGTATCCTTCCATCACGTCAACTACAACAGGGCGCCATGCTACGATGTTTCGATGTTGGGTTTCTTCATCGAGACGGACATAGCTGCGAATGATATCTGCACATAATCTGCGAATGATGTTAGTAATGCCAACAACCTTCTCAGATGGCGGTAAGAACTTACGGAACAAGGGCAGTCTCGGTCTCGACTCTACTGCTCTTTCTCTCTTCGCGCTCATCGCTGTACATGCGGAAAAGTATGTTGACATATGTGGCTGCGCTACCACTTTCTTGCTTGAGAAGATTGGGTGGCTGCTTCATGAATCCCTGACGCCACAATTGCATACGCAGATCCTTGTCTTCATTGAACTTCTTGGCGAATTGATAGCTTTTCTTGAGCAGACCCATAAGACGGAGAAGCTCCGGGCTAGGAATTTCATCATACACGTTGTCGTTCGAGAACAATTCATGAACCGTCTCAATCATGAGCAGCTGTAGCACGCAATTAGTAATGATGCGGTTGAAGAATCGGCGTCTAGCAACAGTCACAGCTGCCGATTGCTGAGTAAGTTCCTGGGCTTGTGGGCGATAGTCCTCAAGTTCAGCCGCAGCCGTATCATGTAAAGTACCGTTGGAGGTTTCTCCAGCATCTCCGTTTTCAGTCAGTGGTGTCTGCGCTTCATTGATTGTTGAGGCATTCTCATCATCGGAAGTGACGACTGAAGTCTCTGACACAGACACAACGCCGTTGATTGTGCTATCGCCATTATCCTTTGCTACTTCTGACGTTGGCATCTTTGATGGTATCGGAGAGGCAGCCGTAAAGAGTTCATATGCAGTAGTCTTATCGAAAAGCTCAACAAAGGCACCCACAATCTTGCCCCAATGTTCATCTGAGAACTTCGTCACGTTTTGCAAAATCAATTGTTGTAGACAATTACTTCCAATCCGTGCGATTGTGTCGTTCTCTTGGCAGATACAGAGGTTCAAAAGACCCAAGAAGCGGTTGAGCATACCCTGTAATGCATCAAAATAATGTGTGAAGAGGGTTATCATGTGCCGAAGAGCTTGGATCATGGTTGTTGACAGCCAAACTGAGAGTTCTTCGTGGTTCGGCACTTTTGACATCTCTGACTTGGATTGTAGCACAACAAAAATTGGATATAGCAATTGCCTCCAAAGCACATCCCAGAATTCTTGTGGGAAGTCGCCACCGTACCGAATTAGCGTCTCAAAAAGGTAGTTCAGAGCCCTTGCAATACGATTAGAACATTGAGTACAAAACTTTTTCAAGAATTCTACAATCACTTACCTCGAGCGAACTTCCAAATCGTCTCCAGTCATCAAGACATCTTGGAAAGCTATGAGCACCGGGTACCAGAACTGTTCTTCCTGGGTTTGACGGTTAAGTTGATGTTTCAAGATAGAGCCCGTGACATCTGTAGCTTCTGTGGCGGGTATATGCTTCCGTGAAAGAGGACATTCTGGAGTTTTGAGCATCTTGGTAATAGATGCTTTGAGGGTCTCAATGGCCTGGAGAGACTTTTTCTGAAATTTGATATTCTTCGAAAATTCTGTTAAGCAGATGATCAAATCCGCAAAAGCTCCTTGGCTGATCACCACTCCAAACCGGGTATTGTAGATCTGGGTAACATGTTCAAACGCCATATTCACAATGCCCTCTGCGAACTGTCAGTACATATTTAGATTTTTATGCAAAAATAACTTACCATATGGCTCCCGAGCTGCGACGGTGAACACGCCGAACATTGTTTTCCAACCGGAGCGAATGTTATGGCCACGAGCTTGGATCATCTGAATAAGACACCGCAAGACCATATCCTTAACAGTAACAGTGTTGCTGTTTGCCATGATGTGTTCGAAGGGTTTGAGGAAGTCTTTCTGGAATTTGAAACCAGGCAATTCTTCAATTTCCATGAATCTCATTGAAAGTTGACGTAGTGAGTCGAGTGCGAAGAAGACGACGTTCGTATTGGACTGGCACCCAACTTCATTGAAGTGCCGTCCGAGGATTTCCCAAATCCTAGACCACTCAATTCTGACTCGAGTCATGTTGTAATAACTAATTTCAACCACCTTCTGGAGACTGTATGTACGAGGAGACTCGCTTTGGCCGGAGGACTGAATCTCTTGCAGGCTCACTTCGCTGAGTGCTTGAACAAAGTCGACAATTGCTTCTTGAGACAGGTTTGCTGTGTTGCTGAAAATCCGATCGACGGCATGAACCATCTCGGCTGAACGACTTTCTAGAGCTATTTCAGGTCTGAAAGACAACGTGCTGGCCGTAGAACGTTGGCGTCGTCTGGTAGAATGTGTCAACCTCTTGGAGGTATCATTCGAATTTGACGGCACGATTCGTGTTCTCGACACATCAGGTAACGTTCCTTCATCAACACCATCGCTCAACAATTGAAATCGGTCCAGCTGGCTGACACAGGTAAGAATCTCGCGCCAGGAGTCTCGGAGATGATTTCCTTCAGTAACAGCAACTTCCAACAGTATTTTCAACGCTTCCAAGTTCTTGCTACTCATTTCTCGAAGATTGCCAAGGTTTGTAAACTTGGCCAAGGCTGTCACAAAAGCCACTCGTGGTGTTTCTAAATCAAAAGAGCAAGATATACGGATTGCTAGTTTGAGACCTTCCATGCAAAGCCTAATCTTTTCAATATCCTGTGTTTCCTGGAGAGGAGCAGATAAGCCCGACAAGAAAGATGTCCAGGTCACATTGAACATAGATCCAACATGGCGTACTGAAGTGGCTGGAATGAAGCGAGATAGCTCGTCTTTCACAGCAGTTCTGCGCTGAGCTTTAATAAGACTCCTATAAAGCTGCTCAGTCTTGTTGGCCATTTCTTCCGATGCCTGGGCGTATTTTTCTCCTTGAATATCTCTACCAACGGTAGCGAATACTTGGCCAGCTCTTGAAGCAAATCCTGCGGGGGTAGCGGTAGGTATGCCTTGGTTAGCAGCATGCTCTCTTTCGGAATCTAACACAATCTCATTCTTCGCAATTTCATCGAAGATAGAGTTGAGGTACTCGTCGGGAAGATCTGCGTTATCATTGATACCTCTGTTGTTCTTGATAAAATCTTCCTTTGTCATGCGAGGACCTTTCAATTTGCTACTATGCTGATCTGTGTTGAGCATGATGACGGAGTACGCTAGAACGTATGCAGTATCCGCATTGGCAAAGCTATTTGGATTACCTGCAAGGTAACGCTCCGCAAACTTGAGCATAAATCGATCGATCTTCTGGGCTTCTCCCGGCAATCGGAAACTCTGCAGGAACTGACGAAGAGCATCAACGAACCTTCGTTTTGTAAAGTCCATAGTGTCAACGAAGGCGTGCATAATGGCAACATTCTCAGGATCACCTTCTCCAAGGTACTCTCCAATCATAGCCTTGTCAAGACGGTCGTTGCGAAGTAGGAAGCTGGCGATATCCTTCGGTGAATCGGATCGAATAAAACCATCCTTGAGCAGCAGCTTGATTCCTCGCTTCGGTTTGAAATTAAACTGCTGGATAGCATGAGATAGAGCTGCTTTTCGCTGTCTAGCTTTTTCTATTTCATTTGGGTCATCCTCAACTGCTGGTGTAGAGCGGCCAGTTCCAGTACCTCCACTGTCAATATAGGGAGATGGGAGAGCAGCAGAGAATGATGGTGCATCTATGGACTCTCGGTAATTTTCCACAGACTTACGCGACACATCGTCGTGGGTGCCATTGGTAGAGCTAGGTAGTCGCTGAGAAGACCAACTGTCAAGAGACCGCAGAATCTCAACCAGACAATCAAGGGCTTGGTACTTCATAGCAAGCTCTGGAGATCCATTCTGTGCACTTGGGGCAGCGGTGCTCGTGAGACTTGATGTTGTTAGATTCGGAGGCAGAGTACCGCGTTGATGCCAATCTGGAGTAGTTGAAGACTTGACGCGGATTTCCTGAGGAATATGTTGACCCGTGATGGGAACAGGCATGATAACGAATCGGGATATTTGCTCGATCAGGCTGATCTAGTTAGCATACGAACGTTCAAGCGTAACGTATTAAGGGATACTTACTTTTGGAAGATGTTTTCCAATGCAGTTCTGTCACAGTCATAATTCAGATATATTTCGACTAACGCCCGAGAATCTCCTGAAAGTCTCTCGAGGATTTCCATAAAGTACTGTTTCTGGAATGCTGGGGAGTTGCGTCTTTCGAGAATGGCAAGGTAAATCTCCTTGAGGAAGACTTCCAATTCTTTCTATGCGATTGTTAGCTTAATTTATGACAGCGACAGAATTTTGATAACGAACCTTAAGCATAACTCTCATATATTTGAGCATAAGCCAGAAAATCTCACAGCACACTTCAAAGACCTTGGGAACAGAACTAGATCCATTGCGACTAAGGCTCAAGCAAAGGTGAGGCCTGATAGCGTGGAGAAGGGTTATAGAGTCTGAGGAGCTGGCACTGTTTCTGATCGTTGCCAATGGTGACGTGAAAACGGTAATATGGTTATTGATCAGGTGATGAATAAGATGAAGTGAAAGCAGCTTGGATCGCATATTCTGGGACTTGATATCCTGCTGCTGGTCGTGTGTAAGTGTCTTATGGCTCAGTTTACACATAGCCCTAAAAACGAGGAAGGCGTCCTTCACGTAAATTTCGTCAACCTCATCCTCGGACCCTTCATCTTCCTTCTCATCTGTCACGTTGGACACAGAACGCGTTGATCGGTGAGTCGGCCTTGCTCGAGTGACCATGGTTGGAACATTGTCGGTAACCATCGTATCGTCTTTGCTTGACTCAAAACTTTGCAGAGTAAGCTTTTCTCTAGGTTCTTTTTGCGTCGGTTGATCGGATACAGTTGACGCAGCCTCCATAGACTCCGACAGTTGGCTTCCCTCGCCAGGATCGACAATTGTAGATTCGACAGGGGTTTCTTGGTGGTCTTCTGGTTCACGTAGACGGGCTTCTTTCAAATCCAGCCTCATACGGACTCTGTCAAAGACAGTTCCCAGCATCTGCGTCAGGGAGCCTTGGGCAATCTGCTGGTTCTGACTTGACTTGGAATATATAAAAATGTTGTATATTTGACGTACGGCTTTGAGAAGACCGGCACCGTGCACGACAATTTTGTCGTTCAACACAGCAGCCAGCAGCGATTTGATGATTTGCTGTTGGATTTCCACAGGTGTAGCTTCATTTTCAAAACAATCGCAAATAGTCTCAATAGCTCGTTCTATCAACGGGAGTTCCTTATTGGCGGGGTCTTTGTCATCTTGGCCCGGACGACTCGAAGGAAAGGCGAAGTAAGAGTATGTGATCAGTTTTCCAATGCAGTCCAGGGCTGTCACCTGAAGCGGGATACTGAATGTTTTAGTGGCTAGTTGTAGAGGGAGGAATATGACCTCGGGATCAAGGGGCTTCGTATCGGATTGCTTAATATTGGCCAGGGCCTTCTGGACCGCATCCTCCAACGCCTTGTTCCTTTTCGCATCCTTCGAAGCCGCAATCGCCTCCAAAGCTGTGACAACGAAAACCGTCGAGCTCACCGGGGTAGATCGGTGGGTTGCTTGGGTAGCTTGCGTCGCGGTAGTAGATCTCGAATCAGAGCGGGCTCTTGGTTCTGGAACCGCTTCCGCCGTCAGTTCTTGCGGGGTGAAGGGGCCTTCAGGTACAGACTGAGGCTCCTCATGCTGTTTGCTCTCGTCTTGGTCAACAGTACCGGTTTCACCCTCACCTGTGTTTCCTGTCTCCGAAGAAGCCGCGTCTTCAGCTGGAGCATCCTCAGGCACAAATTCACGACTGTCAACACCGTTGGGTTCGTGTGATTCCTCGCTTTCCATCCCTCCAATTTCTTTCCATTCTGGCCCTGTCGTCAATCGAGCCTTGTCTACTCTTAACGGTTGCGGCGACACTATTCCGTCATTTGATGCATTGGCGTCTGCCTGAAAGGTCGCCTCTGCCACTTCGTGCTCCGTATCGGCCATTGATGCGCAATTCGGCTAGTGAATGCGAGCCGTACACTGATCAACAGGTCGACATGGATTTTAGATCATGGGAAACGTGAAGTACTGTAATAACAGACGTAGGCGTGTTCTGTTCTGAATGCTGTCTCGAGTCCCTAAACAATTATTTAGTTAGCCAACAATAGTATGGGACACTATGGAGTAAGCACTGCCTCTGTCTGCCAGGATAGTGCGCTAAACCCGATTGGAACTTTTGTAGCGTGTCCCTTTGGAACGGCAAGAGCGACCGGTGCATGTCGCAGGAGGAATGAACGGCCTCCGTGTGTACCCACTCCGGCGGACTCAGCTATCCCGCCCGCCAATAGCACCCAGCTTATGTCAGCCAGGACATGGAGCGCCGATTTGATCCGTTCTTCTCACCGAAGCTCAACAGAAAAGTTCCTAGACTAACTTGCTGCCCCCAAAACATCTTCAGGACTTCATCGCTTCGATATCCATCCATCCTCATCGTTGCTGTGTCTGCATTCTCCTTGCCGACAGTTGTCCGTTGAGGGGTGTGCAATTTTTCCGTCTGCTGTCTCAATTGGTGTTTTTTTGCCAGGTATTCGAGCTTGCATTGCTATCAAAATGCGCACTCCGAATGCCATGTTATCCAGAGGCGCTGCCTTGATGAGGCGCCCTCAGACCGTCTATCGGTTGACCGATGCGGCCAGGTATGATCAATCTCTCGCAATTCGCATCTTACGAATCTATAGACTAATATTATGCTTTGTTGTCTAGGCCTGCCGTCTCTGCCCTTGCCCGATACTATGCCTCCAAATGTACGTGTTTCTCCTTGCCTCTCAGTCGATGATAGGATGCTAACAAGAGATTCCTTAGCATTCCCTCCCCACACAATTATCAGCATGCCCGCTTTGTCCCCTACGATGACTGCTGGAAACATTGGATCCTGGCAGAAGAAGGCCGGTGACGCATTGGCCCCTGGTGACGTCCTCGTGGAGATTGAGACCGATAAGGCGCAGATGGACTTTGAGTTCCAAGATGAGGGTGTTTTGGCCAAGGTCTTGAAGGACTCGGGGGAGAAGGATGTTGCTGTTGGAACCGTGAGTACTCCCATGTGATTTGTCAAGAAATTGTCAAATGCTGACGGTGCCAGCCCATCGCCGTTTTGGTTGAAGAAGGTGCCGACATCTCGGCCTTCGAGTCATTCAGTCTGGAAGATGCTGGCGGTGACAAGGCCCCCGCTGCAACCAAGGCCGAAGAAGCCAAGGAGGAGGCTCCCAAGCCTTCTCCTGAGGCCCAGGACAAGCCCGAGGCCGTTGAGCCAGAGGTTACCGGCGAGCGACTCCAGCCTGCTCTTGATCGCGAACCCCAGATCAGCCCAGCCGCCAAGGCCCTTGCTCTCGAGAAGGGTATTTCTATCAAAGCTCTCAAGGGCACTGGCCGTGGTGGACAGATCACCAAGGAAGATGTCGAAAAGTACCAGCCCGCCGCTACCGCCGCCGCTGGTCCTTCTTTCGAGGATATTCCTTTAACCTCTATGCGCAAGACCATTGCCGCCAGACTGCAAAAGTCGACCCAAGAGAACCCCCACTACTTCGTTTCCACCACATTGTCCGTCACCAAGCTTCTCAAGCTTCGCCAGGCCCTCAACGCCTCTGCTGACGGCAAGTACAAGCTCTCCGTCAACGACTTCCTCATCAAGGCCTGCTCGATTGCCCTCCGCAAGGTCCCAGCTGTCAACTCTAGCTGGACTGAGGAGAACGGCCAGACCATTATCCGCCAATACAACAACGTCGACATCAGCGTCGCCGTTGCTACCCCCGCCGGTCTCATCACCCCAATTGTTAAGAACGCTCACAACCTTGGTCTCTCCAGCATTTCCAACACCGTCAAGGACCTTGGTAAGCGCGCTCGCGACAACAAGCTCAAGCCTGAGGAATACCAGGGTGGTACCTTCACCATCAGCAACTTGGGCATGAACAACGCCGTTGAGCGATTCACTGCCGTTATCAACCCTCCTCAGGCCGCTATCCTCGCCGTCGGTACCACCCGCAAGGTCGCTGTCCCCGTTGAGACTGAAGAGGGAACCTCCGTTGAGTGGGATGACCAGATCATTGTCACCGCCAGCTTCGACCACCGAGTCATTGATGGTGCCGTTGGTGGAGAATGGATCAAGGAGTTGAAGAAGGTTGTCGAGAACCCATTGGAACTCATGCTGTAAACTTCTTGACTCTGCATGGATAGAAATGGAAGATTGGTCATATCATACGTTTTTTGGAGGATGCCCATAACCATCTCATCCTTGTTCATCCCTGTTCTTCTTACCTGTACCAAAATTAATTTCCTTTGTTCGTCAGCGTCGAATGATATGTGATTAGACTTTTAACTTATTTAATGCCAAGGCATTTACAATGAAATTGTTTGTTGTGCTTGACATCTTTCGATAATAGACAGACGCAACAGTACGCCTGCTTCCCGATTTGGAACGTTGACAATGCATGTGACTAGGGCAAACAGACACGACAAAAATTCATCTGTTCTGTCTATACGCCATTACCTCAACCCAATCTCGGAATTGTCCTAGACTTCGATCCCAATCATACTCGCCACAGCCCTTCGATACTCTACCTCCCAATGGGGCATCCAAGTCATTCAAATACAACTCGTGTCAATGACAACGATAACGACAACGACAACATCATCGAAGTAAAGGTCAGCCTCAAGCACACTCACTCGTTCTCTCCTCACCACTTCCGCTAACCCCAAACCCCCTCTGTAAATATAGTGGAAGCAAACCTCCCCCTCCCTAATTCAAGACCTCTACCGCTCCCTCATCCACAAACAACGCTCCACCATCCACGCCTTCCACCTCTGGCTTCGCTTGTTAGAGCACAACCTCATGCCCAACGTTCGCGAGCTGACGGTTCACTATCACACTGTCCCCTCACTGCATACAGAGTATGATTTGGTGCGGATATGGTTGAATGCGAATCCTGATAGGGGGCTGAACAGGAAGATGAGGGTTCAGATTCTTGCTTTTGCTTTGGCCTCGGCCTCGTCGTCATCAGGGGCTTCTGATGGTGGTGATGAGAAGAAGATCCCCTGGAATCTGTTCCTCCGCGACATGAGGCATCAACACGACCTTATACACGACAAGCACGACTTGATAGGCGACTATGACTGCTTCATCGTCTACAAGCAATACGCGCGCCTGTACACGATCCAATCATACGGCAACCCCGAATGCCCGGTCATAAAAGAATGCTGGATTAATTTCGGTGCGGATATGGTGCAACAATTCGGTTTACAGCCATTATGGAAGGAGATAGGGGGCCGGTGTGGGAGTTCAAGACGCATTATGGGTTGATTTGTCAGATGTTGAGGGCTTTTGCGTTGAATGTTAATATTCCGTATGTTTATCGGTGAGGTATTCACGACAGGGTAGGTGGTATCAAAATTTGGATTGGTTGAAGAGTAATGTATGTACATTATGCCATGGAGGGTTCATGTAGTCACTATCAAACAACAGGGAATCATAAAACCTAGGCTTAACACCTTTATAGGAATTGAATACGGAGTACAGTACTGTACTAATCAAAGCATGAAGTTGGATCCGAAAAGCCGCGTCAACGTTTCCATTATGTATAGATACTCTAATAACATTATTAGTTTCAAATTTGCAATGATATTCAGGGTGGGATAGGAACTTACAACAGTGACCTGATTCACCGACAACCCTGGCTCAGACATCTCAGCATCCTTCAAGAAATCAAGTGGCATCCAAACAAGATGCCCCTTGATCTTATCCAAATTTTCACGCACAACGCTGACCGGCAAAAATGGATCATGCAAATGACCCTGTTTAATCGACTTTTTAGGCGCAAACTGGTCGTATTCTTCAAAAGTCTTGATATTGTCGTCAGGATCGGCACGGAAAAGGAATCTATATACTTCCGTGTTTGTGGTGGCTTGTGATGTCCATGCTTCCCACAACTCTTCGCCTAGAGGGTCGGCGACGAATTCATACTCGGGACCTTCGCCGTTGCTGTTGGGACAGTCTCCTGGTGGTTGGGCATTGGGATTGTTGCTTGAGTCAAATTCTTGGGGAAGGAGAAGCCCTAGATGCTCGCGCCATAAGTGACGGCGGAGAGTTGCTGCGAGACGAGCAGCACGGTATGGCTTGCCGTTCATGGTGCTGTCAATCATGTCGGTATCTTCGAGGACGATGGCGAGCTCACTATCTCTATCACCAAGTTGAGACTCAACTATCGTTAGTAATCAGGATCACAAAGAGAGAGAAATGAACTTACCCGGTCATTGATATTGGCACTACCACAGATAATAATCCGGTCATCAACAATGCAGAGTTTGTCATGAACGTACAGCTCCTCTTGGACAAAGTTCTCTTTCTCTTTCTCCGGGTCATCATCTTCCCAGTACTCCTCGCTGACTTTCCGTTGCTTGAGCAACGCGTTTTGCGCGATACTGTCATTGCTCTTGATTTCCCGATCTCCGTCACATGTCTTTTTGCGTTGTTCCTCAAATTTTCGTACGCTGTCAATTTTCTTCTCCCGCTCTCTTCTGATATGGTAGCTGTGTTCGTGCAAAACGCCTTCTTCGCCAACGTCTGGGTGTACGCTTTCACCCATGATTTGTTCTGCATTTGCCCGCTGAATGTCTTGGTAATGTACGCCGGATTTCTCTTCTTGCTCGACTAGTTCTTTAGTTTTGTTTATGCGGTCGTAGGAGCGAAGATTGAAGAAGAATATATGTTCTACGCCAAGTAAGCAAGACAGTCTCCTAGAAAGTGATGATAAAAAACCATGTGCATACCTGTTGGGTCAACACCTTGTGCTCTGACCTGTTCGAATATCGAATTCTCTCCCCTTGTAATTGACTTGTACTGGTAGTCCATAATGGCACGAGTACCTGCGGCAGCGTTCTCGCGCAAATCTCCTGCAAACCCAGGAATGCATGGAATGATGATGATCACTCGAAACTTACGACCTTCTTTTCCGGCACGAACCACGGCTTCAACAATGGCACGGCCTATTGTGTTCTGAACAGGATGTTGCTGGTCTCCAGTCGCTGTCACTGATGCTTGTCAGTACCTAGACATTATGAAGGATAATCTTATCCACTTACCGAAGAACTGGTTTTCTATGTAGACATAGTGTTCTGCTTTACTGATAATCTCCGAATATGCATTCTGTATGCTATGTTCTGTCAAGATTCCCGAGGACCAGTCTCCGCTACTCCTTACAACCTGGGCATGAACTGTACCCTGCTCGCCGCGGGGTTTTGTGCTCAATGGTCTCAAAGGATGCTGAATATATTCTCCGCAGGGGAACTTCGGACGCTGAACGGCAATAAGACCCTCGTCCTCGCCAGTGCGACCCTCAATCAAAAGGTAATCCACCTTTGTGTCACGTTTATACTTGTCCCTCTTCACGCAATTCCATCTGAGCACAAAATGCTCGGCTATGTCATAGACACAGTCACCAATCAAACCCATGGCGACGTCGTGCCAGGGCATACGACCGAAATCAGTTTTGTTGAGCTCGTTAGTTTGCCAGTCTTCGACGCTTTGGAAGTCCATGATACGATTGTTGTTGAAATCTTGGCCTGGAAAGATCTCATTCTCTATACCAGCTGGATGGACGTCTGCAAGTGCGTGTTGGTGGTTATCCCATCTGCCGAAGCAGAGATCAATGCCGCCAATGAAGGCAATCTCGTAATCAATAACCACGAATTTTTCATGGTGGGCCTATACAACTACTTAGGAACGTAATGAAAGCGAAGTACCCGGTGCTACCTACCCAATAAAAGGTCATATCACCCAAGTTCTCAAATATATTGTGATCGGGATGTCGAAGGACGTGGATGTTGCCCGCGCCTTTCGATCCCTCAGGACACAGGTTCCTCAACGCGTGCTTTGTATGTGCAGAATTACATGTCAAAGCTCGGTCAACCTATACGTACTTCAGCAAGAGTCTGCCAGAAAACTCGCCGCATATAAAATACCTCTTTGTAGACAATAACATAAATCTGAACACCAGCCTCGGCGCGTCTTTTTAGGACATGATCCAATCTCCACTCCTGGTTGAGATTCGGTGGTCTGCGCAGAAATAACTCGGGTGACAGCCACCAATCGGCGATATAGATAGTCTCCTTTGCGCGATCAAGAGCAACAGAGACCGCCCACATATAGTCTGAGCCATCGACATACCACTTGACCTTGTTTCCGTCACGCTCAGGAGCAAAGGATTGAAATCGGTGAGACTCAGCAATGGCAGTGCGTTTGATGTCTACCTCTTGTTCGTGGGCTTCGTCATGGCGATGATTTGGGTTGAAGAGATTTTCGAGCTTTCCAATTTTGTGTTTTAGATGTGACGCTTGGGCTTTGATGTCGTGCAATTTTGTATCTAAGACAGTATTAACAACAAGATACACATATAAACTCAGCTTATAGGCATCATACGTTGCAACTTCTCTCTAAGGGCGTCCATTTTGACTAGTTCCCAACCAACAATATGTACTGAACATGAACGATGACTGCAAAGTCAGTCAATCTCCCAAAGAAAGAAGATGAGGAATTATCGTGAAATTAAGAGAGTAAGTAGTGCCCCTCTTCATCTTGGCTCCTGCCCTACGGGGTTATGCCAAGTTACTACTCACAGCCAAAAGTGTTATGACATCATTGGCTATTTTAACTAATCTGCGCGATCTCTGACTCCATCGGAGTCCATCCACAATTATCACGCAAGACCGCTCGTGCTCATACTGTCTCAGGTATTGCCCGGTCGATCACGTAGGTGGAAAGTTTTTGATTTGCCCTCGGTCAACCATCGTCTGCCCACCACGAGTTGTGGTTGACCGTTGACGTGCCTTCATTCTGTCTCCACTCTCCGTCTCCTGTTTGTACCACCACCAATGACCTAGGTAGGGGCATCGGCACGATGGATTCGTCTCGGAATATCTACAGAAGAGAAATCGACTTTAGAGCTCTAGCTCTCACGTCTCCGGAATTTGCGAAACGGTACTGCTCCTAACTACAGACTGGTATGCGGGTGACTGACTCCACGAAGTTTAAAATCCAATGACCAGCTAGATTTCAGCGATCCAGACTCTGTGAGGTGTGTAGACCTTTATAGCCTACTGCGTTAAACACCAGTAACAGGTACTCACTAATATCAGACAGCTCACAAAAAGCCTTCTGGAACGAGATTTCAAACTTGTTGTTGATCTCCCAGACGACAGGCTGTGTCCTCCCGTAAGACTTCCTCATCCTATGTTAGCTGATTAGCAATGGAGGTATAGTTAACGCGATAAAAACAGATACCAAATAGGTCAGAATTATGAAGGGTCTACTATGCAAGGCCGTGGCTGATTTTCCAGGTTCAACTACATTCTGTGGCTTCAAGATCTTCTCGACACTAGCTCGAGAACTGGCACCGATCAGTATGATCTGAACAGACAAGTTCTCGGTCTCGACATGTGCGTTGCCCCTCCCTTCTCCTGTGTTCCTGCTAACGATACAGCAGAGGGACTGGGTGTTGTGCTATCTATCCTCTCCTAGGGTGTTCATCGCGTCCGAGATGGAGATTTGTCGCTACGGGTAAGCATTATATATCAAATTTCGTCTTCTTCATGTCACTTATATTATGGCTAGACATCGACGGCAGCAATATATCGTCATCACGCAAAGTCGTCTCGGACAACAAGCTCGACGACCGAATCACAATCCTGGAGACAAAGCCGAATGATCCGCTCATCCCAATTGACAGACTCGATGTTGACAGGTATGATGCCTCCTCGTCTGGGGAACACCTCCATCCCTTGAGTACAAAAGCCTTCCATTCCGTCTGTCTAGCACATACGACCATAGGGTGTGGAGAACAGGGCTTCCCGTCCGCTCAGCCGTACTTAAGCCACACGCCGGCTGGTTAGTAGTTGGGTGGGTGACCACCAGCGAATCCCAGCTGTTGTATGTTTTATTCTTTTTTATTCTTGATTGTTTTTGTGATGTACCATGGATTTTTGGTATCCGGAGCCATGTTAACGACAGACAGATTGGATTTTGTTATGTGCAACCCCCCTTTTTACGAATCTGAAGAAGAACTTGTTTCGTCCGCCAGGGCGAAGTCACGGCCGCCTTTCTCAGTATGTCATTCCTTCCTCCCATTCCTTGAACATGTGATCATTGGGGCTTTGACATTGATGAACATTGGCAGGCATGCACCGGCGCGGCAGTTGAGATGATCACACCAGGCGGCGAAGTAGCCTTTATCGAATCCTTGGTTCAGCAGTCACTGGCCCTCAAAACGCATATTCTGTGGTATACGAGTATGTTTGGCAAGCTGTCCAGTGTATCAGTTGTGGTGCAGAAACTCCTCGATAGTGGAATCAACAATTGGGCCGTCACGGAATTCGTACAGGGCAAAGGGACTCGTCGCTGGGCCGTGGGATGGAGTTTCTCGGATTGGAGGCCGCGTAGTGTAGGTTGCTTCCCAAAGAAACTTTCTCGTGCAATGTGTTTTGAGAGACACTGACCGGTGTGTTGACCATAGGACGTGAGTAGAGGAATTACCTCGCTCCCTAAGCATCTTCTGCCGTTCCCATCGCATTACAACTTCGAGATTCTGGGGCGACATACTGGCTCTTTAGAGCACATCATCAACAAGATCAACATCGAATTCTCTCCCCTGAGGTATTTCCATTATACCTGGTACTCCAAACAGTCGTGTATCGGCTATGCAAAGGAAGATATCTGGTCAAGAAAGGCACGACGAAAGTTTGCACGAGAGCAACACGATGGCGAAACAATAAGCCATGATGAAAAAGCACTTGATGTTGTGACAGCTGCACTTGGATTCCGGATCGATCTATCACTTCAAGCAGACCACAGTGTTGATGTGGTGGTCAGATGGATCAAAGGATCTGACCAAGTGCTATTCGAGAGCTTCTGTGGCATGCTTAAAAGGAAACTCACGGAGGAGTAGAAACATCACAAATCAGACGGTTTGTCCGAAACAAAATAGATCAAAAAGCATGATAGAATCGAAGAATGAATCTCGAAGTGTTTCGAACAAGTAGCAAGTAGACTTCCTAATCTAGCGCCCTGTCAACATGTAAAACGCCACGACGGGCTCTGATTGGCCAATCTGGGCTGTGAATCTGTGATAGCACGTGTGGATCCAGTGGGTATGACGTCAACGGAAGCAAGTTTCGTTTGACCAGTCCCAGTCCGGTCACAAGGAAGGAGACCTGGGTGCTCTTTACATGTGACCACTCCCCTCCTCTTATAAACGTTTTGTCCTCCCCGACAAACTTCACTTGCAATTTATTGCCAATCAGAAGCGCTTCTGCCATCAACTTATACTGAGTCTACCATCATATGTTCGTTTGCCCTACCCTTGCAGTTTCATTTGTATTCGGTTTTTACCTCGCGAGAGCTTAAGCTGGGAGCTAGCTAGAAACTGAGTTATATGCTGATTTATTATTCCAGAAATATTTAATCATCTATCAAAATGTCTTATGCTGAAGCTGCTGCAAAAGGGGCTTCTCAACCACCTGAAGAGGTAAGTTCTACACCACGCCCAAACTTGAGATATCATCTTCTAACAAGATTTCATTAGGCGTAAGTGATGATAAAAATGGCTCGCCTGGCTATCTCCGACAGTCAGCTAATTCAAACAGTCGCGCCCCCATTCCTCGCGAGGTCGAAAAGACCGAATCTGTCAGCACCGCATCTCTGATCGATGTTGACGCCCCCTCCGTCCAATCTGTTCATTCCGACTTCCTCGACCAAGAAGTCAAAAGAACCACACAGGCCGGGCGCATCGAACGAGAAGCCGAGGAGGCCGCTCTTGCCCGAGAGAAAGCCGCTGCTGCTTCATCCAGCAAGAAAGGAAAGAAGTCCAAAGCCCAGGAGTTGTGCAAAAACGCAGAGAACCCAGTGTACTTGGGTAATGCGTTTATTATTACTGCAGTTTCTGCCGTGCTTGGATATGGTGCTTACAGAAAGCATGCTGAGGGGAAGCTTTCTTGGGAGGTTGCTAGTGTGTGGGCTGGTGCTGTAGGCTTGTTTGCCGGTGCCGACTACTTTGTTAGCAAGTAAGTCTCTTCGTAACGAGCTTGGTAAAGGTTTCTGATATTAACTGCGTTTGTAACCAGGTGGCTAATTCAGAACAAATACCCCACGAAGGACTAAGCGTCTCGATATGCTATCCTTTCTCTTTTTTTATGCCGGCTTGAGTTCACTCGAGTTTTCCAAATGTGGAAGCTCTAACTGTCATGTATTCCATTCATGCGTCTCATTTCCTTTCTCTATGAGTATCGGAGTTAGTTGGATAGCGTGTCTCCTCTCTATTTTGCTGAATCGCATATTATGAGATGCTATTTTGTAGATATAAATAGTGATCATTATGTTAGATTGATAATGCACTTCAAACAAATCGAGCAATGAGATGAAATCTGAAGTAGTATTTTGGAGTTGCTGGTGTATTTAGTAGAAATTGAAGCGACAAGAAAAGCGTCATCGTCATAGCAAAGGCGGTGAATGGCGTCATTTTGGCGTTTTTGGGAGAGGTGTCCTTGGCTCTCCTATTGACGAGTACTTAGCAGCCTAATGATATGCCACAAATAACTATTATATAGCAAGAACTTCGTGATGCGGATACGGTAAAATTGCGACTTCATCTCTTCTTCTCTGGTGTTTGAGTCCTGTTGTGCTTTGAACAGCAGATATTCTTCCTATTTATATACTCGATCCTCCCACCTTGGACATTCGAAGCTTGAGTAGAACTTCGCCATGGTACGCTCTTTACTCTGTACCTGTATTTTGATTCTAACAGCCGCTAACTGTATAGTAGAACTCCCTTTTCAATTCTGCTCTAAAGCAGTCCACAGCCATACGACATGATCTTGATACCTTCGCCGAGTCACCTGGAACAACATCACCCGCGCTGCAGGGTACGTACCTCTGAGATAAGGATCAGTTCGCTCTCAGAGATAATGCTGATGTCTTTTGGTGGACAGGACAAATATCAGCATCACTCGCCTCCTTTTCGCGAACGATAGACGATTATGCAGCCCTAGCCAAGAGTGAACTCATACCGGAAAAGAAGGAGAAAGCTATTGAGCGCGAGAAATCGTTTCGCGCGTCTTTGCTGGATTATAGACAGCAGTTTGAGCGGTTACGGAAGGAGAGGGAGGAGACTGTAAGTTCTACCCATGTTCGCGAGAGAATATACGATTGTTACATGTCGCTAACTGTTGTTTCTACGAAGGTATCCGTCACAAACCGCAGTGAACTATTCGGTCGTCGACCACACCATGCCGCTACCCCCGAGAATCCCTACGCAGACCACGCATTACCTCGATCATCTGCATTCGGCAATGCCTCTTCCTCAAGCGCTGCAGCAGGCGCAGGTGGATTAAGCTTCGGCGCCGGCCCAGGAACATACGACCGCGAAACACACGCCCTACGCGAACAATCCTTCTTTGCGCAAACAAACACCCAACTCGACGAGTTCCTTGATCGGGGCCGTGCCGTGTTGCAAGATCTGGGACAGCAGCGCGATATTCTCAAGAATACGCAAAGAAGGCTATACAGTGTTGGGAATACCTTGGGGATCAGCGGTGACACGATTCGGAGGGTGGAGAGGAGGGCGAGGGAGGATAAATGGATTTTTTGGGGTGGGGTGGTGGTGTTCTTTTTGTTTTGTTGGTTGGTGATTCATTTTTTGAGGTCGTAGCTGTATTCCTTTCCTCTTGTTATTCTGAAGCATTAGCAGGTGTTGAATTTAATCAGGCGTTGTTCTGTCGAAAGTTTAAGAGTCTAAAAAGTTCACCGAGGCAGGTGTCCCGGAAACGCGGCTAGCGGAGAGGGTCGGGACGGCTCGACCAAGAAGGAAGGCGTCACCGTCGGAGAGAAGTTCTTGCTTGTTTTAGCGTTAGTGCTCATCATCCACTCAACCTCAGCTTTTTCTTTCCGCTGGCCCATCTTTAGCTTTTACTTCTCCATCCATCTAGACAATCAATTGTCATCTCTCTTGCTTGCGTTTGTTTCTTTTATCAAAACAAAAAAAAAAAACACATACACACATCAGTGATCATGTTCGCTGCTCGCCAGTCGTTCGGTGCCTTCCAGAAGCGGGCTTTCTCCGCCTCTGCTCGTCAGGTGTGTTGCGCTATTTTCTGTTCGGTGTTTTGACCGTGGCTCTTTAATTGACTCTCTTTCTTTCTATAGGCCTCCAAGGTCACCGTTCTCGGTGCCGCTGGTGGTATTGGTCAGCCTTTGTCTTTGTTGATGAAGCTCAATCCCCGTGTTAGCCAGCTTGCTCTTTACGATATTCGCGGTGGCCCTGGTAAGTTCTGTGTGATGTTGCGCGGTCGTCGTCGCATGTTTATCTGAGTCGATTGACTAATTTCTGTCTTGCAGGTGTCGCTGCCGATCTCAGCCACATCAACACCAACAGCACCGTCACCGGATACGACCCTACTCCTTCCGGATTGAGTGAGGCTCTCAAGGACGCTGAGATTGTCCTCATCCCTGCCGGTGTTCCTCGCAAGCCTGGCATGACCCGTGACGGTACGACAAATTCATCAGCATTTTTGACGTCTACTTACATTTCCAGATCTCTTCAACACCAATGCTTCCATCGTCCGTGACCTCGCCAAGGCCACTGCTGATGCTGCTCCCAATGCCAAGATCCTTGTCATCTCCAACCCTGTACGTCCCGTTGAAGAAATACGATGAAGGAAAAATAATCTAACCAATTGATAGGTTAACTCCACCGTCCCCATTGTCGCTGAGGTCTTCAAGTCCAAGGGCGTCTACAACCCCAAGCGCCTCTTCGGTGTCACCACCCTTGATGTTGTCCGTGCCTCCCGCTTCATCTCCCAGGTCAAAACCACCGACCCTGCCAACGAGGAAGTCCCCGTCGTCGGTGGCCACTCCGGTGTGACCATCGTCCCTCTCCTCTCCCAGTCCAACCACGCCGACATTGAAGGCGAGACCCGCGACGCCCTCGTCAACCGCATCCAGTTCGGTGGTGACGAAGTCGTCAAGGCCAAGGACGGTGCTGGTTCCGCCACCCTCTCCATGGCTTTCGCCGGTGCCCGTTTCGCCGAGTCCCTCCTCAAGGCCGCTCAGGGTGTCCAGGGTGTCATTGAACCCACCTTTGTCGACAGCCCCCTCTACAAGGACCAGGGTATCGACTTCTTCGCTTCCCGTGTCGAGTTGGGTCCTGATGGTGTTAAGGAGATTCTCCCTGTTGGTCAGGTCAATGCTTATGAGGAGAAGCTCCTCGAGGCTTGCCTTGCTGACTTGAAGAAGAACATCAAGAAGGGCGTTGACTTTGTTGCCCAGAACCCTTAAGCAACCTTAGTTTTCGTTCTTGGAAGAGCAGGTGCAACTGATTTGTGTGTTGTGATGACTGCTGCATGCAATGAGTTTAATACAGTCTAAACGGTAGTTAGTCTGATATTATGTGTAAAACAGAACAATGATTTTTCTTTTGTCCTACGTTCCTTCGGTACGTAATTTCCATCGTCTCGTGCTTGATGTAGAGAGTAGTGAAGAATTGTTCCATTGATGGCCTCCGTCCTGATTACTGGCTTTCTAATGAAAGAGAAGATATTGAGTATGCATTCAAAGAAAAGTGAAATGGAATTGAATAATAACTCGGTCAACAATACAAGCCTGAATCGAACTAAATGAAAAACAAAAGTGGAAAAGTTAGAGAGGAAAAGACTGGTGTATGTAAAAGTTACTGTTGTTGTTTTGTCTGTTCGTTCGTTCGTTCGTTTAATGTCATATCAATTCGTGAGTCGTGCCCCTGTCCTAGCCCGAAAAGGAAAAAAAAAATCCCCAAGAAAAATAGCAAAAAGAAGAAAACGACACTCGGAGGAAGGGAAAGGATGATTAGGTATAACTCCGCATAGCATCCATATAACCCGTTCCACCTCTGAGATCGTGGTCGAATGTTTCGGCGACGTCGAGGACGCGTTTGATATGGGACATTGAGAGGGGGAGTTTCTCGTTGACGGCAAGGGCTTGGGCGGTTCGGACGGAGTTTTTGATCTATTAAAATTTTTCAACGTTAGTTTTTGTGCTGTATGATAGAGGGGAATGGGGGAAGGGCATACCTGTCGTCCATTGAGGTTGTGGCGTGCAAGGATATCCAGATCTTTATCCGCGAATGTCTCCGTCTCAACGCCATCGATCGATTTGACTTTCTCCAGGAACATTTTCCATACACTCCGTTTCGCCTTGGTGGTCAAATCGCCGTAGCGCAAGGCGATGTGGATACGGGATTGGAATGCGTCGTCAAATGTCTCGACACGGTTTGTGGTTAGGAAGAGAATACCTTGGAAGTACTCGAGTAGACGCAGGAAAATGCTAACCAAAGCGTTGCGGTGGATGTCCTGGATGGTACGCTTTTCGAGGAAGACATCTGCTTCATCAAGGAGCAAGACAGCGCCCCAAGAGTGTGCAATGTCGAGAATTTTGTTGAGTTCTCCCTCCAAGCTGCGTGAATCAGTGCCCAATTCGCCGGCGCTGACCATGTAGAGAGGTCGTTTCAGGAGCTCGGCGATACCTTCTGCGGTCAAAGTCTTGCCTGTTCCGGGGGGACCGTGCAATACTGCAACGAGACCTTTTCCTTTGCCTTGGATGACATCGTCGATGTTTTGGGCTGCGTTGAATGTGTGGGATTCCACGAGGGCTTTGACGATTGATTTCTGGTTGTCGGGGAGCACAAGCGAGTCAAATGCACCGTCGTTCCATTCAATCTCATTGACTCCAGAGACACTGAATTCAAGCCATAACTTCTCGCTGAATGCGAATCCCAAAACAACGGGGCTAGCAATCAGAAGCTCCTCCTCTGTAAACTCTGGCGATGGTTCGCCGTCTTTCTCGTCCTTGTCATTGTCAAGCAATTCGAAATCCTCCTTTTTAGTGATTTCATTGCCATTCTCGTCATACTCAACTTGAACAACATGAGCCTTGCCCTTCTTGTCTCGCATGATCTTGTAGACGGGGCGTGGGGGTTCCGACTCATGGCTCAGGTCGCCACCGTGTTCTGCTCCAGACGATGATCCTCCACAACCACAATCTTCGCTCTCTTCTCCAGACTCCGACTCAAGAACATCTGGGTCTTTCGGTCTAACTGTGCTGATGGGGTAGTTCGGGTTGATGCGACGGTGCAGGGCAGGATCGATCATCACTCGTCCATTAATATTGACCTTGATAACAGAGCGCTTCTTCTTAAAAAACGCCATGCCCTTGTGGAAACGATAATTCATGCCACGCAGAGCAACAAAGTGTTTGCCACGTTCGATGAGTTTTGTCTTGAGGGCTTCGGCTTCGCGGTGATATTTGAGAGGATAGCAAGCTAGACTAGTGATCTTGCGGGCTCCTTTAAAGAATTCAACGTCCGCAACCATAGTACCCATACCAAATGTTTTGCCGTCGTATTCGAGATACTTTCCCTCAACCATATACCACGATCCCTTCATGAACGATGACTCCTTGGTAGCATATTCGATTTTGAAGGCCCGAGGCTCGTCCGTGTGACCATATGTCGTAGTGTAGGCGATTGTGTTAGGCTTGAACAATGCCCAAAGAAGATCAAACGTGATCATATTGGACTCCAGCAATGGATAAAGAGTCTTCTTGGTCTCAGCATAGTCGGTGTCAAGATACTTGATCAGGACTTTGAGATGAGCAACTTTGAGAGCAGCCAGTTTCCGGGCTTTCTTCTTTTTCTCCGTTTTCACAACCTTCTTCAACGCTTTCATGTGATCTCTAGTTTCCTCAAGATACAAGAAGAGCATATTCGGGTCGATCACTGGGGTCTCTGCTACCAAGCTCACTCCCTTGACTCCATCCATAACGGTGGACAAAGCTTCTCTCAGGGGCTTGCTCTTGATATCCACCCAAGTATCCACATACTTGTTTTCCCAGTCAAACTTGCGCCGGACATTGAAAATGTATTGATCAAACTCGTCGGCATCGGGATCATCCAAGGTTTCTCGCAGCTTAAAGTTATGAATCGTACTATCCCACACTATTCATCGTCCGTAAGCAATACATCCACTGTATTAGCCTGAAAAATGTTACTCACATTCATCAACCCGCTTGAATGCAACCTTAGAAGCCCTCTTGCTCTTCCCTCTCTTGCCCTTTTCTCCTTTTCCTTCCTTAAGCTTCAGTCGACGACGATTTCCTCCCTGCAATAGTCGAAGGTTAGCCAGCTGCCTTCGTAATCTGAGTTGATGCGAGTCAGGTACATCTTCTTGATCCTCTTCGTCGGATAGGTATTTCTTAGCCATCTTCCTCGCCTTGCGTTGTTTCTTCACCATCCTCGCTAACTTCTCTTTCATGGCTTTCTGGTCGGCCAGGGCGTCCTCATCGCTACTCGAAGTGGACTCGGAATCGGAGGACTCTTCGTTATGACGATGGCGTCTCTTCTTCTTCAACTTCTTGGCCTTCTTAGCCTTGTTTCGTTTCCGTCTATGTCTATCCGACTCGCTCTCAATTTCACTGGATTCCGAGTCTGAATCTACCGACTCTGACTCCTTGGATTCACTCGAGCTAGATGACTCGGATTCAGAAGTGGAAATTTCTTCCTCCTCAGATGAAGATTCGACCTTGGCATGCTTCTTCTTCTTGCTCTTCTTGCTGAGAGCTTTCTTCGTAGCTGTACGTTGCTTGTGAGATTTGGATTTTGGTTTCTTGCTGTCTGTTTTAGCTTTGACTTCTGAGGCCTTGGCAACGTTCTCCTTGGAAGTTGTTGCAGTAGGCTCTAAAAGAGGTTTGCCGGTCGTAGACGTCACATTAGACGAAACAGCAACTGTAGAAGAAGTGGTAGCCTCTGAAGGGGTGTTTTCTTCTTGAGACTCTGGTTGTTGATGCTGTTGGGGCTGCTCTTGCTCCTCCTGGTGGTCTGTCACTGGATTTTCAGGCATGTTGGACTGTTTCACGCGATTCTGATGATTATGCTCGTCACGTTGTTGAGAAGGGGTTTCCGATATTGGCATAAAGAACGGAGATGGCACAGTACTGGAAATTGATGCAGTTCTATCTGGGGACTGCATTGGAGTGACTCACGAAGATGGAAACAAGGTGACAGTAGAAGTCACGCATAAAGCGATAGACTAGATTTCCCAGTAGCTTAGCTAGAGGCACAACGGATAGTTGAAAAACGACAGGAACGAAAATAGTTGCTGGGACGTGACACAGCAAAAGGTAAAAAAAGTGAAGGTTTGTCAGAAATGCGCCCCAACGACCTAGTGTCAACTCACATTGGGTCGGTTTGTCAAACAAATTTCCTTTTTGCCCGGGTGGCACCAGGATAAAAGGCCAAAAAAAGCAATGGGCTCGTACAAAGAAAACGAGGCAAGCGTCGATCAGGTTGCACGAGTGCGTTGTTCTAGAGTCCAATGTAGATGCAGGCGGTGAGGAGAAGCTGGAGAATGTGAGGCAACGAGCTGCAGCCAGTCAAGATATAGCTAGCAAGTTAGCCGACGTACCGTGCTGGGGGTGTTGGTGATTGTTGGATACGATAATACGATAAAGAGGTAGAAGACGTCAAGAAGATCTTGTTGAGCTCAAAGTGAGGACACGGAGGAGAGATTGTATTTATGCTGAAGCTTTGGAAGAAAGATCTAAAAGAACGAACGAAATAGGCAACCGAGCACCGTTTGAGTCACCGATTCGATACCAAGTTAGCGATGATCCGTAGTGCGTAGTACTATGTAGTATGATGGCGGCGATGCCAAAAGGTTAACTTGGGATGAAGATGAGGTCTGCTGCCTGTTGAGCGAGCGGGAAGAACGAGGGCATCGTCATGGGCTGCGGGATGATTGGCGGACGATGCAGCTGAGCTCTGAGCTGGCGCTGGCGAGCCTTAACGCCTTAACGCTACCGGTAGCCAACGACGTATTTCAGTCGACAATTCCCTTGCAAGAAATGCACTACGCATTCCCAGTCATCCATTAACCTGCAATGCCCCTGTGCTTATAAACAGACACCCAGGCATGCAACATATATTGAGCTTACTTTTTGTCAACAGCTCAACCAAGGCCATCTCCAAGCTCTCGAAGCAAAGTGATGCGGAACAGGCAGCAAGGCATTTATTTCTCGGCGACCCCCGTGCCTGAGGCTGTGAGCCACCAATGGGCAGCCGCCGTGGCAGCTAGGCAGACTAGCTAGCCTGCTCCACTGGGGGGAACCACTCCCAGCGGAAGTGATGCTTGATCTTCTCCGCAGTGCTTCTCCAACTGCGTCTCTAGAGTCTGCCTCTTCACACCCACAGCTCCTCAAGGGTATATAATTCCATGTCTATATGTGACTATATTTGACTATACGTGACTATACTGATAACATGCTTCATAATGCCGAAACAGACAATTATTGCAATTGATCTATCAACTTCTCAGCACTCAGCAGTCGATCAATACACGCTAGCTGATATCGGGGCCCATGCTTTCTTGACTGCTTCAAGATGCGTCACCGACTTTTGCAATGTTCGCTACGTTATGCGCAACCACATCACCTGACAGCTACTTCGGTCTATTCTATGTCGACGCGGCACGGGCTCTCAAAGTGAAGCAAGTCGTGGCTGATTAAGGCCAACGGACTAGCTGTTAAGGGTTCAGACTTCGGCGGCTGGTTCGAAATTCACCGCGCGGTCTCCTTTGAGACGTCAAAAACTACGATAGTTAACGGGGGTTTGAGCGAGTAAAAAAGGAATGCTTCCCAGCGAACAGCAACAGAAGAAAAAAAGCAAAAAGCGCAAAAAGAAATGAATGAATGCTCTTACTCGGGATCGAACCGAGGACCTTGTCATTACTAGTGACACGCTCTACCACTGAGCCATAAGAGCTGCTTCATGGAAACGGTGCGCCGTTAAGCGGTTCATCTTGCGCCCACGTGCGCTTTAGAAACAAGAAATGATATGAAAACTGGAGGTAAACTTCTGATGATGAGGGTGCAGAGATGAGTTATGTAAAGCAGTTTTGTGGAGATTTTCTCGTGGTACTACAATAAATTAGTTAACTACGGGCAAGGCTCATATTATGTCAGCCTCGGAACGTGAGCCGTGGAACAAAGAAATCGTAGATTACCTGCCTATCCAGGAGCGACTGAGTCCATCTACAACTCCGTGGCGGTCATCAGTCAGTCAATGTGCCAAAAAAAAAAACGACACTGCGTACGGTACGGGTCTTTCTAGGGATCTGAAACTATCAAAAATAACAAAAAAAGAAATAATCCAATGCTCTTACTCGGGATCGAACCGAGGACCTTGTCATTACTAGTGACACGCTCTACCACTGAGCCATAAGAGCTGATTGGTTGAATGGACGCGCCGAAAAGTGATACATCTGACAGCCAGATGAATAAGCACCGACGAGAATATTAAAGGATTGGATGATGACCATGCGTTGGGAGACGAGGTAGAAGCCTGAAAGATCATTATAGATAGACGGATGATATGGAGAGGCATTATTCTAAACCAGAGTTTGGAACTAGCTTGTAAGGCTGATTAGTGACCACTGATTACTCCGTGGTTAGTTAGGTCGGCCTCGTCGGGGTCGGAACATCGATACGAAGTGTCAAGAATGAAAGGGGATGATCATCGTGCCATGCCCTTACACCGCTCCCAGAACATGGTTGTGTAGACCATGCTACGGTGGTACAATTCGATCCATACGCTTCCTTTTTGCATTAGGCTGCACGTATATTAGTAATGTGGGAGAGAAAAAAAAATGGCAAAAATAATGCCTCCACTCGGGATTGAACCGAGGACCTCGTCATTACAAGTGACGCGCACTACCACTGTGCTATAAAGGCCAATGACGCCATTGGTGCCAATTTTGAGCACAACACCAGACGAAGGAATAGTAATTGATGTTCGGCGCATTTTATCGTCGGCAGACGCGGCTTTCTCTTTTCTCGTCGCTGTATCTTCTTGATTTTAATTTCCGACTTATTGTTACGTGTCTGAAGTGGATTGCCAATGACCCTGTCAAGACATGCATCTATAGCATTGGTGTTTGGGGTCTATTGACGTTGACTGTCTTGCCAGGATGCCTCAATATATATTTCTGCCTGGAAATGGCATACTGTATGTAATCAATGTCGTTTCATGGATCCATGGCAAAACTTGAAATTCAATGCTGTGTCTCCTAGGACCCAAGACACATAATACAATTTTACGCGAATAAATACATTTTCTCTCCCGAAAGATGTTAGATGCAACGAGACCATGAACAAATAGATAAGCCGGCTCTCGATAGTAAAGTCGGATATCAGTCGGAGATAAGACAGACATACCAGTTGACAAGGAGCCGGACTACCAATTGCACCTTCTACAAAGTACATAGCATGATAGCCCAGTCCTCAACCCCATCCATGAAATCAACCTGATTGCCTGGTCTCTTCTCATGGTTCCCCGCGCTGCATCGTCAAATGCCAAATCTCGGCGCACATCCCGAGCTTGCGACTTCTGTCACAAACGAGGCCGGCGCTGTAAGAAAGACACCGAAAGTCCTCTACAATGCACCACTTGCATCGACTTTGGAGTAGCATGTACCTGGAGTCGAGTCCCAGCAAAGAGAGGCACTAAACCTCGTTCCGGTAATAAAGCAGCACCTTGGACACTGAGCGAGACCAAACATGGATCGATCGAATTGATCGAACAACTGATTGATAATTTCTTTGAAGCCGTATATCCAGTGTTTGTTCCACTTCTTCTGTTGGTAAAATAATTCATTGACGATGATCAAGGGCTATAACGATCCATGAGCAGACATTTAGAGATCGCTGGAACACAGGAAAAATGCCCGACAGTCGTGGGTCGTACGCTAGACTCATGGCCATGTGCGCTGTGAGCGCTCTTCGAATCAAGAATGGGGCCGTCCTGAAGGAAAGAAGTGTACCGAATGATCTGAATCCCAGACTATATTTCGACGAGACTCTTCAGGCTCTTCCGGATAATGTGAACGAGTTCGAAGAATTTGAAAGTCTACAGGCTACTGGACTTGCTTGCTTAACTGCTCTTCACTACAGCGATGGACCTCTTCTACATCAAATTCTAGGGTTATATCACGCTGTAGTAGCAGAGCAGGGGTTTGGGGACGAAAAAAGATGGCCGCGTGGACTATCTGAAATCGATGCAGAAGAACGAAGAAGGCTTTTCTGGCACATGTATCGCCTCGAGGTACATACGTCTCTCGTCATTGGCCATGTCGTCCGGTGTCCAGAATTGCAATCATCCGTCGCCTACCCTACCATACAGGATATCGATTCTATGGACCCCGAGGATCGTAGTGACTCAGAATGGCTTAGCGGGTGGAACTTTGTCACAGACCTGTACAGGGGGATTGAGCATGTAATTGCCCAGTTCAAATACCGGCGTGCATCGGTCAATCTCGACCGTCGACGTCTATCTACTTCCTTTGTCCTGGACTATGATCCTCAGAAGAAGATTCTGGATCCACTAGCCGCAGCGCGCGAGGACTTGCCTGACCGGTTCAAGAAAGCCATGCCAGTCTCATATAATACTCGCCGAAATCGGTGCGGCTATCAGACGGCAAACATTGCATGCACTTACCAAGTGAGTATCTGCGTGGATTTCCAGAAGACTTTTGACTAATGAATGCTAGCTTCTGAGAATGGTTACGTTCAGTGCGTATCATACAACAACTCTATACGAGGCGTGTCAGACAGTACTTGAATTAATTGACGAAATATCAAACATACCAATTGAGTATCTTCGCGCGATGGGACTGGCTATGGTGAGTTTTCACACCCTGGAGATAGACACATTGTTTTGACTCAAGGTTATAGTTACAGGAGCTCTCGGGCTTCGGTCACATATTGAGCAGCTTCATCAACGAAGGGCTATCGAAGTCAGACTATTACCACCTGAGAACTGTCATGTAAGTGCAAATTCATATGCACTCTAGACATTGGGTTTTAACCAATAGACTCCAGGCTTTGTATGTCGGAGCTACTCGAAATTCTTTCATCTTGCATGGCGTCTGCCACGGAGGCTGGCCAGCGGCTGCGTGCATATGTGGAAGACATTGATCGATTGCTTGACATACCCCAGACCCCAGATAGACAGACACCCACCGAAGAAGACGACGGACAGTCTCAAGCTGTTGATAACACATTGGACTTATTATCACCGGACCTGCTGGTGCCATTGGATATACTCCAACGGATTCCATGGCCTGCAGCCTGGGAAGAATCGGTGGGCCTTTTCTAAGGAGGAAAACTTTACATTTGAAAGTATGATAACCACAGAAGCTATACAACCACACTACTATTTGGCCGCTTCATCCCCATTCTCACCAACCTTCCAGGACCACTTTTGTTTTCTAGTGCGCCACAGATAATACTCTCCAGCTGTCACGACTGGATACTTATTTGGGTTATCATCGCTGACACACGTTGGGATAGGATTCAAGAGAGTCTTCCGATCTATGCCCCAGAAGAAAGGCAGCGAGTATCTCTCTCTATCACTTTCGTTGATGACCCGATGAACTGTGCTCACAAAGAAGTCATTCGTCTGCCGCATGAAGCAATCGGCGATATTCACCACGAAGCAGCCTGGAATAGGCTTGACTTTGATCCAACGTCCGGATTTACTTAGTACTTCGAGGCCCTCAGCATCCGAGGTGATGATGGTAAAAAACTCAACATCAGTATGTGCTCCAATACCGTTTTGTTCGTCTCGACATGCTTCTTGCTGTGGATAATGAAGGATTCGCAGTCCGGCCTCTGGCCGCTTTATATGCTCATCATAAAAGTCCTCAGAGACGTGAAGCGCTAAGGCAAATATGCGAGTTAGACGACGTGCAAACCTGATCATCTCGGTCTGGTAGGCGCCGAGCTTTTCCTCGAATTCTGGCATATCCTTGGGCCACAGGTTGATCTGTGGCGTGGAAGGGTCTGGGTATTCGGGATCCTTGGCTGGATTGTAGTTCCAGTTGAACGCCTCATACAAGTCTACTCACTCAGTTAGTGTATGAGAAGTAATGAAGACGTCCCTTTCGAGGAACTGAAAGCATACCTCTATATTTCCAACCGTTTGGGTTGTATCGATACATCCCATGGTATCCGCAATACTCATCTGGAATGAGCTCCGAACTGACTTCCATTTTCTTTTCCTCTGGGAGTGCGAAGAACTCTCTAGCTTGCTCCATCACATTCGATGCCAAGTTCATATCTATACCCTAGCGAGTAGAACAGTTAGTCTCCCATAGCTACTAGCGGAGTAGGGATGGTACATGATTCGTCATGCAGAAGAAACCAATGCTATGAGCAGCTTCTCGTATTTCTTCAGCAAGAGCCTGACGGTCCGCTATATCGGGACTATGCATGCGCGATACGTCGATGATGGGGATCGATTCCTCCGTTGTTGCGGCATTGGAGACGAAAGTGAAGTCTTTGCCATTTGTCAGACGTATCGTTTTTGGCGTGTTGTTGGTCGAAGTTACGGTGGTAGACATGATTGGGAGTTAGCTACAGGCGTATCCGACAATCGACAGCGTTTGTGAGAAGAGAAGGCTCGAGTATTCGTGATGACTACAGATTGGTAAATTATATCTGGTGAGTAAGCTCCTCAGCTCTTCGACAGAGGAAATGGATTCCATTGACTAGTTCATCAGTTCATCAGTTTATCCGCTGATGGAGCATACATACAATGACAGAAGCCGGGGATAACAGCGGGCTTATCGATACAAAGATAAGGGCAAACTCGGTAGAGTACATACGGCCATCCCGATTGGCTGGAGGCGGGTAAACTGATGAACTCCATGGCTTTATCTATAATTCTACATTGACCATATCCAACTCTAATTCAGAGCTAATGTTGGCAGAGTGATGGCAAGATACGTGATGTCTATCAGATAGGGGTGGGGGGGTGGTATAAAGGATCGACACATGTACTGGAAGACTGACTGTTCAGGACATACTATCTCGAACACCCTCCTGCAAGTTGCAACCTCCATCAGGAGACTACCGATAACTGCCGAATTGGCCGTGTGAATTTTCTACTGTACTCGCTGTGACTCGTTCACATACACGGCCAGTATGGGTATTCTACAAAACTTTCTCAAACGTATAGAAGTCAAGCATGACGGTGATGGTAATATTGAAGACGAACGGGGTTTAAAAAGCATCAACGCCGATACTCGACCCCTGGAAACCGCCAGACGAACTTTCGGCCCATGGGAATACGCAACGCTGTGGGTTGTCACAGGCTCCTTCAATATTGGTGGCTGGACAACAGGTTCTTCGCTGATTGCCTATGGCTTGAATGTCTGGCAGGCCATGTTGACAGTGGTCATTGGCAACATCGTCGTCGGTATTCTGTGTGTCATGACTGGTGCACCAGGCGCAAAATGGCACATTGGATTTCCCATTATCCAGCGAGCTTCTTGGGGTGTTAATGGATTTGTCTTTGTTGTCATTCAACGTGTATTTTTGGGATGCATCTGGTTCTCGACGCAGGTATTTTGGGGTGGACAATGTGTCAAGGTCGTCTTGACGGCTATATGGCCTTCTTTCGCCCGAGTGAACAAACCTCTGGCAAACGGGACAATGACAACCGGAGATTTCACATCGTTTATTATCTTTACACTGCTGTACTACCCCTTTATCCGGATCAGGCCGGAAAACTACAAACGTCCCTTTCTCATTTCATGCGTAATGGTCATCCCTACTATTATCGTGACGTGGATCTGGTTCATGGTCAAGGCCCGTGGAGTCGGAATTCTGGTGACCGATGTCAGTTCTGTGTCTGGCGTAACTCAAGCTACTGGAAGTTATTTGGGATGGATGATGGTACTCGGTATATTCACCAATATCAATTCCATGAGTGTCCACGTCTACGTCCAATCGGACTATACACGATACGCTCGAAAGCCCAATGACCCGGATCTTGCACAGCTTATCGTAGGACCCATGGGTACCATGTTTGTGGCCCTAATCGGAATCATATGCACATCTTGCGCAGCTCAGCTATTCCCTGAACAAGAGGGTAAGCTCCTCTGGGCTCCATATGAACTCTTTGCAGCCCTTCAAGCCCACTACGGAAATTCATCTCATTCCCGTGCTGCAGTCGCGTTTGGCGGACTATCGTTCATGATCGCTCAATTCGGCATGGTCGTCGCCAACAATGGTGTTGGAGCTGGCCTCGATCTATCTGGGCTGTTCCCTCGCTACTTCACAATCAGGCGCGGCATTGTATTGATGTCCATCATATCATTCATTGTGCAACCCTGGGCCCTGCTCAACGGCGCCAGTAAATTCCTCACCGTCCTCGGTGGTTACGGCGTCTTTATCGGTCCCATGACTGGCGTAATGTTCTCCGACTATTTCCTCATTCGCAAACAGATCCTCAAACTAAGTGATTTATACAACTATAACCCCACCGGCGACGGGATCTACTGGTATAACAAGGGATACAATTGGCGCGCACTCATTGCCTGGATGATGGGTGTCTGGATCACATTACCGGGCTTTGTGCACAGAGTCCGATATGGTTCAAGAAGTCAATGGGCTGGATGGTCGAATCTTTATGACCTGTCGTATTTGCTGGGTTGTTTGTTGACTTGTGCGACATATTATGGGCTTCATATGATTTCGCCTATACGGGGGGTGGGAGTTCAAGATGATGAGGACTACTTCGGGACCTTTGAGCAGGCGAGTGTGATTGACGGAGTTGATTCTGTTGAGGGAAGTAGTGAGCCGGAGATAGAGGAGAAGGTCAAGTCTGCCGTATAGATTCGGATCCATTCATGGTCTGGCATAGGTTTTGATATGAATTACGTTACATAAAGTATATATCCGTATATAATTGATTTCATTCCCATAATGCACATTCATATTCATATTCATATTTATCATAGACATCGGGTATTCCCCAAACGCCATCTACATAGCTAACACTAACACGCCATAGATCCCCTTCGCCGAGTCAAAAACATCAAGTCGAAGAAACATAAACAGGAAAAAGCATAGAAAAGAAGAATCGTGATAGGATGTGTATGTCGTCAACCAACAGTACCCATACCCATATTCCTACCCCCCGCTAGCAATGAATTTCTCCATGCTGCGTTGCCATTCGAATTTCCATTCGTCATCGTCACCCGGTCACTATTACTATCATCGCTATTTTGACGCGGTAGCATCACAGGCCTGATCTTTGTTCCGACGAATCCTCTTCGGTCTCGGCCCGTACGACCTCGACCAAGCCAGTTGTGTTTCAAGGTCTTGGTTAAAGCTTCAACGCGTTCTTGAGCCTCGTCGCCGCTTTGGATGCTCGCTAATACGCTAAAACATTGTAGCATGCGGCCGACAGTATCTGTGATGACCTGCGATGAATCCGCATTCTGATTGTTGCGGAGGGTTTGGAGTTGGCGTTGGGATGGAGAGGTAAAGGATTGGAAGATTAGTTGATCCGGGTTTGATGATGTGTTGGATGTTGCGCGACTGCGGTTTGCGGTTGCAGAGTCAGATGAATAGCTGCCTGCTATGTTGAGGAGGGAGGATTGCTGCGAGTTAAAGCTGCTGTATGTGGGATCTAGGGATGTTGCTGTGCCAGGACGACCGCCGCTGCTGCTACTGTTGGAAGTAGAGCTTAGTGCACCGATGGTGGCATTGATGGTATCTAGACTTAAACGTGAAAAGACTGCGTTTAGTCCTTCGTAGCGCTGCAGGATGACGGTATCACGGAATGCGGTCAGAACAATCATGCGAATGTCAAGCTCATCGCCGAGGGAGCTTTCCTCCGAGTCTCTATTTGTGGGCAAGGCGCCCCAAAATTCTCTGGCTTCACGGGCATTCATCACTGATCCGCGGCCTTTGAATTCGAGATCCAAGGGAAGAAAGACTGCTTGAATGAAGGGTAATATTGTTCCGAATGCTAGTAACCAAATCTGCATAAGATGAGGGACGAGCTTTTCATCCGGGATGCCACTAATCGAATGGTTAAGTGTAGAAAACCCCGTATGCAGTAATTCTCGGAGGTCTTCCACGATAGTCGGCATATGCTTTTGCACACATAGTTGGATATGTATGACCACGAGTTTGTTGAGGTCCTCCACAGCAATACGCACGTCGCCACCGTCAAATATAACCAACAGTTTAGCCTTGAGGAAATCCCATACATCTTCTGCTGTCATATTGTGCAAACCAAAGCCCTGGAGAGTCTCTTTGACGCTGTCGCTGCTGATCACGCTCCCCAAATTACCCAATGATGCGTTACCATAAGGTGTAGCTGCACCGCCGATATTGCCACTAGCACCGAGAGGCCAATCTGAATCTGCACTATCTCTGTTGGCATCATATGCAGACACCATGGCTTTTTCTTCCCGTCTTTTCTCCCTCAAGGCCCTACCTCCATGAAGTAAATCAAGTCCTGATTTCGGAAAACTCGATGACGACGGTCCGGGCGAAGATGGCGCAAAACTGTACAGAGATTGAGGAGCATTCGGGTCTAGAGGTTTCGAATTGCTGGAGGCGGATGATAATGGTAGGTTATGATGGTCGTCCTTGAGTTTGAGTTTCTGTCGTGATAGAAAATGATGTTTGTGATTCTTCTCCTTGTCCTTTTCTTTCTCCTTCTCGCCCTTTTCCACCGGTACCACTGTACTGGCCGACGCATTCGAGAGGTTATACATGGAAGAATTGTTCGAGCTCACCTCGCTGAGATTTGTCGTAGACACACTAACCATTCTCGACAGACCGCTCGAACTACCGAATCCCAGCTTGTTAGGAGACGACTGCGCTTTGTCCTTGCTGCTTCCAATCCAGTCTCTGTTGCTCGATATACCGATATGCTTTGGTTTTGAGAATAACTTCTTCCTCATCTTTTCCGCTTTTTGTTTCGGATCTACTACCTCTGTACCTGCCTGCTGTCGAGGAAACGCAATATTGGCAGCGGTGGTAGCTGCAGCCACGCGTGAACCCACAAGTCCATTTTGATACGTATTGCTGTAAAAACCAGCTCCTCCTCCCACGCCAGCACCGGCACCAGTGGTTGATGTTGACGTGGTTATATGGGCGGCCAGATGAACTGGAGGCGGAGAATCTCTACTACCCTTCCGATTTTTTAGTCCTTCCTCGATCGGAACCGTCTGTGATCGATGCCGCACGTGGTGTTGCTGAGTAGACTGCATAGCCGCCTGGGCAGCAATCTGAGACGCCGATAGCGCCGTCATTGTATGGTCGGAAAGACTCGCAGTAGGTAGCGACGGTTCAAAGAAACCTTGCGAATGCTGTCGTGGTCTGTGTCTTTGTAGTTCTTGTAACGGAGCTCGTGGAGAGGGTTTCCTCGACACCGGGTCGTTAGGTGGCCTCAGTGGTATGTTTGAACCGGCCGTTTGTCGTGAATGGGCGGTCGAGGGGAGAGAGACGTTACTGCTGTTTGCATTTGCATTGATCATGCCAATTGATGATGTTCGAGGGGGATGGGGGGAGGAAGGAGTGTTGAGGGAGCGGAGAGGGCCGTTGGTGCGGTTGAGCGTGGTCACCCGCGACGATACAGATGAAGCATCACTGTCGGACGAGCCAGGTCGATCGTTCTGGGATTGGCGCTGAGGACTTTGATGTTGAGTCTGGTAACGAGCATTGCTATTGTCGAGACGAGACGCCCGAGAGTCAGGACGGCTCACGGTCGATTGATGCATTGTCAAGCGCTGGTAGTAACACCCAGGCAACGATCATGCAGACGATCACTGGGACGGCATGCTCGACGGGCCTCACTCCTGCAATCATACACGGTGGAAATGAAGGGAGATCAAAATATGGGCCATGGCAGACCCGCAGCATAGAAGTATCAAAGCGTGTTTTGTTGTCGGGTGTCAAGTGCTTACAGGTAAGGTGTGGTTAGACTCCCAGAGTACGTATAATCTGTATACGTACTCTGGGGCTGAGACCAAGTCGGCGAATTTAGTTAAGCCGTTTAATTAAACTACTAGTTACCGTACGCCTAGCCCGAGCAGCCGAGCTTTAGTGAGTACTTGCCTAGAGCGGGAAGTTGGAACCCCTCATCTCAATTTCTTCCACCACTGGCTCATATGCAATCCTGTCAACTTCATTCCTTCTTAACATATTAAATCGCATCTGGTATTTCAACAAAATGACAACCGCCAAACCAGCAGTATCCGCCTCCTATTCCTCCCCCCAACCACCGCACACCTCCTTCACATTCCGCCACGAAATCGCGGCACCTTTCCCCTCCGAGAAATCAGACTCGGTCGCCGCGAAAAAGGCATACTTGTCCGAACTACGTGGTCTCGTTACTCTGGTGCAGGCAGAAGTAAATGTCTTCCTAACCGAGAGAATGGAAGAAGATAAGAAAAGTGCTGGAGGAGCGACAGGCAAGGATGCAGAGCAGGAAGCGAAGGACGAGGAGAATTACGGGGAGGAGAATGTTGAGGACGATACTTAAAATACTCTCCATGAGGTTATCAATCACTGGCTATATTCTATTCAAAGCCGACACCGACTGCTCATATAGTTTATTCGACAAAACAACTCCACTCCACTTTGGGTATCATCTGTACAACGGAAGAAGTCTACTCGACGGTATGCTGGAAACATGCGAAAAAAGAACAAACCAAACCAACAATGATCCCGAAACGAAATGGCATGATATAGAGACAAGACAGACATGCGAGATATATGACGCAGAGAACGAAGAGATAAATGATCGCGGCGGTTCTTAATTCGACGTCATTCGATTTGCGCACCCGAGATGAACGACGGTATTACTATAATCGGCATTAGCGACAGTTCTTGTCGTGCTTGGCAAAGGACCATACTCTGGGAAAACACTAATAACGCTCCCGCCCAATCTCTTATAACAAATTCCGCATGCGCGATCATCCGTGATCGTCACATGTCGACTGCGCGCTTTATTCTCGTTCGGAAGGCCTTCTCCAACCAAAAGTTGGGCTTGTGTTTTGATATTCTGCACTTTCTGCAGATTAGCGACGATACGGGCCTCATTCACAATTGAGCTGGCGGCACGGATTCGGTTGCGGAAGTAGAATTCGAGTTCTCGTACGGCAATGTCTTCGGGGATGAGGTCGAGTGTTGAGTTCGCGGGTAGTCTAGACCCGTGTTTGGCGAGGATATCCAATGCTGGACCGTATTGCGGTTTGTAATCGTGTGGAGGGGAGAGGTACAGAGACAGCAATGTCAGATAGATTGTCGGTTTGGTGTTGTCGGCGTCTGTGGGCGCTAGACGTTGGGATGGAGCCACCTCAGCCGCGCTCGTTTCCTCTGTGATGTGGATGTGATTGCAATACCTAATATGCATTAGAAAATGACACCACAAACCAATGTAGACAAAATAACTTACTCTTCTGCCTTTTCATGCTCCTTCAATTTAAAAACATAAATCTCCAACGCCTGTCGGTGCTGACCCATCTTGCTAAACACAATCGCCCTAGCCTCGTAGAAATTGGGATCTTCGCGAGGCAAAAGATTCAACATCTTTGCCGGTGAATACTGAGAGCTGGACTTTAGGAACTCCAAGAATTTTGCCTGCCATAACGTATATGTTTCCTCGTCTTCTTCGCAAGTCTTCTCGTAACTTTTCAGTCGTTCCAAGTAGAGATGCAATAGTCTCTGATGTAAATCAGGACTCAGATCGTTCAACTCGTCGATAACATGTTCCAAATAACGAATCGCGAGTGCGACATCAATCTTCTCGAGGAATTCTTCAACCTGATGTCGCGGAAGCGTCTCGGCATTCTCCGTATCAGCCAGGAAGACATCCATGCCGAGCTCGGGCTCTTCCCGTAAAGGCCATTCTGCAAACTCGAGAATGAGATCAGTGTACTCTGGAGAAAGATGCTGTAGATAAGCAATGGTACGTTTCGGACCGCGAAGTTGTGCTAGTGTAGGATTTTCCTCTTCTTCTTCTTCTTCATCTTTCACCTCTGCCTGACCAAATTTAAGTAGTAATTCTAGCGCCCGGCGATGCATCTTCTTGCCATAGTAAAAGTCAATCAACTCAGTATCGCGGCCGTGTTCTTCCAACTTTTCCATAACCACGTCTGGATCACAGAAATTGGCGATTCGGAACAGCGACCCAGCTAGACTAGGCGTAGCGTACATATGAGCTCTGAAGAGTGTTGTGTCGACCAATTTGGCACTTTCACGAAGACGGTCCCCGAACTCCACGTCTTCAGCATCTTGCGAAAGACCGAGTAGCATCCGCACAGACTGTAGAAATTCATCATTTGCGCCGTCTTGATGGAAGGATTCGGTACGCAGTGTGCCGTCTGGATTGATAAACCTCTGAAATCGGCGTCTGACGTCTGCTAGATAACCTTGTAACTCACGTACTGCATTTTTAAGATCTTTGCCTTCTGTAAAAAGCTGTTAACAAAAATCATTTCATATAGTTTCTGTCTTCACATACCAAGTTTCTTATCTGTCTCTAGGATTTCACTTGACTTGCCGCGAACGCTACCGTCATCACTCCCTTCGTCTCCTTTGGTACGAAGAAACGAAGTGAGCGAAGGCGCATAGATAGAAGCTTTAGCAGGGGACGCAACGTCTACAGCGGGTCCGTCTGTGTCGGTCTGCAACCCATTCTGACCCTTTGGCGTAGTAGGCTCTTCCTCATCAGTTTGATCCGAATCCTCTTCAAGAGTCGATAAAACACCTGCAATAACCTTCGGATATAGCTTGATAACAACCTCAGGAGGCACCGAGACTTCCGCAAACAGGTCGAGAGAATCACGGTACTTTCTGAGATCGAACAGTTTCTGCGCCTTTTGAAATTGAGCCTCACGTAATCGGCCTGCTTTATCTTTCAAAAGAGCATCTTCGAGCATATTGAGGAGACTTATCGCCTCGTCCAGATACCCATTTTCAATCAGTGCATCAATCTGGTCATCATAACTCAGAGATTCCATCCTCCAAATAACCCGATCGCTGGCTACCAAAAATCCTTTCCCGGCATGCGCCAAACTGATATTAGGATGCGGCATATGAAGCAAACTGGCAGATGGTAGAGATATCGACTGCAAAAGAGACAATGTATCTGGATTCCGAACTTCGAGTGTCCCTTTAGAAGGTTCCTGCAGCGCCAAAAGATACGGATACGAATATCCAAGAGCTTCGGGAGCGGTAGTCCACGGTATTTGTCGTTTGCCCAAAGACTTGCCATCAATATCGATGAAATGAGTGTTGATATCCTTGGCCAGAAGCACTTGACCTTCACTCAGTCGGGTTGCGAGCGGTTTTGGCACCATTCCTCCCATTCCAATGTAGCTCATACTAGCTACTCCGACGCCGCCGAGTCGACTTGATTCCTGCCCAGGTCCACCGCCGATACTCCCGGGTCCAACAATGTCGCTTAATTCCTTAGTTTCGATGTTGACCAAGACATAGTTTGAGCCCAATCCCACTATTAATTTTGTGCTGGATATCCAAGTCAATGTCTTTATCCCGCTGACAAGAGTAATCTCTGTCACATCGGGAGCTAATTCCATGTCCTTCCAGGTCCAGAGAAGGATCTTGCGTTTCACAGCCACAGCCAGTCGAGACACTATCGACGGCAAATCAGTCTCCACGTCATTAATGACATTCGACGTCACAGCAAAGGTGCTCGCTCCTTTGGTTTTGGCAAGCTGTTCTTGCAACTCATAGCTCTGCAAATCGTGTAGAGAAACATAACCACCTGACAACACAACTAGTATATTCGCTTCCTTGATGAAAGCGAGTTGCTCAGCTTTGTACCTCGTAAATTTCTCTTGTTCGCGTAGTAAATCGACTAAGTTCACCGTAGATGCTTCTTGCTGCTGTTGCTGTTGACTCTCGTCCTTCGCGACGGGGTTGGGGGTATGTCCATTCCTATTCCCTTCGCCATTTCCGGCATGTTCATTAACGGCTTCATTGACCCTATATACCCTAAGACTCCCATTGTTCAGTCCAACAAGTAAGCGGTCGCCGTATGCGAGAATGGATTCGATCTTGGATTTGTCGCGTTGTTTGAGTTCGACGAGCGGTCGCGGTTTGAAGGCGGAGAGCATGGTTCTAGTGGAGAGAGGGAGCCAAGGCGTGACACCTTGACAATGTGTTTCGTATCGATATATGAATCATGGTCTATGAGAGAGTGAGCATCGTTTAAAGCGTCGTGGCTTGGTTGCAGCGCAACGAAGCTGTACTTGTGACCGAGTACGTAGTAAGGTTGTTAGCGATTGTGGAGATGGAGCTGTGAGACTCCTGCAGCCTGCCGTCATTGATAGCCCGTTATCCAGATACGTCATGTGACTCCGCAAATTTCATGTTGACTCTTCCAGAAGATATTATTATGATTCAATGAGGTTATATATGGTTGCTTGATATTAAGTATATATTGTTGTACCGTTACACGCTGTGTTGGTAGAAGTGCTTGCTATACAGAATAAGGGTCCTGACTATATATGTGTTCAACCTGGTATCAAGCTGCAGCAACAGACCCAGTCATGTTGCCTTGTCATATCAACAATGCAGAAGGAAACTTTGGTACATCTGGTGCAAGTATCTAGTATGTACAGTGCAAGTGCAACGCCACGCCACGCCATGCTATATTGACGCCTAGCTCTAGCAAAGAATATGGTCATTGCTGGCTGGGGTAATATTTCTGTGAGTCAAGTGAAGAGTAGACAAGAATGGAGTCAATATCAAGTTGGATATATAGTATGCACACAAGGAATCAAGTCATAGCCCTGATCATTTGGATAATCAATGGCTTGAACTACCTTCGGTTGGCTCTTGATGCTTGGCCGAGGATCCCTTGCCTCGCCACGTAGACACAGCTGGGATATTAGCTTTGAAACGCTGTTCCTCTGTTCCATATGCCCTAGGAGTCAATTTGATCAGTGTATGGAGCGGAACCTCCATCCACGGACTCTGCTCTTGAGACATATTATGGAAGTAGGAGTAGATGCATCTCAGGACTGCCTGATGAGTAACGATCATGATGTTCTCACTGCGCTCCAGCTCCATGATAATAGGCTCTAATCGTATGACGACGTCACGGTATGACTCTCCGCCTCGATAACGGTAGTTGTATTTATCTTCGTCTCGTGCGGCAAAGTCTTCCGGGTATTTCTCGGCAATCTCCTCGTAAGTCAACCCATCACAGACGCCAGAGTCAAGTTCATCAAGTGCTTTCCATTCAAGCTTGTCATAGCCTGTCTCTGCAGCTAAATGACGAGCTGTCTGTATTGTACGCTTCAGGGTTGAAGTCCATATGGTGAGTTTCGTGCCCGGTGGAACACCGGACTGTTTCAGTAGGCCAGGAAGTGCGCGAGCATAGGCTTCTCCGCGTGTAGAGATATCAGAATCGCCGCCGATCTTTCCTGTCAAATTATATTCGGACTCTCCATGCTGTTGATACAGTTAGCTTTGTGAACATAATGAAGAATGATAGAATGCAAACACGTACCCTGGATAACCAAATAGAGCGAGGTTTGATGTGGAGGTTCTGAATATAATAGACCAGTCGACTTGATAAATAGTCCTTGATTTGATTTATAATGACTGTAGATCCCACATTTATCAACTTGACATATGTGTACGCTTTTTCGTCATCATCTATCGTTTCATAGACTTTCTCATAATTGCGAATGCGATTCCGAAAATCTTGGGCTGCTATCTCCGGGTCCTGTCCTTCATAATCAGGTGATGTCGTCTTGACTTCCAGTATATTATTCATTATAATATCCTCGTCGTCGCACGATGATTCCACAAAGAGCGTCTCAATACCGGCTTCGGTACAGGTCTTGTGAATCCATGCTCGCCTCTGTTTCGTCGAATTGGTAGCATCGAAGATTCCAACAACGCCGTTAGACTCCTTGAACCATTTCAGCATGTCCGACACAGCAGCCTCCGCTGCAGCCCGTCTCATTTTCTCGCCTTCCGAGTTATGTGGATCAAAGAAATTCGCTACCGGATGAGGCGATATCTTTCGACGGTACGTTCCAACATTGAATATGCGCGCGGAAATTCCGACCCAGGCGAGGTATCGCAGAGCTAATAGATGTAAGTCTAAATTATTCCGAAATGCTGGAGGAACCACTAACCTTTCCCGGCAATGAGACTCTTGCCCCGGGCGGGCAACCCGACCATAACAACACATATTTTGGTATCGTCAGACTGTGAGAAAAATTGTCAGTCGCGATGCGTATGGAAGCGAGAGCAGTCAAATCGAAAATAAATTGCGCAAATAAACGGAACAGAGCAATTGAGAAGAGAAAACATGATCAACACAGAGCGATCAGGACAATGCAGTGAAAGAGATAGAAGAAGCATCATTACAGGAATGTGAAAACGAGTCTGATTTCTTGAGCCGACAGTACCAGCTATGCGGGTCATGGTGTTGATAGACTCATTAGACAGTCGAATGTGGTAGTGCTATTCCCCATGGGTTCGGCTCAATGAGCCAAACACAGTATGATGTCGTCAATTGAAAGGAAAATGGAAGATCGTCAATATCGCATTCGGCTTGAGCACCAAACCTGAAGCTGAAAGGGTTGAATCTCAAAAAAAAATCGTAGATTGTAGATCGTAACGGAGATCGGGGCAGGGCCCGAAGTTGCGTGACTCTATAGGGTTCGGATCTGGTGTGTCTCCGGCGTGTAATGCGAGAAAATATAGGGGAAGACGACCTCAAAATTCGTTTGAATTGATCCATCACGAGCTCGTTGTCATTTGTTTAAAGAATTATGGGGCATACATAGTCCACCAAAAATTTCTCAAAGCAATTGTATCATCTGACACAAAAATGGTGATTAAGAATCGCTAAGCGACATTGAAGTTCGCAGGAACTCGCACCAAGGCCCTGGCTAGACCCATCTCGTTGCGGGTAAATCAGGCGGAGCACAACAGACTGTGGGTAGCAGAAACAGACCGCCACGAATTGAAACCGGCTAGAACAGGAGTAAATTATGGTTATGAATGACCACACCCGTGACCTCGGTGAGCTCCAGACCAGACTCCTCCGAGTCTCCTCGGCAAGTTGCTAAGTAGGGCAGGCAGCTTCATCAAGTTGCTGGTTGCTAACGGCTAAGGTAAATTTGTTCGGGTAAATGGGCATATAGCCGTCCGTCCAGCGCGATTCGCTGTCTTGACGGGCTCGTTCACTGGCTTTTCTAGAACTCCGATTTCTTCTGCCGTGCTGTAACTTCCGTGTGATGTTTGAAATAGACTTTTGTAGGTACAATTGAAAAGTCACGAGGACCAAGCCATCAACGATCATGCGGGGTGTAGCCGACATGAGGGAAAGGGATGAATAGGGGAACAGCAACGGAAAACACAGGAAGACATGCATTTCAGAATTAAATTGAGAAAGAGATAAACACTCACGCTAGCATAGAAAGTCTTGCTCGCCGATTCCGTACGACCAGATTCTCCGGATGACATGATGGGCGGAGTTGTGTGTATAGCTTAGATCTCACAACAGCGCAAAGAAGACCCTCGGGATAGAGGTTTTGGATAAGAGTCGGATATCGATTGTAGTCGCAATTGACAGGCGATTTGTTTTTGAAGTTTTTGAAGAGAGTGTTTGTTTGCTCAGCGGGTTAAGTGACTGACTGCCGTGGGACTCATGTAGGTCAAGCGATGGTCTGGTGTCGAGGTAGTTACGAACAAAGGACTCGGAGAAAGTGAGAATAGCGGTAATGATGAAGTCGACTGTGGCATGCGCATTTATTGTAGCATGTTGTTACTGTTCTTCGGAGACATGGAGCGTTGTGTCGAAGACGGTGTTCCGATTGATGTAGAAGCAATGGAGGTCGCGGGGCAAACCAAACAAGGCCCACGTGAAGGAGCTGCCCTGAGTGACTGATAGCTAAACTGGCGGGGAAGCTGCTTATCAATACAGCAACTTTCTTTTCACCACTCTATTACAATTATTTTACAGCTCTACTATCCTAATTGGAATTATGCAGGTCGTTAAAATGCAACGATCATTTGGCTGATAAACGATTCGTTGATTACATCTCATCCGAATTGAGCAGTAAGCTGACTACGGAAGTCGTGACAAGTGGAATCCATGCCTTTTATTTTATCGGCAAATTTTATGGGACAATGCGGGGACAGAAATCTAATGAACGCGCTATGCAAATCACGCCGCAGAGTCAGCAGCAGCTTCGGGGTCTTCGTTTTGAGAAGCCAACTTCTGCCTGTCCGAGATCATTTTTGTAGACTCGCCGCGAGCTCTTCCGAGCCGTAGCTTTCCACCCCAGGGTCCGTCCTGGCCATCGAGGGCTGTCTGGGCTGCGGCAGCTTCTTCGATGGTTGCAAAGTCGACAAAGAGGTAGTAGTGGTCACCGGGCTCGAAGCGTTTGGAAGGGTGGGGAGTGATGAGCTTGGAGATTGCCTCGCTTTTTCGGATATGTCAGTCATGATCTTTACCTGACAGCGACGAGTGGTACATACAGGTTGTATCCCTTGAAGAAGGCTTGAATATCGGCATCAAGAGCCTGCTTATCCATTATTTTTGGGAGACCTCCGACATATAAGCGACGGCTGTTTTCAATGTCATTTGGCTTGCTGTTCGAAAGAGAAGCGTCTTTGCGCTGCCAGCGATCGACGAGCGTGGAAGGAGAACCGGCGTTGTCGTTGAGACGAGAAGGAGAGCTCTGGGGAGAGCGTGTGGATGAGACGCGATCCTGAGCCGACTTTGCGACACCCGGCTTAATTCTGATGGGTCGTCCCTGAAGATCCTTGCCATCCAATTCCACCATTGCGCGGTCGGCTTGCTCCTTTGTGGCTAATTCGACAAAGCAGTACGATGGGTTGCGGCCTGTGAAAGGATCGATCGAGATATCAATGCGTTCACTATGGTTAGAGGTACAATCAGCCGACGCACGCGTTTTATTTTAGTGGCAGGCCGCACATTGAATATTCTCCTCCTTCGAAGATGGTCTCCACGTCCTCCCTCTTGGCCGTGTAGGGCATGTTTCCAACATAGAGCCGTCGACCCTCGGTAATTGACTGGGGCACTGGTTGCCATGACTTGTTGAAGGGAGAACGAGGGGAGTTGTTGCCGGACTGATTGTTGAATCGAGGGCTGCTAGCGCTGGGACTGTCGTCGCTCTTTACACGCCAGTTGGATGAGTTGAATGCTCGGCCATTAGTGCGGACGCCGTTTGCGCCTTTGGTGGGTGCTGTTTTCGTTAGAGTCTATCATCTTGGTAAGAGCTCAGGGATGGCGTGCATACTCCACGGCTGTTGCTCGTTGGTTTGTGTTTGTTCGGAGGCGTCGGCCATCTTGACTGTAAATGTCTTAGCAAGGCACCACAGCCATTGAGCAATTTTAACACTCAATGAAATTGAAACATAGGTAAATAGCATAGCAACTTACCCTTCAGTGCTCTAGGCTCACAAAATTGGCAATGCCCGCAATGAGAATGATACTGTGCTCCTTTCACAGGGCGCTAGAGAATGAGATATAAAAAAATTTCCCGCTTTAGTGAAATTAAATTGTTGGCCCCGCATGTTGATCGGGCGTGGAGAGTACACATACCTGGCACACAATAGCTGTCAGGCTACCTAGGTTTCAAGTAGCTGATGTATTTGAAGAATGACAACAATAAAATAAAAAAAAACCCCTCAAATTTGCAAAACACTTTATTTATTGCCATTCTTCCACACTGTCTCAAAATGCGACGCCAAATAAGGCTAGCGTAGGCTCTAACTTGATCTGGCCTAGCCCAACTGTCAAGATCTTTCCTCGATCGTCAACCTCTGCTCCGTTCTCTACAAACAACTCTTGAACGCAACCTCAAGGAAAATTGCAATGCGATTGTAATGCCTCAGTATACCATCATAAGCAAGCGGGATGAAAATCTATTTCATCCGCCATGCTGAGACTGTCCATAATGTGGGACAAACTTGGTATCGTCCAACCTTTCACTCTACTTAATCTGCAGTATACCTTCAAGACACAGTGATTCATTGACCTCTCTCCTTCTCTGGGAACAATATAGGGCTGGAACAACAAACTCCGCACTCACGAACCACGGCGTTTTGCAAATTCAACGGTTGGCGGCATTTTTCCGTTCTGCGGCTGTCAAGTTTGAGCATGTCTTTACATCGGATTTGAGTCGTGCGGTGATTACGGCCGAGGGAATCTGCAATCCCAATATATCGGATGCTCAGGTCATGGTTACGCCGTTGCTGAGAGAACAGCATTTCGGATCTCGTGAGGGTATTCGTATCCACGCGGCGACAACGGCGTCACGGTCGCCGCCAACGGTCGAGCCCGAACCCGCCGAAACAGAAGAATCAATGCGTACACGTGCAAACAGGTTTTTAGAAGAATATCTGTTTCCTGTCCTGCTGAGTTATGACGATGATCAGACCGAAAAGGATTCGGCAATCGCAATAGTGGCACACGGTATAATTCTTCGCGTATTATGGAACTGTTTCATGCATGCATTTCCGCTGGGAAATGTATCGTATTCTCCTGAAGTTGATGCGCTGTTAGCGACTCGGGGAGGGATATTGGTTCCTTTTTGGAGTAATACGGGGTATATGGAATTGTCCGTTAGTCGTATGTCAACAACTCCAAGTACGAGAGTAGAATCATTACTATCTGGATGGACTATAACGGTCCTATCAGTCGACAACAAGACTCATCTACGAGATCTGCGACGCACAAGAGGTGGAATAGGGAGTCTACAGCATGACACCAAGCAGCGGAGCATCGAGTCATTCTTCAAGCGATAGAATGGAAGTAAAAGGAGAACTCAACATGATGACACCTGTTTCACACAGATCTGTTCCAAATGAGATTGTTCTCAGAATGCGGAAAGTGAAATATTATGTCCAACTGCTGTCTGATGTGTTATCCTTACCTCTACATATCTACTGAAACAAAAGATAGAACAAATCTAATATCATAACTCATAATTATATAACCCTAAATTTTTTGGGACAGTTATATCAACCCCAATTCCCTATACCCAACATGTTGCGACCCCCCCACCCCATTATCTTCCATCTCATACAGCACCTCAGGCTTCAAACCCTTTTGTCTAAACACATACCTCCGAATCACATAGGGGATCTGCCTCAATCCCCAGGCAGCATGAAAGCGCGTCGGCACGGAAAACACCTGATCTAATTCTTCAAGTGTCTTGCCCTTTGTCTCAGGCATAAACATTAGAATGAGCCACCAGCCCACGACGTTCCAGGCGCCGTACCACGCGAAGCCGCCTGCGGTCGTGAAGCTGGATGATAGAGAGGGCCATGTCATGGCTAATATAAAATTGAAGAACCACGTCGTCGCTGTCGCCAGCGACATGCCGTATGACCTGACATATAGCGGATATGCTTCCGCGGAGTATGTAAACGGCACGGGTCCTTCGCCGGGTGAATATACAACGCCAAACAGGAAGATCCCTAACGCGATACATCCTATTCGAGCTGTATGGTGCGTTTCGGGGATATAGAAGCTGAAGCCCGTGAAGAACATGGATATAGCCATCATGGGGAAAGTGCAAAGTAATAGATTGCGACGGCCGAAAGTGTCGATTGTGTAGACGGCTGGAATCGCAAAAAGCCAGTTTACGACGCCCCAGCCTAGGGAGGCGCCGAAGGCGGAGATGGGGGAGAAATTTGCTTCGAGGAAGATTTGTGAGGAGTAGTAGGCTATTACGTTGACGCCGCAGAACTATCATCCATTGGTCAGTATTATGTCTAAATGTCTAAAATGAGCGAATGATGGATGGAACGGGAGGATACCTGTTGCAGAAACATGACGATTTCAGATGCAAGCAATGCACGACGATTGCGTGGCACGGTGATCATCTCGAGCACCTTATTCTGCCCCAGCCGCATACTCGTCTCTGCCTCCAGCAGTGTATAAATGTAAAACACGTCTCTGGCAGCCTGCAGCTTTGAATACCGCAGTCGACACATAGTCTGATACGCCTTGTCGTACCGTCCTTTACTCATATACCATCTCGGCGATTCGGGGCATACAAATACCAGCAAACAAACCAAGATGGCCGGTATACACGCCGAACCCATCATGAGCCTCCAGTTAAAGCCACAGATATGTGGCGGATCAGGCACTTGGAAAAAGGCCAGATCAGCAGCGTAGCCAAACATGATTCCGAACGCAGTCCACATCTGCCATTGCATAACCAGCGCGCCTCTAATGGCTGGTGGACTCGTTTCAGCTGCGTAAATGGGCACAGTGGCTGATTTGGGTCCGATGCCGAACCCGAGCACAAATCGGGCGACGAACATGTGCCACCAGGTATTTACGAAACCTTGCCATATACATGCCAGAGACGAAATGACGCAGGTAATGAAGATTGTGCCGCGGCGGCCGAACCAGTGGTTAAAGGGGATTGTGAGCCAGCAACCTGCGATGGCGCAGCAGAGATAAGGAGCAGCATTCAAAAGACCGAGTAGCCATGTAGAGCGAGGGTCGTTGCCGTCGATGCCGAATTGGCTTTTGTAGAGGACTTGGGCGCCATTGACCACAGTTTCATCTGTTCACGTCACATCAGCATCTCTACTCATTGCAGCAGTAGGAAAAGAAGGAGGGGGAGACTGACCCATTCCCTGCACAGCGGCGCATATAGAGCAAATCCCAATCACAACGTACATCAACGGCGGCTGAGACCACCTATTCGTAAACTCATGCCTCAACACCCGCAACTCATCCTCCGTCAACCCTTCAATCTCCTCGAACTTCTCGGGTGCCTGCGCCAATACGGCGCCCATCTCGAACGCGCGAATATCTTCTTCATCGCCGACTTGGTGCGTGATGCTGAACCTAAGACCCTCTTTTTTCAGTTCGTCGTGCGTGAAACCAGCGAGCGGGTTTGCGAGTTTGGCATTCAGGTTGCGCCGGGCGCGTTCGGCGGCGGTGAGGTTTGTCCGTGTGTGGAGGGCGTCTTGTTGGGTGACGAAGTCAGTTGTGTGTGTATGATGTCGTTTGTCGGAGGCCAGAGGGAAGTGATCCCATCCAAAGGTTGGGGGCATTTTATTTTATTTTATTTTCTTAAATGGTTTTTTTTATAGCTGAGATGACCGCCTTATATCACCGCCATGGATGTCGTTGGTCGTCCTTTGGCTCAGAATTGGGTTTTTTTGGTGGTGTTCATGTCAGATCGTATAGATTGGATGATGTGGATTGATTGCCGTATGAGGCAGGTGATTGCCTCCAAAGGAAGGATGTCAGATCGATTAGCCTGAAATGTCAAGTCTCTGTCGCAATCCTTCAAGATCAGATGAAATAAATTCAATGACCATTCACCACCATTGATAAACACAGGGCACTGTATAGACCGTGATTGATGTCGCAGACAGCATCAGTAAGCCGAACGATCCGGAGAGCACGGATAGCCTCAGAAAATCAACTAGGCAAGCTGCATGGCCGTACTCTTGAAATGTGTAGCGAATTATTTGGCGTCTGTCAGTTATCTGGCGCCTGATCAGAAAAGTAAACTTCTTCTTTCCAATCCTTCCAGAAGTCCTCAACGCGAAGCCAACGCTACCTAATAACCAACTAGCGGGCCAAGCCTTTTGGGTCGGTACGTACGTCGCAAGCTAATAATTATATGGAGAGATGGTTGCCAATAAGTAGGTCAACAAGCTAGTTAATAGGCTAGCAGCTACGTAGGGCACTCATTCTCACTAATCAGATGCCAATGCTTCTTACTCAATACTACCTAGTAGCATGGCTAGAGTGACTAGAACCTTACCGTAGTCCGGAGTTAAGTCTCCAAAGCCGAGCAAAGAGTCAAGACTCTCAGCCCCCTCATCCTCGCTTAGGGGTCATATATTGGCCGGATTTGAAACGATTAAATTGTTAGTTCTGATTATTAGTGGCTCTACGCGAGTTGGTTATGGGGCTGGCTAGTCTGCTAGTAGACAATGCGGGGTGAGGACTGACACTGACATGGCTGGGCCGGCCGCATTCTTGGACAATCCGGCAATGGACAGCGAAGCTGTGTGGATTGTTAATTTGTGGCATACCTACATTTTCCGTACACGATGCGTTCATTGATGAGAGTATCAGGTATCAGTAGATGGTCACCATGTCCCAGATGAGAAAACAGGAGAAGTGCATAACCAACATTTTGTTAGTTAGTCATCTAACCATACCACTAACTACGTATTCCGTTACCAAATCGGGGCAGAATCAGTAGTCGGTAGTAAGTAAAAGTAATGGCTTGCCTCAGACCTGACTCGCAGATTGCTCCCCGAGTATTAAGCCCTTGCCTACGAATATACGAACTTGGACTTGCGCAGTCGTGTTGTGTCGTGTCGATCGTTCGTAATCCGATTGTTATATGATAATGAATATCGGATGTATCGGATAATCACGACCAAACAAATAAAGAGAGGGGAGATAGTAATAATCATGTGTCGTTTTTCTGCATTCTCCAGGCTTCCAGAAACCCCATAGAATTTACAGACGCATGTTACTCCGAGCGGCGAATCAGCTTTGTGCCAGGCCCCGGTCAGGTTCTGGGGGCCGAATTGTAGCCTTCTACTGGTACCTACTCTGTAGGTTGGTTAGTTACGCTAAGTTTTTGATGTGGATGTATTGTATACCTAATTGATAGACATGTGGCTCTGCTAGTCAGCTCGTCCTACTTTCTTCCTTTTATTTTGTTCTTTTTTTTTTTTCATATACCCAAATATTTTCTCTCTCAAACCTTCCGAAGTCAGTCTTTGTACGCATGCCACTACATTGGTATATGCGGATCCGGAGAATATCCTTGGTGCAGCATACGCATTCCCCTACGGTGTAGAGCATTGGGCCCCGGAAATCTGGTATGGGAATAACTTCATATCTTAGTTAGCACGGGTTCCTACGTTGTCTTCTGAAACTCACCTTTATCCACGGGTTGTTCGTACGAACTCGGATAGGAGGATTTGTGTGGTTATAAGTCTGGGTACGTCCCACCCTTTTAGATAGGTGTAGGAATGAATCAGTTATCAATTTGAAGGTATTTTACCATATTGATCAGCTCACCCCTTGCAGGCTCATCAGACTTGCTTTAATACCAATCCTTGCTTCTTGTTCTGGGACTGGATATACATACTATATATACACCGATCATCGTACTCCTATCAGAGTTTGTATATCACTTAGCTAAGCTTTCATTAACCCATGCATTCACCGCTGTCTCGGTGTTGGGAAAAAATGCTAAAAAGTACTATGCGATTCATGCTATTGTGGTGTTCAATTCGTTGCTAGTCTTGTTTTGGGGGAAATATATTATTATGTCCTTCATTGATGAATGGTTAACTATAGATATCGTCCGTCGGCTGACTCGCCTTTGGTGATGACTAAGGGTTTGATTGTTTGTAGTTAACTAACTATAACTTAGTTATGTCAAGTCAAGTCAGTCATGAATCCAGCAGCTCACTAACACGGATTTATGCCACTTTAGTACATACGGTACTACCACACACATACTCCGTATACTAGGCTAAACTCTTAGCCAATGCATAAACTAACTTGACCAACAAATCAGCGAGGTATAATTAAACTAGGGGGTATAATAAAGTATAAACATGTGACAGATCGTATTGCTGATGCAGGCAACGCGAATTGAGCCCACGAGTCAGGATCGCATAAACGCCGAGGTCAATGCTTTTTGCTAATTTCTTTTCTTTTTGTTCGGTTTGTCGTGCAATGTGCAGGAGCAAATAGGGTGCGTTTCATTGTTTCAGCTCTTGGTTTGGACGGGAGATTGATAAACGATGCTGGATATGCTCTGTGGCATATCATATTAGGATAGATCGGCGCAGTGAGATCTTCATGTCAGGTAATAGAATCACCGGTCGGGTTTGATGGTAAAGTCCGACGAGTGGTCGATTAGGATAGTAGACAGCTTGACTGGGTGTGATTGTTGACGGTGGGTAATGAGCGCGTGGCGACGAGGATCTGACAATGTCATGTCATTCGAATTAAGAAGGTTACATATCATCATGTTCAGCCTCGTCTCATAGACAAAGCGGTCAACGGACTTAGGATAGCCATGAAATGACCATAAATAATAAGGCCATCCACAATGTTTGCGAAAAGAGGCTAGCTAATCAAGTCAGCCGGGGAAAAAAAATCTGCACTTTGCACAGACTCGTATTGCTGCACCCATGTCCATCATTTGCCCTGACTGGTAAGACCGCAAGACACGTTTTGCCCATCCCCACATTTTCGATCGAACAATCGACCGATCTTCGAAGCATCATGTCAGAGCTGAATCTGAGTGTATGCGATATTTGCTTTTTGAATCTTTCTTTCATTCCAGCCAATTGGACCGTGAGGCTGGATTTCATTTTTATATTTTTCTCCGTGTTCTCCGTATTTTTGTAATTTCCGTGTCTGACGTGTTTCGTTTGTTGTTCTCCTTTGATCGCTCGATACACTGAATGGTAGTGTTTGCAGCCTCGGGCTTGTTAGGGCTTGCGTGAGCACCTGACTTCTCCATCCATATGGCAATATCTCCACCCTGACAGACTGCATCCCATCGCGCATCTATAACCCACTCATTGGAGCATCGAGATCGCGTTCATGCGACGCCTGATGACAATTGTCGCGCGGCCTGTTTGGTGCAACCCGACTACAAGGTCGATCCTTTGACTTCGCAGACATCAATGACCACTGCCGACTCATTCTACCGGCCTATTGCTTCGACTGTTGATTTCCACTAGGACTCGACGAAAATGGAAGCCAGAACAAATCTCGAATCAGCCAGACAATGTACAAAATACCGAGAACATAGAGATAGGCGATGATCTTATAAGCGGATGACCGCCACGTAACTCTTCGTCGCAATTGGTAGCCCGGCGGTCCTTCTATGGGGCCTCTTCGAGAAGGCATTTGTGATGGATATGCCGATGATGAGTAGTAGGTGTATGCTGGATTGGCGGGCGCGGTTGATGAAAGAGGCGGTTCACTTTGGGATGAACGGCGCTGCCACATGGTGGTGAAATCGAACGAGCAGTATGGTTTTGCTGTCCAAGCGATATCGACCTGTCTCGTTCGAATTTATATTGATAGCGAAGATCGTGCAGCTAATCGTGGGAGAATTTTCTCGTCAATCTTTCCGTAACTATGCACCCACTCGTCTCTGCAGGCCCACCACACACTCAGCTAACTAGTCGAGATTCGAATCGTGCCAATTGTCGGCCTGACAGCAGAGCAAGAATGATGGCCAAAAAAAAAAGCGGCGTGGCAATAGGAACGATCCTTGTGCTAATCACGCGTTGTTACGTTTATTAGCACCCACTTTTTGGTAATGTATGATTTTTCTTTTCTTTTTTTTTTGGGAATCGAATCCAAAAGAGGCAAAGGTGAAAAGTCAAAAGAAGACTGCTGCAGGATGATTAAAGTCTGACGGCGACGGGGTGTGTTCGGGTGTCGAACAGGTCAAAATAAGATAGCTGAGATCTGACAGAATCTTTTTTTTAGCAGCACGAGGTCGAAAAGCGGCTAGACTACTCAGTAGTAATCATGCCACAATCAACATGTCCTCTCAATATCAGTGAAAAGTGAAAGCTGCGGCAGAAAAAAGAGCTGAAGATTTTTGACGAAGGAAAAAAAAAAAGAAAAGAAAAACGAATCGGCAGTATGGGCTAGCGATCCCAACAGAAGGCGATAGCGAGATGATGCGGAGCAAGGATGTTGTTTAGTAAACGGCGTTTAAAAGAGGATCCGGACATTGAGCCTTATGAAGATGAATTGACATATTTCTTCGTTTGACTTCGGTCTTCTTCTTTTTTTGAGAGTAGTACGTAGTATTTCCTTCTTCTATCCAGGCCAGACAATCAATATGCGCGCTCGTACATCATGACTGCATCAATTCGACCATTAAACCTCCCAATTGATAGATAGTACGGCTCGGTTGACGGATGACGAGGAGAGTGCGCGATGTGGGCAGGGTCCAGTTGGCAGGACTCCACCACGATGCAAGACGCTGTAGGTGGAAATCGAGGGTCAATCTGTTAGTTGCGTGTGTGTGAAGGAACTTCAAGGAAGAAATATGAAAATCAAAGAGTGGATAGTGTGGGTAGTTTATGTAGTACGCCAATGTTCTCCGACGTTCTTATGGCAACGTGGTAAGAACGTTTCCTCTGTCCCGTCGCCTTTTGCGTTGCAGTTTGCAACAACCGAAGAAGAGGAGAGAAGGAGAGGAGATGAAGATACTCAAGTCTAGAGAATCGTGAAGCGCGGCTCTAATGAACACTAACACTCGGGGTGGAAATGAGGAATTACCGAGTTGGGCCAGGTGCTGGACGCACGGTACTCTGCGTATGGTAACTTAAGCACTATAGACGAGAAACTATAATACATGAGCTCGGTGTGTCGCACACTGTAGTACCACGGAGCATGTTGGTGAGAAGACTGAAAGACAAGTTACTTCCTTACTTACACTTTACTACCCACGCTCAAGATAAGCGTTCTTCAACAGTCCGAACGCGGGGGTCTAGGCCAGAAGCTGTACACATTGAAGTGGGCAGTGGACACGCTGGTACATACATCGTACATACTGGTGGCCATTTATATTTTGTATGTAATTTATTGGCTGCACACTTTATTTAACCTTGACGGGCCGCCGGAGAGTCTGTTCCGTAGCACTACAATCACTAGCCGATGCTACTATCTGCTGGCTGCCCTACATGTACTCCGTAGTCATGTAGTACGTACGTAGCACTTGGGAATAATTAAAGTGGGATGACCACTTCGTACAGGGCATGTATATATAACCCATGAAATGTTTACTGTAGTCGATAGTGGGATTGTTGGTGGGATATATATAAACGTAGAATGTATTATACACTCTGGTATATATACTTCCGCGGTTCCCGCCCGTAGATGCTTGTGAGTTAGAGGAATCCAGTTACTACAGTATTATTTGACAATTGCAGCACACTTCTGCGATGGCTGTACCTAAACCAGTCCGATGGACAATGCTAATGCTGGTAGAATGATCCGTCATGCGTAATGCAGATACCACCATACGTCCAGCGTTGGCATATAATTGACTCAGTGGCCCGTATTATTACCGGTACTACTCTCGAGTCGCGATATACATCAACCTCGGATGTCATGCATTCGTTGATGAACTGCAGCATAAGTTAAAACATTGTCCTTACTTAGTTAATAGTTAGCTTACTTAGCTAACTAGTTAACTAACAATGTTGTTGACTTCAAAACAAAAATTGGCATGTGACTATGCTCCGGGTCACGTGCGGATGCCTGTCGGCTACGGTCCCGGTAGAGCTTGGATCCAGCCTTTGCTAACGTGAAGAATCAACCCGGCTATCGGATTCACTGAACTCCCTTGGCACATCAACATCAACATCAACGTTGTATCCTCCTCGTTCGTGTCAACTTGGTCTATCTCTCTCTCTCCTTGATATATTATTCTATTTCGCATTGCATTTCATCTCCAGCATCAAAACACGCGGTGACCTCGGTAGACAGATACGTCTCGGCCTTTCATCCGGACTGGGGTGGTTGACTGAGCAATTGGCGGGGAGAGCTGTTCCCCGTTGGTCCGACCGACAATCGGCGTCTGAGGTCAGGCGAGCTGTGACTCAATTCGCCTAGAAGTTAAGTTAGCTGTTGGCATTTACCGCTGTTCACAAACAAGCGATCATCATCATCATCATTATTTTCGCAAATTGGAGCTGGATTGACAGAACAAGGCATCGGGCACGACCTGATGGCCATTGATCGCAATCATGTGGAAGGCGTCAGATAAATTGATGGCCACCATCAAGCACTATGCAAGCTTCCCCGCAACTGGTGTTTCGCTCCGACAGATGGTGCAATTCGGCGAGACCCCGTCGCCTGGTTAGTACACTTGATCAAATTGATGACGATGATGATGGTGCTGATGACAATAGGCACCCTGTTTAGAGCTTCGCAATTCCTGTCCGAAGAGCTGCCCATCCGTCTTGCACACCGCGTCGAGGAACTGAACCACCTTCCCGATGGATTGAACGAGATGCCCTCAATCAAGAAGGTGAAGGATTGGTATGCGCAATCGTTTGAAGTAGGTAATACCCAAATGACCAGGATAATGAAGGAGAGAGCTGACCTAATTAGGAAATCATCAACGTCCCCAAACCGTCTCTTAGCGACGAAATCAAAGCCCACCTCATCCGCCCAATGCGAAACCACGGTAAAGACTCCAAACCGCTTAGCGAAACAACCTGGAATCCGAGCATACGAGAAGGACAATATCGATCCTCTCCGGACTCCGCCATAATCTCCAATGGCAAGGAGAATCATGATACACACCACCACAAAGGGGTTAATGGAAATGGCAAAGCCAAGTTGACTCTGTCGCGGCGGTATTTTGTCCCCGCCGAAGATTACGCGGGTTGGCCGCCAGAGATTGATGCCTATAACCAGAGATTTGGAAAGACCCTACAACAAATCAAGCGAAGGCACGATGGAGTTGTCACGACTGTGGCGCAGGGCATACTAGAATATAAACGGAAACGACAACGGTTACAGATTGACTCGAGGATACAAGCCTTTCTTGATCGATTTTATATGTCGCGTATCGGCATTCGAATGCTGATTGGACAACATATCGCATTGACCGAGCAAACACACGCCCATCACCCTAACTACGTCGGAATTATATGCACAAAGACAAATATACACGAAGTCGCCATGGAGGCGATTGAGAACGCACGATTCGTGTGCGAAGATCATTATGGATTATTTGAAGCGCCCAAAGTGCAGTTGATCTGCAAACCCGACCTCAATTTCATGTATGTGCCAGGCCATTTGTCGCACATGCTATTCGAGACCCTCAAAAACTCGCTGCGAGCCGTCGTTGAGACGCACGGCGCCGAAAGGGAAGATTTCCCTGTTATCAAAGTCATTGTCGCAGAAGGTAAAGAGGATATCACCATCAAGATTTCAGATGAAGGTGGCGGAATCCCACGATCATCCATCCCGTTGGTTTGGACATATATGTATACCACAGTTGATCAAACCCCAAGCCTGGATCCGGATTTCGATAAGAGCGATTTCAAGGCTCCTATGGCCGGGTTTGGTTATGGATTACCAATCAGTCGACTATATGCGAGATATTTTGGAGGAGATTTAAAGCTAATCTCCATGGAGGGGTGAGCCTCCCTCTTCATTATCTGTGAAAGAAAGCATGCTAATTTTGGATAGATATGGAACCGACGTCTACCTTCACCTCAACCGCTTATCATCTAGCTCGGAACCACTCCATTGACAATCACCAGTCATGAGGGATGGTCGTGCACGATTCACATCATTTAATCGCCTGCACCCATTTTACCCTGAGCCTGAAGTTGACCCGACCCAACAAGCAGACCCCAGGAAGAAAACGAAACCTTCCCACGAAGAATTCGTAGCACGATCATCATCCCAAGGATTGACAATTATGAATGCACAAGCTTTACGGCAGCGATTGAAGACGAGAGAGGTTTCGGAACGAAAACAGGTTGCCGATGTGGAGTCTACGCTTCATAGTGAGGACTCTGGTTAAACCCTTAGCCAGTAATTCTGAAATTATTTTTGAACTGTTTGGATAGGAAAAGCAATTGGATGGGCATGATGATATCCCGATTTCTTTTTCTGATTATTATTACAAAGTGTACATTAGGACTTCGACCGGCAGGTTTATATGCATGTTATAGGTATGCATGAAAATTACCTTACTGCGGTATGAATGGAATATATGAGGTTATTCTTCAATTTCTCTTGAAGCCTTGAAGTGATCGAGATAAGAAGTAGACAACGACGTCAAATATTAACCAACCTGACAGGAAAGCTGATCAAAACTGGTCTGATAAGTTGATAATGCACTCTCCCCTAAATCATGGAATGGATATTCCTTTTTAGTTCTTATATCCTGAATCTTTTTCAAGGTTCCTGTGTTTGTGTTCAAGGGTTGGTAGGCGGGCCCGTTGATATCTCGCGTATCCCTTGCAGGGCTGTTTATAGTTTGACACGGCCTTGAAGTAGGGTTTGGACCGAAGGGATATGCTTGTATTATCTGCCTGTACAAGAGTTTGAGTTTATTCCGTATCGTTGATATTTTCGTCTTTCGCAGCAGGTTGAGATAGGGCTAGAGCACCGAGTCCCTAAACCTAGTCGCGAATCTACATGCAGATACTGAATCAACACGTCTAAATAGGGATGTTAAACCCAGATTACTTTCTAAGAAGCCTCTCATTCGTGTTTAATTTAATAACGTCTAGTGTTCACGGATTCTTTCCATCTCCTACATTGTCCCCCCTCCGCGTCACCAACGCCCTGGGCTGCATTCCACAGGCGTTCACGCAGGCAACTGGATTCTTCGACCTGGACTGCTTTCCCAATTACACTGAAGAACAAGGTGAGTGTTTTCTGTAGTTAAGATTCAATGTGGAAGTATTTTAATAGACTTATAATTACAATAAGCTGAACATTGAGTACAAACTATCCCATCATGGGTTGACCATCAGGAGAGCATCCCCTCTGAATCTTGTCTCTCGCAGGAAATATATTTAGCCATTCCAGTGTTAAAAGAACGATCCGCAGTGCTATATCCAAGGCACGTAATGTACATACCGCTCCAGCATTCTCAGATCCCAACCTTGGAAGTAGCTCAACCCGTTCTCCGCATTCACCCTCCATTCTCATTGCTTATTGGAAGATCCTAGATACCGCGAGAGATAATCCATTGGGTGGTGGACAAACAAGGTGTCCATCAGGCTTCCAGGACAGTGTTCCAAACTGGTCGGCTCATCCTACACTGCTTTCTCTCATTCGACCTTCTGTTCTTGCCCTCTGCTTCTAATCAGCCAGCGCGCCGTGTGGTGGACAACGTTGTTATATACAGTCTTTTCTTGGTTTTGTAGGGACAATAGACATTGATCCCGTCCACTCGCTGTTGTTTTTATTTTGGGTTACAGGTTTGTTTATGGTTCTGTTCTGTCTTTATCTTTGTCGGTCTTTCAAATCGCGTTTCGAATCGGGCTTCATTGTATAGGAGATGGAGTTTTGAATGTTGTCAAAATAGTCGGCAACACGGATCACGCGGCGCGCTTTATCTTGATTCAGAAAAACACATAGTCTATCTAGGACTCGACTGAAGGAAAATGGCGGAGGACATCAAGCACAAACTCACAACCAGGAGTACTCGGAGTACTCCTCACATCCGGCTCAACTCAGGCCGCCATGAACCGTTCGTTGACATGGAAGATGACGGCAGAGAACGACTGAAACATACACTATCAGCACGATCTACTCGCCGCTCTCCAGTTCCATCAGTTATCAGACACTCGGCAGGGCCATCAACAATCACGGCACTTACCCCCGGAGGCGATGGATTGATGTCACCTCCATTGATATCCCCCACTGAATCTTCAGAACTCCTCTTCCCACCACCCCGAAAAGTGCGTCGCTCTCGGGAAAGTCCAGAGCGCTCCAAGTCACCGTCTATGATCTCCTACAGCTGCACCAGCTGGGACGACTCGCACTCAGACCTGAGCCAAGACAGTCGCGGATACGCGTTTTATCCTTTTGCAGACTCAAGAGCGCCGTCTCATGCGAGTAGTGATGATGAGAATGTGAATACGCAGACGGTCTCGGAGAAGTATAATATTATGCCGACGGAGGGGTTGTTGCTGTTCCCGGAGGATGTTGAGAAGGATGATTATTTGCATAATCCTGATCCGGCGGACAGGGAGCGAGACTGTGATATATGTAATAACAGGGGATTGGCTAATGTGGGTGGGTTGGCGTTGTTAGTGACGGGGATTGTGGCCCTGTTTATTATTTATCCTGTCACGTATGTTCTTGTGCACTCCTACTTGCTGACTTTAGAAACTGGATGGCCACTGACGATTCACCAGGACATTCGTGGATGGTGTCGTCCAAAGCTCTCGAGACCCATGCACACTGGACCCGATGTGCATTTCAATGACAAGGCCGCTCTTGAAGAATGTCAGGACCGGTCTTATTGATCCTATGACGCCAAGCTCAGCCATGACGAAAAAGGCGGCTGATGGAACTGAATGGCAGCTTGTCGTACGTCTTTTCTCTTTTTGCTTCTTCGGTTCAAAAGGACTAATGGTGGGAAGTTTTCCGACGAGTTCAATACGCCTGGCAGAACCTTTTATGAAGGCGATGATCCGTTCTTTCAGGGAGTGGATCTTTGGTACGGAGTGACTGAGGATCTAGAGGTATCTATCTATCACCATCACACCATTTACACAAAGCGAATCACTGACCAAGATGTGTAGTGGTACGATCCAGACGCAATAACAACATCAAACGGTGTTCTAGAAATCCACTTCGACAGTTACGACAACCACAACCTCAGCTTTCGGTCTGGCATGCTCCAATCCTGGAACCAAATGTGTTTCTCAGGCGGACGACTTGAAGCCAGTATCTCCCTTCCCGGACGAGGCGACACATCTGGTTTCTGGCCCGGTTTCTGGGCAATGGGTAACTTGGGACGAGCTGGATACGCAGCAACTACAGATGGGATGTGGCCATACAGCTATGATGATATCTGCGATGTGGGAATCACGGCAAACCAGAGTTCGACGGATGGCTTGAGTTTTTTGCCTGGCATGCGTTTACCGGCTTGTACGTGTCCGGGTGTGGATCATCCATCGCCTGGGAAGTCGAGGGGTGCACCAGAAATTGATGTTATTGAGGCTAGTGTTACAGTGCTCGATGAGATGCAGGATCGGATTGGCGTGGTCTCTCAGAGTTTGCAGTTGGCGCCGTATGATACGTGGTATTTGCCAGATTATGGTACGTCCCCGCGTCTCTCATTTTTCTAGCATATCATTTTCTAATACTTCCGTGGGATAGATTTCACTGCCGTCTACAACCCATCCATCACCGAGATCAACACCTACCGTGGCGGCCCCTTCCAACAGGTCGCCTCCGGCCTCACCAACCTCAACAACAACTGGTACGACGGCAAAGAATACCAAATCTACGCCTTTGAATATGCTCCCGGCGCCAATGGGAACGTAACCTGGTTCGTCGGCAGCGAAAAGACCTGGACTATCGACGCTAAAGCCGTTCGCCCTAATGGTAACATTGGCCAGAGAGTAATCCCCGTGGAGCCAATGTACCCAATCCTGAATTTTGGTATGTCGCCTTCATTTGCGATGCTCAATTGGACGGGGCTGGCCGAGACGTGGCCTGCTACGATGAGAGTAGATTATATTCGGATTTATCAGGATCCGAATGAAATTAGTATTACGTGTGATCCGGTGGGGTATGGGACAACGGAGTATATTAAGCAACATCCTGAGGCGTACCATAATCCTAATTTGACTTTGTGGTATGTATATTTTCTGTTTCTGTTTGGGTTGGAGATTAGCTTGCTAATGCTGTTGGTATAGGTCGCAAACTGGGTACGACTGGCCCAAAAATTCATTCGTTGATGGATGTTAATCCTTTCTCTCCTTTTTCTGTTTCTGTTTCTTTCTTCTGATATCAAGTTCGTAAATGTGAACATATGTTGGGGAGTAATCATTTCTCTTACTTTTTATACAAATCTAGAAAGGCATTACTTTTATTCTCTCTTTCCCCTCAAAACAGGTGTATTTCTTAATACTTTACCAGAAGACGCCGAAAATCCAGGCTCAGCATGATATGCTTGTCTGGTACGTATTTCTCTATATCCTTCCAGTGCAATGAATGTCAATTTCAGTAATTTTCATTATACAAGAGCTGATATGAGCCAGGTGGGACGTTACTCTCAACCTCATCACCCGTCAAGGCTCTGTCCTCTCCAACCCAACCATTAACAGTATCTCCAAATCCAACAGCGTCTTCACGTTCTACAGCGTCTCTAGATGCCCCTAAGAACTATTCGAGTACATGTTCCGCCTGGGAACTTACGCGCGCGAATTCGAGCTTTCCTCGTCTACATTGAACGTGTCTTCAACTTGCGTTTCCAACATTCTCTACGCCAAAAACAAAAACCATTAATGCGGATAAGTCTTTACGCTCTAAAAGCACTCACCAATGGCAACCAGGATTGTCTCACCTTAATTTAGGTAGGGTTAGGGCCACATAGGGCTCATGTACTTGCCGCAGCACGATTATCGAGCTTAGCATTTAGAGTTTTAATCTTTTTTGATGAGGTCGACGGTTTGCCAGTACGATATGTTGTGCCACAAATCACTGACCTGTTTCTAAGGATGAGGGATTAACTAGGCGTTGACCTGGGTTGTCGCGAGCAGGGGCAGTCTAGATAGATTTTTATAGGCATCGAATTTCTTCTGGAACACAATATAAAGTAGGAAGTAGTTTGGTGTCAAAGAGTGTATACATGATCAATTCGCTTCGTTCTAGCGGATATATATCGTTTCATCCTTTTACTTGACGAACATGTATAATCTCAAATCCTCTAACAGCCACGGTTGTTGTAGCCAGAAAGCTGGTGACGGCAATCAGCCTGATCCCAAGCCCACAGGAAGTAGTACTCGTCTCCGTACTGCCACCAGCCCTGTGTAGCATACTTTCCGTTTCCAGTATCCAAGCACTGGTCTCGGATTTGGTACATGGCAGCCCAGCAGTTGGGCGATCCTCCGGTGCCGACGTCGGCTTCAGCGGATGCAACGACGTAGCCGGCGATATTTTCGGCCGATTTGTAACCAGAATTGTAGGGTTCGGAGTTGCAAGTCTGTGCAATGGCGGCGTTGATGGCGTCCCAGGTTGTACCGCCCCAGGCACCGTTGTGGGATCCCTCGCAGTTGGCGGCTTGGGCAACCTGAACCAGGGCGTTGGAGGCCAGAAGGCTGACGAAAGTGGCGATGATGGAGGTCTTCATTTTTGATGGTGTGTAGCTTCGTGGACGAATTGACTCGATCGAGACGGCTAAGGCAGTATCAGAGTAGTGTTCTAGAGATGAGGTGTCTTGCAGCACAAGTCTACTCACATGTATAATGGAAGGTGTATTGATGATTGTTGTTGAGGAATGAAGAATAAAAAGTATCTGATGAGAGGCAGGAATACAGATCCTTATATAGCTTTTTGTGTGAGTCGATTCCCTACTCTGTACGTGATATCACTTTTCGAGTACACAATACGATCATACAAATGTTTATAGCTTACTATAATCTATAGCTTCTAATTGGTTAGGAGATTTATAAAAGTAATATATTAATAAATAGGTAAGTTAGTTAGGTAACTTAGTTAACTAACTATTCTCAATATATTAGATAATACCAGGGAGTACAGTGCAGTGTTTTTAAGCTAACACGTCGGCCCCAGTCCGACGCGAGGCGCTGAGACAAAAAGCCTCAACTATAAACTGCCAGAAAAAATAAGAATATAGTGGAGATCTCAGCCTGGGTTTTCGTGGGGCGGCCAGCCCTATGGAGAAGATACCCCTCAATGAAGTAAAGGTACTCTAAAACGTCCTAAAATTGATGTTTTACTACTTAAAATATAGAATAGGAAGGTTGAATGATTTTAAAGAGCGATGAAACAGAAATTCCAAATTTCTTGAAGCCATTACAAAGTACATTGGAATTCTTTTCTGAGCCTGTGATCCGTGTTCTAGATATTGAATCGTAACTTAAGATTTTTTAACGTTAAGCCGCAATTTAGGTAGGGTTCAAGCCTACGAGTTGCCTATTTGAGCGTGAGAAGAGAACACCCCATTCTATCTCCAGCTACGGCTGAAAAGTTAACCGCATGGAGGACCCCCGGGATGTGACCTTAGTCCTAAACAAACCAGCAATAAATCTTATAGTCAATTATTTTTCGGCCGGTTAAGTTTTAGAACTGTGGATTTGATTGAAGAGGGAGAGTGCAGCTAAAACTTTCAACTTTCCTGTTCCGGAAAGCTTTCTGGATTTGTACGTACTACTTCTGTACTAAGACGGGAAAGGCGATGACTGAACAATGTGGGTCATTCGTTTTTCACTCTATTATTATTAACAAAGGCTTGCCTCAAAAAGATGTTGAGTCAATATTCTATAATTGACTCCAATAAGAGCTGAAGAAAGCTTATCTACATACTTCTAACCCATCAATTTAGAGGCTGATTAACCTGGTTGGGAAGGTGAGAGAATCAGGGACTACTAACTAGTATACTCAATAAATATTGGTTCTTGTATTCAAGTTGAAGATTTCCAGCCAGCGGTGTGGATGTACGTACTGGGCGGTGCTCAATTTCCTGTGCCCAGACCTCGTTTATGCACCAGTTTCATCGTCTGCTGGCCACATTGACGCTGTTATAAATGGATAGCCTGTTGGCTGATGGTTGCTCGTAAGATGCAATGACTCATCTGCTAGAACGGAAGCTTTGTTTCTGCGCTGTATAGAAAGCCGAAATATAAGCAAGCCATGCGTTTTCGAGACACAAGCCGGACATGTTCTACAGTGCGAGCTTGTCAGGGAAGGATTCAGACTTTTCATGCAGGACGAGGAAACCGTCCGAAGGATCTGTGAGGCCTACTAATCCGTAACACGCAAAATGTACGATATTACAACTTGGCAGTCTCGTCAAGACCGATGTGGCGTTGGGCTGGATCAAAGGAGGCTGCATCAAATACGGATCCTTAGTCATGGTCCAAAATTTCCCCCATTCTTTCCATCCAAGGAGATGACGGATTCTGGGAGTTTTACGCATGCTCACGCGCAATACGGATGAATTAACGGGCTTAGTGATGGCCCTCTCCCTGACATCTTAGTGCCTTGATGGAAGGCGTATATGAAGAAAAGAAATAGTTCAATATGCTCTCAACTGAATCTTACGGATTTTGTCCGGCTGTCTGAAATGGAAGGGAACTCACAAGATTACTAAGAATCCATCAGATTCGAGGAAGTTTCTCATTGCCTGTGTGTTTAAGATAGCTCTAATTTCTCTAGCACTAAGCTGATATAATTTCACCGCAACTGGAGTGAGAAGTGACGAGATAGTTTATTTTGTATGTTCTCTCAAAATAGTAGCTCATGGAATGTATTGGAACTGGCGAATTTCGAGCGCTTGGATAATTACCCAAGAATAGAGCCGACCCTGGTTCAGATCGCTTATGTTCATCCGCCTATGTCGATGCCAAACTGACTTGCTAAGTTACTTAACAGAGGGCACAAAGTTACATTATTCTCATTTGTCATACTGATCACTGTTCGTGAATGTTCAATTGCCTCTTCCGGATAACCTGCGTTAGGGTTACCGTAGGGCTATCATATTGAGTGCGTGCAGATGATATGATTACCTAACCTTGCTAGGTATATTTTAGTGCGTGGATCTTTTTTGTGCTCTTTCAAGTACAAGTTACATCCCATCCAGGCCCTGTCATCATGCTGTGCGTGTGTAGTATACTTCCTGATTGGCGTGTTTTTACTGGATTAGGAATTACCAGATTAGGACAAACCTTGGAACGTGGGGTGCGTACCTGAGGAGCTTTAGAGCTTCACGACGAAAAGTTGTCATTTCGAAAATGTTCTTATACGATAGCTGGATTTATTAACCACTGGATTTCTCCGAGATGATTTGGGTACATTCACCAGAATCGAATTGAACATGCGCTCATCGTCGTTGATCTATCATCTCCAACGAATCGCCCAGTATACCCATCATGGCTACAATGGACCAAATCTTCGCGGGCTACCGCGACCGCATGGGCGTTCTAGAAGCCACCTACGACAAGAACCCTTTCGCCAGAGGTGTTTCCTGGATTGAAGGAGAACTCGTCCCAGTCAACGAAGCTCGCATACCGCTATTAGATCAAGGTTTCATGCACAGCGATCTAACCTACGACGTACCATCTGTTTGGGACGGACGCTTTTTCCGACTTGATGAACATCTCGCCCGGCTACAAACCAGCTGCAAGAAGTTACGGCTTCAGTTACCTTTTCCTAAGGAAGAAGTCAAGAGAATCCTAGTTGACATGGTCTCCAAAAGCGGAATCCGAGATGCCTTTGTCGAGCTCATTGTTACCCGCGGACTGAAGGGTGTTCGTGGCTCTGAGCCGGGTGAAGTGTTCAAGAATAATCTCTACATGTTTATTCAACCTTTTGTGTGGGTGATAGAGCCTGAGATGCAGCCTACCGGAGGAAAGGCTGTTGTCGCGCGGACGGTGAAGCGTGCCTCTCCCGGTTCATTTGATCCTAATATCAAGAACCTGCAGTAGGGAGATCTTACCTGTGGTCTCTTTGAGGCTGCCGATCGCGGGGCCTTGTACCCCTTTTTGACCGATGGTGATGCAAACCTCACGCCAACAGTCTTGATGGATAGTGAGGAGGTCTGTAGAGGTCCCACGGTATGGGTTGCAATACGTTGTTTGGAGTCTGTTTTTTTGATCAGGGAACTGGACTCGGTGTCCCTTTCAAGCGTGGCGAGGCATCTAGAGACCCGAAGGTTGATCTTGGATGTTCGAAGATGTAGATGGAGAGCTTATTAGAGAACATGGATCTGGAGGCGGCACATCAGGCGACGAAATTGATCGCTACGATATAGAAAACGGCAGCCCCAGAAGTGCGATAACGTTGGCCACGAGTATACGGCACAGTGACGATTTTGGTATCGCTATTGAGGATCTGAATTACCTGGCACTTAATACACTCGGGATACAAACGGACTTGATTCGTAGCGATGTGGTATACTGCGTTGGTGCTGACGGTGGCGGTGTCTTGAGTGTCGGTAGTATCAATCGGTACAGCTCAACACAAGCCACCAGGACCGTCATAAATAAAATATTACTCCAGGTATCAGAATGTCAATGATAGCACATTGTATGTTACGTGGTGAAGAAAAGCCACACGCATATTTGAGTATGCCAATCATTGAATATACACATCGGCAAGGTCGGTCTACACGAGGTATAAACCATGCCGTGATGGTGTGTATAGGAAAGGGCACAGAGTATTTCTGGCACTCGAGCGTTGAGAGTAAAAGGGCGGGGGTGGCGAGTCTTTAATAACGTCTTGTCTCCTCGTTATGCGACGTGATTCATGCACATGCACAAGCAGGGATTACCTTCTAATCACCTATCCTCGTTGAGAATTGATCATTAAGTAAATGATCATGGATCAAGCAGGTCTCTACATAAGCCTGTCCATCAACTCCCATCAAGCTTCAATAATCAGCATTACATAACCACGGTAACGCCCTCCCGTAACTAGTTAACATTAACTTACGTATCTCATCTTACATAACTTAACAACTCGGTCATACAGATTATTGCAGACCTCGCAGGGGAAGAAAAAGGTTGATGTAAGGAGCAACGGCCGGCGAGCCCGGGGGGCGCCGGAAGAAAGTAAGTTCTATCGAAGTGGGTCACGGGATCTGATCTGCCACATGCCTTGTTTTCCTTACTTTGCCTTACCTGAGGCGCCTCCAGTATGCCAGAAAATAAATAACTCTGTAGTACGCCAGATGGTGGAATGGAATGTGTATGTAAGGAAGAGATATCCATGTCAATCTTATATTTTGTGGACGAGATTTGAATACCCGGTAGATGCAGTTAGTACGATCAACACCAAAGTCTCTTGTAATCTGAGTGTCGTGCATATTATCCCTAGGGTTTAGCGACTTTAAACAAATCAAATGCCAGATCAATTGGAGCCATATTACGGAGTAATGCAGTTATTTAATGTTGAAATTTTCGGGAATCGTGGTGAACCACGGTACCGTAGGTAATTCGCCTCCTAGTCGCCAATATAGCCTACGGCGGCCACGACATGTTCCCGATCGTCGAGACCAAATGTAGAGTTTCGGTAAAATGGATACTATGTACCTAATACTGGTTCTAGAAAAAGCCTATATGGCTCGGCTACCGCCAGACCATTCAGAGTATGTACGTAGGAAAAAAACGATTTTCAGAATGAAGGAATAAGTTATATGATAGACAGCGTCAAATATTTCTCGACAATAAATGCTTGGGACGGAATCGCGACCAACTACGAGTAGAGCATAGCTGGATTGTGGCTACGTGGCTGCCACTACGTCGTTCATAAGGTGTGGCTGATGCGCACTGTGGCAGGTGACAGATGACGCTCGGGAAGATCGTAAAACGGTGCATTTTGCGTACTCTGGCTGTGTACGTATCTCCGTATCGGAAATGTATACGCTGCATAATCATACATATTAACCAAGTTATTATTTGTATGGCTGTGACAATGCATCTGCAGCCTGCCAGCACCCACCAATTGTTGTACGGCACTAACTCGATTTGGGATAGAGTGCATTGGACGTAGTATATGTACGCACAAGCTTGCATGGCGCTTTGCTGACTTGACTTCCTTTCTTTTTTCCTCGTGGGTCACGGACTCACTGTCCGATGGTCGGCTTATTTATGCTTCCCTCCGTACTCCCTCCCTATTTTGGTCGTACAGCTTATCAGGGAAGGCAGTCGATATGAGTTTTGGCATGAAAATATTACGATAGGATTAAGATGATAATTTCGGTGGTTTCATGTAGAGGGTGTGCCCCAGACGTTTATAGTTCTTCAGGTGCTTTGTGTTGATTGAAACACAATCCCTACAAATATGCATACGGTATATAGAGTAAGGCACAGCATGAAGCAATAATACAGAATAGAATGTAGACGACCCTGTCTATTGGCCGCCATACCATGGATCGAATTGATCCATCACATCAACTCCGGAGTCCTCCGTACCATGCGTACAGTTACTACAGTACTCCGTAGTCCCCGTGTCCAGCCCAGCGTCAAGTCAAATCCAAGGTCAAACAGCCGAACAAGGATGGTGGCTGTTGGGGCTTGGGCATAATGCAGTAAAATCAAAAGTGGATACCTCTACCCAGGCAACTAACCCACATTCGGCGCATGTCCCCCAGAGAGATGCAGAAAAAAAAGAAACGAAAAATAGGCCGGGTCCGGCACCACTAGTCTTAGGGCATGCGGTTCTCCAGTCAAGCCTCCCTCATCAGAAGGATAATTAGCTAATTACGTTACCACTCCGTAAGTTAGTCACGAGTGTGAGTGGGTCTGTATAGAGGGAAGTATCGCCTTTTTTTTTTTTTTTTAGTGCTCTTTTGATTGTTCTATTTAATTACTCGGCACTGGCAGCAGCACGGGGACGTTCTCCAATGTAAGCTAGTCTTTAATTCTCCATATCCGTCATGTAGCGCTGACCAGAGTCCATTTTTCGAATCGCCATCTCAGGCTCTCACACTCTCAAACCTGGCTGACTGACTGTTTCTGTTTCTGTTGCCCACGGGCCACATGCGCCGACGGGACCAGACAGTGGAACCCATCCCCACTTTGTATCATTTCTTTCCTGTTCTAAGGTTTCTAATCAAACTATGTCAGACCGACGGTCTCCACCGGGCCCATTTATCAGGGCTTGGCGCCATGGTGGATTCCTGATGGCTGGTGAATAGAAAACAAGGGATGGGGCTTTTGGCTTTTTTAAAACAAGAACTTTTTTCTTTTTGGTCTGGTCTCGGGTTTGGGGCTTGGCAGACAGGCAGACTGAAAGGAATATGGCTACCGCCCCCCATTGTCCACTGCTGTAGGACGGGCATCGACGCGAACGTGGTGCCATGTACAACAAAGGATGTCGGTGTCGCGATCTTAGTACAGCTTTAGTACTGCGTAGTAACCAGACTGATAGGATCGGGTTGATCATGCCTCGTCCAATGATCGTCCGTTTTCACCCTTGTTATTATAAACGGGCGCGCTTTGGAATTTTCATGCGTACGACTACTACGAGTATGTATGTCCTTGTTTGCGAGGGGATCATCGCCTCTCCTCATTGAGTTCGTAATGGTCGGCCATCATGACTCGTTTGATGTCATTCTATTGTGATTCTAGTTACCAAGGATACGGACACTTCTACTCGGAACTTGATGTTCTATAATTATGCTTGTTTCAATACCATATGGCATAGACTCGATATAATCAAAATGTGACGAACATTACTACGAGTAACTATGTAGAAACTAAGATAAACGGAGTCCTGACTCCTTACTCAGTACGAAGCACACATCCGGACTCAAGCTATCCTCCGTACAGGACAAGAAGAAATGGGGCGAAGAAAGGCGGCTAATTGTGGGATGTGCACTGACGTCGCATTCAGGCTGGCATGTTTGGGCAGGCTCCACCTCCCCGAACAAGCCAACCAGTCATCGCGTTACACAGATCAATTGTGATCGGGATCCACTCCATCCTCCCCTGGACTAGAGTCACTAGACAGTGGAGACACAGCCATCTCATGCGCTTGCTTACATAAGTACAGTCGACTTTCCGCATCGGGACTCTGCGGGCCAGACTAGCCCCCGGTGGCCGCTTTGCCGCTGTGACACACTAGGAGTCGCTGGTGCAGACACGATGACCCATGCTAACTTGCTAAGACTCCACTAGCACAAATCACTAAAACAGCTAAACCTTGTCCCAGACCTGTCGCCGGACACACCCTGCTTAGCTAATCCAGAGAGCTCCCTCCTTCCCGTCCTGTCTGTTTGACTACTCTGCTGGACGTGACTGCCCGTCACTGCCCTCTCCAGCTGAGTCTGTGAGGAGCTACACAACCACTAGCGCATCTTGGCAAAAATCACCCTCTTTCCCGCCCGCCCCTCGAGAAAAAAGCCCATTCTCTCTCGCTCGCTCTTTCGCTTTCTCTTCTCTCTCCTCTCTTCTCTCTCTCTCCTTACCAGCTGGGTCATTCTTCATCTTGTTTTCCGTCCCCCTCCGGTTCCAGTATCCTGTTAACGCATCACCTCTCTCCCCTTACTCTCTTTCCTTCCCTTCTTCAACTTACCTTCCCTTCCCCCATAGTACTGTCCAGAGCTACGCTTGCTAAGGCTGACGACGGCTGATGCTACCCGCCGGCGGTTGCCCAGCCACAAACAACGCTCCCTTCCGACACGTTCTTGGATAATTCTACACACAACACTTGGTTTGTCTCAACTCGATCGCAGTTGCGCGTTATTTTCGCTACGTCAATACTTTGACCCTTCGGCGCGTATAAATCGATCGGAGGTAGAAGCGTGCGACGGACTGAACTCGCCCTACCATGGCCCATCCTCAACCATCGCCGCCCGGAGGCGTGCCTCCTCATCATGGCCCTCTTGCGGCCCATCCACAATTGAATGGTCATATTCCTGTGCAATCCGCTGGCCAGAAAGGTCCTCCCTTGACCACGGCGCAGAAGATTGCTGCTTTGAACGAGCAAGTCTGGCTTCAGATTGGTATGTAATTCAATACAAGAAATGTATGGAGCACATCTAACAGAAAACAGGAAGTTTGACTGAATTGATGGGCGATCTCGACGGCGGTATGGCTGCTTACGAGCAGGCGCTCCGACACAATCAATGGTCCATTCCTGCAATGACCGCCATTTCTCAAATCATGCGGACTCGAGAGCAATTCCCCAAAGCTATCGAATATCTTCAGCAAGTCCTCAAATTAGACCCTCAGAGTGGGGAGACATGGGGCAGCTTAGGTATGCATTCACGTTATGTTACATCAATCAGATCATCCTCGTGTAACCGTTGCTGACCTTTGTGCTAGGTCACTGTCATCTTATGATGGACAACCTGCAGGAAGCCTACACTTCGTACCAGCAGGCGCTCTATCACCTGAGGGATCCAAAGGTTTGTCGCGTTATCTTCGGTGAGCTTTCGTCATAGTTAACATTTCTCCAGGAGCCCAAACTGTGGTACGGCATTGGTATCTTGTATGATCGCTATGGATCTCTCGACCACGCCGAAGAGGCTTTCTCTCAGGTCATGCGCATGGCCCCCGACTTTGAAAAGGCCAATGAAATCTACTTCCGTCTCGGAATAATATACAAGCAGCAGCAAAAGTTCAACCAGAGCTTGGAATGCTTCAAATACATTGTCAACGATCCTCCCCGTCCGTTGACCGAAGAAGATATCTACTTTCAAATCGGTCATGTTCATGAGCAACAGAAAGACGTAAGTAATTCTAATTCTGTCTGATGCTGTGCAAGTCAGTGCCACTGATCATTGCGCTAACATTACACAATAGTTTGATGCTGCGCAAGCGGCCTATCGTCGAGTGCTTGACAAAGACCCGAACCATGCCAAGGTTCTACAACAGCTCGGATGGTTGTACCACCAACAGAGCACAAGTTACGCAAGCCAGGAAAAGGCTATTGAGTATTTGGAGAAGTCGGTCAGCGCTGGTAAGTTCTCACAACGTTGGCGATCGATCAAGTCAAAATGCTCACGTTTACTTTTTCGCAGACAACAATGACGCCCAAAGCTGGTACCTCCTCGGTCGTTGCTACATGTCACAACAGAAATACCCCAAGGCGTACGAGGCCTACCAACAAGCCGTTTACCGCGACGGACGTAACCCTACCTTCTGGTGCTCGATTGGTGTTCTCTACTACCAGATCAACCAATATCGCGACGCTCTTGACGCCTATTCCCGTGCCATCCGACTCAATCCGTACATTTCGGAAGTTTGGTATGACCTTGGTACATTGTATGAGTCGTGTAACAACCAAACTGCCGACGCGTTAGATGCATACGGTCGCGCAGCAGATTTGGATCCTACAAATGTTCATATCAAGGCTCGCCTGCAGTTGCTTCAAGGACAAGCCCAAGGACAGACGCAGGGCAGCGCTCCAGCACCAGTTCCACAGGATATCCATCCTCAGGCTTACCAGGGACCAGGTGTTGGTGCACCCCCTGCTCCTCAATGGGGAGCTCCTGCTCCAACTGGTGGACCTCCACCACAGGCGCCAGCACCTCCTCGTCAGATTGCTGACTGGAACCGCGGCATCAATGACATTCAAAACGCCCCTCAACATCCTCCACAACCGTCAGCAGGTTACGAGCCGCGTGAAGGTCTTCGCGGCCCAGCTCCTGGACAGCACCCGAGCCCTCGTCAGGATCTACGATCTGCCTTCCCAGAGCCACGTGGACCAGCTCCTCGTTCGCCAGCACCTAATGCGTACCCTCAAACACACACCTTGCCTCAACTTGCAGCCCCACCTCCTGGTCCTCATGATCGTCCTCCTAATGGTGCTGGGTTCCGGGGTGGTCCTCTCGGTCCTAATGGTGCTCCAGCCCCTGGAGCAGCTCCTCCACCAGGTTATCCGGCTCGTCCATTTTCTCCTCCTACTGAGATTCGACCACTTCGCGAGATCTCGGATCGTCCTTCTTCACCAGGTCCCACTTACCCTCACCAACAATTTCATCATGGTCCTAGCATCCAAGGTGGCGGTGGTGCGGGCATTGCCGGAGGTGCCCCTCCTCCAGCCTCGGCAATGACTGCAGCTGATGCTGCTGCTCGTGACCGTATCGATGACCGTCCTCCGTCTGCCATGAAGCGTGGCCGCGACTGGGATAGCGTTGATGGACCAAACAAGAAAATTGCAAACGAAGAGACTCGTCTTCGTCAGGATGAGATCGGCCGCCGTGTCACACCTCCTAGTGAATTGCACCGACGTAGCTCATCGGAGGCACGTCGCGAAGAACAACGTCGTGCTAACGAGAACTACCATCCTTCCGAAGCTGCGCACCATCCCCCTACGCTTCCATCTATCCAACATATGCAGCAGCCAGCTGGCCCTTCTGCCATCCCACCTATGTCTGAAGGACCCCAGCCGCCGTCTAATCCACCATCGGCCGGTCCTGATACCCAGGCTCCTTCTGTCAAGGAAGAACCTAGTCGCAAGGAGCCGGCACCATTGCACGAACCTGCTGCTCGCAAGATGGATGTCGATGAGGACTACGATGACGATGGCGAGGAGGACAAGCGCGCTGGTGCCGGGTTGAAGGGTAGCCCTCGCGGCAATGGTGCTGGCGGATCTACGAATGGAAACTTTGCCAATGGCAATTCCAGCTCAGCCAAGCCAGAAGCTACTTGACCTTCCTGAGCAATGTCGGATTATCTTGTCAAGTTTCGATGTCTAATATGAAATCTTTCTTAAAACACTAGTTGTTGCATCTCTTGTCTTGTTTTGATTATGATTACCAAAGAATCTTCTCGTCTATCACATCTACTCTCTTGATTTTCTTTATTGCTATTCTTTCACATACCACCACCGAAGATACTTTGGACGACGGAGATGGTATATATGGTATATTATAACTTTTGTTTCTTGGTTCAGTCTGTTTGCGGCATGATCGATGACTTTCTTAGTTTGTTTTATTCTATTATGTTTTATTTGAGATAGTATCTATTACAATCGTATATCCTGACCTAAATTTTATTTTCCCTCTCTGTAGATCTATCTAACTAATATCCATATCAACATCCCCATCCGCGTCTTCCCGTCTCCCTCTCCTCCTAACAACGGGCGATGATAACGGTGACCCAGAAACAACTCCATGCTGCTGTTGTCCCTTTTTCGATCCTCCAGGTGAAGAAATCTTCCTCGCCATCGGTGACGATCCACCACTGCCACCCGCCGACTTCCTCGTCCGAAGTCGCTCCCACCCATTCAAATCATCCGTCTCAACGACATCGATAATATTACCAGGCGCAACCTGCAATCCTCCTACCGTTGTGGCACCGCCATCCCCCCTCCCAGCAGTACTGCCAACACTGTCGGACTTTGGCCGATCCCAGACTAGCTTGGATGCCCTAACAGAATCACCAGGCTCAAGAACCTGTGCCATAAACCTTCTTCTCGTTCGTGGCACCGACTCATTTGCGGCGAGACTGTGGAGCACCAAGAGTTCTTTGGAGGAGAGGATTGTGTTGGTTATGTGGATTGTTTCGTGGGTGCGGTGGGTTGTGGTTTTTCTTTTTTCTGAGGATGGGTTTGTGGTTGAGGATGTATTATTATTGGTGGGGAGGGTTGTGGGGTGGTGATGTTGATGATGATGATGATGATGATGATGATGATGATGGGAGTGAGATTGAGGAGGATTGGGGTGGCGGTTGGTGGTTGCTGTTGTTGAGGCGAACATGCTGGCGTCGGAGTCGGAGTCGGAGGATATTGTTACTTGGTTCATCTTGTACTCGTTGGGATCTTTATGTTGTGATTTGGGTTGCTGTGTGAGAGCTTTCCTTTGCTTGGAGGGAGATGCTGAATGTGAGAAGCTTGAATTTGTATGAATGTAGGCGTCTCGCGCAAGTGCTGACCGATTTCGAGGATTTAACAGTTAAATAAATTATACGGATCGCAGAAGTTCTAGAAGAGCAAGCGACTGGAGTATCATCGCTGATTAAATTGAATGATTATTGGAGATCGTTGATACGCCTGGAAACGATCAGGTCGAGTGATGTGATGCGGGAGATGTGAGATCTACCTACGCTACGTGAATCTGATTGGCTGGTCGCGTGACCCACAAAGCCCTAATCCTAATTCCTCTTGTTCAAGCCAAACTTTTCCCTATGCTAACATTGCAACAAGCCGATTCGATCTTGCCTGGACTTTTATCCGAGCGTGGTGGAAGCTTAGCTTGAGTTTGGAAATCGCTTTAGTTAATAAGTTAGTTTTATTTTATTTTTACCATAACCGTATGTGAATCGAATTCCTGTCGGCTTCCTGGCTCTCCATCACTTTGCCCAATGCGTATCGACACCCAGGATGGACCCCCATATTTAATGTGCATCTGCGAGAACCTTCCGGCCACTTGTCCCCACTAGGTATGTCGCAGTAGCTAAAATTGACTTCATTTAATTATCAATGACCAGTATCGCAAAGTTTAATCTGGTGTGCCTAGACAAGGGGGAGAAAAGGGGTTTCAAAGTATCATCACGCTGTAGATTTGTCAAACTTTATAGAAATAACCAAAAGATGCCTTGACCCAGAAGAAAGTAGAGAAATTTAAGATGACGGATCTGCAAAGCTGAATAATAACAGAGAGGAGGAAACTAATACTATAGCTTTGCTACGTCCCACTTGATGAGCGAGCGCTATTTAGGCGCAATACTCCGAAAAACATCCGTTCCCCCCACCTTCTCTTTTATGGCATATTCATGCAGATATGCCCAAATCTCCTGTTTCTGAAAAATCATCTCATCCACCCGCTCAAAAAGCGCAGGATAACCAGCGAGAATCTTCTCGGCCGCAGCCCGCGACTCAGCGAGTGCGTCGGGGGAGAATTTCTGATCTATCAACTTGCCGATACAGGCGTTGAAACTGTCATTTGTTTCGGAGTCTAGGGTTTCCTACCACAGATATAACAAGATTAGAGAGAATAGAATAATACCTTTTTTTTTTGGCGTATGAGTAAAGGAAATGTACCTTGATATCAGCCCCAAAGTTTATCGCAGGCACCCACCACTGGGTGTCTAGTTTGAGATCGGCACCTGCGTTTTCTTTCTGTCTTTCTTCCATGTGGGCGGCCATGCGGGCGAGTTGTTCCTCGCGGGTCGGGGTAGACTCGCTCATTGTAGTGGTATGTCAAGAAATAATAGCAGAAGAGTAGTCGTGATGATTTATGAATAATGCTGGACAGACGGTTAGAAGAAGACAAGAGTCTTTTTACTTGGAGGTAATACGACGTAGAAGCGGCTTGGGATCAGCTGAACAAGTCTAGCAGGCAGCTATCTTTTCGAGAACATACATCACATGATATTTCCGGTGCTGTTGGAACTAAGGAAGTGCTAACTGAATGGGGTTTTGTTCCCTAGTTAATTATACGAAGAAATATGAGAATTCGCAACACAAATCAACCTTACTATCTTTAACGAGAATAACCGATTTACGTCACCGGTCGCTCTTTCTGATATCATTCATACGAGATCTTGTATATATAAGGGCTAACATTGCAAGAGAGCGAGAGCTCCAATGGCTCATATATTTTCACTGTAAGGTTTCCTTTTTCAGTCCTGACCGCCATCTGTAAGCGCCCTAGCACGGTTTTGTTCCAATATGTGATCCTGAATATCAACAGCGCATCCTTTAGTTACCTAGCGAAGATGTGGATTACACCAAAACTTCACTCCCAACTTCCAGCCTGTTGTCCCAAAGCCAGTCGAAAACTATCAAGTTTCTCCAACTCCTTCCACAATGCCGTATACTTTTGATATCGAGTCATGTCCAACTTCAAATTTCGGACTCCCCAACGATAGAACACAGCCAAGTACGGATCAACCACTGTCACGGCATTTCCAACCGCAAACGGTGCACCGGATGCCGTATATGAAGAATACAACTTGCTCTCAATCGTCTCGTAACAGGAGAGTATAGTCTCGACTGCTTTTTCCGCTATCCGCCGCGCGTCCTCTTCGGTAGGCTCATTCATGAATCTATCTGGTCTCCAGAATCCTGCAAACGCTTGTCCATGCAATGTCCCAGATAGCCAATTCATCCACTCATACACTCGGGCAGTCTCAAGGTTGTTGCTTCCTAGAAACTTCCTTTCAGGAACCTGCAGAGAAACTGTGGTGAGAATAGCCGGTGCTTCGGTGATGACTTGGTCGTTGTTATGGTCGTCTTTCAGAATTATCACTGGCACGCGACCTTTGGGATTAAGAGCAAGAAATTCCTTGGGAAATTTTCCCATTTCAAGGCGAATGGGTTCAAAGGAGACATTGGCCTCAAACAAAAGAATATGCACTGCAAAGGAGCACGAGCCTGGGGAGTAATAGAATTTAATGGGCGTGGCCATCGTCGATCTTGGAATAGCTTCTTAGTTTGGTTTTGATTTTTTTTAGTTGTAAATGATGATTCTTCTACCGTATTTTAAACTACAATGCCACCTGTCGGGCTTCAATAGCCAGGTCAATGTTTGTAAGCTCTGCCGGTGGGAGAGTCCTGGGGAGGTTTATTTTCAGCCATTTAATTTTATGTAAATCATTGAATACGAAGCAATAATGAGTTCTTGTGTTTGCTGACATGAATCTGGTTCGGTCTCGCTCAGAAGATGAGAGTAGTCTGACGACGAATTGTCAGCACCGGAACCAATTCCGCAGACCATCAGCAGCAATAGGTTAGTTATCATGAACGGAACGGAACCCACAAAAAGAACAGTCTCATCCTCCAATAAGAAGTCTGAAACTGGGGGGGTGTGTTAGAAAATAATGACGTGATTTCGGACGTCACATAACCCTATACGAACCATTACCAAGAAGCCCCACTAAGAGGATCTCCTTTTTGGTAAAGTGGTAATTTTTGTCCGATAAAACTGACGCACGGACGATGGATAATAACCTTAAATATTATCTAGATAGGCTATAATTAAATATAGGATAGAAATTACAAGACACCATAGTAGCCACTTCTAGACAAAGATCACCCTCGACAGGCAAACTTGCTTCTAAAAATACACTTATAAGTCAATGGCACCCTAATCGAGTTCAAATATTTGCTCCTCAATCCCGGGCTCAAGAATTATAAACTACCGGCCCACTATGGTGCTAAAGAGCCTGTTTAATACCCGACTCAGCCTATAAAATAAGATAATATTATTAATATACTTTATCAGGCTTGGTCCATTCTATGGTCCTTATATCTGATTACGTACTCTACTATGTAGGAAGTGGAGACCCTTTCAGAGTTCATATTTACGTAGAGCCTTAACGTTAACTAGCTACTATGTAATATATAATCATTGTCGGGAGTAGCCTATTAAGTTAATAGAGCTGGCTGTGGGTTGGGTTTAACTAGAACCTAACCTTAGTAACCTAAACAACCTAGTCTTGGCATTAACCAGAACCCAACGGTCCCAACCTAAAACCTAACCAACCCAGTGCCAACTCTACCTATTAATAATAATAATAGGAAGGACCGGCATATCATTAATATGCTATAGTATATATTCTTAGGGCATATATAAGATATATTTATTCCTATTCCATCTCATTCTTAAAGGCTTTATAAATAATAATACACTTATTAATCAACATGAAGTTCTTACAGTTCTTACTCTCCCTCATTATCCTCAGTCTTTCTGCCCGGGCTCTTGCGAGCTCTTGCAATAATTACCACGTTACTAAGGCCCTAGGTGATCGTAGGGTTTTTGCGAATGTTACATGCAAAGTTATTGAGGCTCTACTACAATTCACTAATGATATTGAGAAACAGAGCTTCCAAGTCTTGCACAAGGACGTTGTTGCTATTTTGCAACGGATTGAGGATGGGATTAGGAGAATCGCACTGGAGTCTCAGCTTGACTCCAGGGATGTCTATAGCCTTGAAGCGGGTTTCAAGGCATTAGAGAAAGATATTGAGGAAGTTCTTAAGGCCCTTAAGGATAAGAAGACGGATATTGTTGGTAGTGGTGTTTGTGCTCAACTAGTAAAGGACCTTGAGGATCTAAAGGATGCTGGCAGACAAATCAGCATCCTAGTTCTTGGGAAGATGCCTGAAGAATTCTTCGACATTGGGAAAAAGGCCTCTAATAAAGCCCTACAGGAAATCCAGGACACCATTAATGACTTCTCAAAAGGTGCGTGCTAGCCGATTCCGCGCAACTGATCTGCGCATTTTTTTCTGACTGCGCTCAGAACCTTCCTGCCGCTCCACAAAAGTGACCTTCACTTTTTAATCTATCTCCACAAAAGTCAATTTTACTTTTTATCTAGTTATCTTGAAAAGTTATCTTTGTGATAGTTGGACGACAGGCTGGAGCACGGAGCCCTAGGCGGAGTACGACAATCGGTGCTCAATAAGGCGATTATTGAAGCGATCATTATACTGCCGGGCGGTGAGATTTTGGCGGGAGTTTCCATGATTACCAGGAATGTCACGGACCTGGATCCACCTTAGTTAAATAGTGGTGTGTCGACACTGTCGAGATACTTTAGTTAACTAAACAGTGTGTCGAGATAGTTACTGATTTATGTAAGCAATTCTTCTCGTCAGCCCTAAAGTTAATTTGTTCTAGAATCCTCCAGGATTCACACTGCCGTTCTTCGCCGCACTCTTCCATGCACTCATTGCCTTTGGTTACTCCTCGAACAATTAGACTGGCAGAGACGGTTGCCAACCTACCATACCCAAACCCGAGCCAATCACTCAGGAAGGTTAAGCCACTTTTCCGGAGTCCGTAAATCTTTGGTTGACCCCCTAGGATCACAAGCTCCGTAGCGAAGGAAGGCCTTCATGTATGGATCATTGACAAGATCAAGTTCATAAAACTTAGTCTTCCGAATCACTAAGCCTTGTGCGCAGTCCATATGAGCTTGCAAGATTCTGCAGCAATTGTCAGGCGTAAAAGAAAATACCATCACGGGAACGACGTTCTCATTCGGAAACGTGGCTTTGTGCAGTCGGGTAATTATGAGAGCCACAATTACTAGAAGTTCGACAACGAAGATACTATCGTCATCGCTATCAAACGCATGTGAGAGGTTGATCATGATATGCGGTTTATTTCTGGCAAGCCAAATTTGATCAGTTTGTGACCAATCGTCCAGTTTACTAATGGCACATGATGGCTCCCAGCCTCCAGGTCCTTGAGCATCAAATCCCGCGCTACTGAATATTCTGTCGCTTCTACCAGTTAGTAAACAAGTTACCAATAGCTTCTTGTAACTCAGATGGTCATACATAGGGTACCAAGTTGACATGTCCATTAGTTGAATGCTTTTTGTTTCTGTTTCATTCTTCCAATGTAGAGTTCGAAGGCCAACATCAAACAAGGAAGCCAGATTCATGGCAATACTGTGAGCAGATCGTGGGAATGGCCAAAGCCAGGAGGATTTCTCACGAGGATTATACCAAAATTCTATCGCCTTTTTCGTTGAGTACTCGCTTAGATCCGGTTCACAAGCATTGAGTGTCTCACAATCCAATGGGAAGAAGAATTGAGAGTAACCATCCTCTTCAGAAGAGATCTTCTCATTCAGGTCAAAGAACTGAAATTTGAGGCCCAGCTCTTGAAGCTTGTTGATGGAGATTTTCGGTTGCCCCTCAAAATTTTTCAACAGATACGGCCAAAGTCTTTCGAGTTCATCGATGAATTCGTCGGCGACTAGATCTATCTGTTCGAATTCGTCGTCTTTCTGGGCTTCGCTCTCCACTTGCTGAGGTGTTGTTGCGGCTTCCTGGGGTGGTGTAATTTTGTCGTCTTCTCGTATCAATTTGGTTTCAATTTTCTTGCCTTCTTGTGGCTTGATGCCAGCTTCATCGTCCTTTTGGGCTTCGCTCTCTACTTGCTGAGGTTCAGTTTCGACTTGTTAAGGTTTATTTTCATCTTTGTTGTCTTCATAAGGGAGTCCGACATTCTCGTCCTGTTTATCTTGGGTTTCTGCTTTCTCGCCTGACTCTGGCTGGCCGATCAAAGGATCTGAGAGATTTCTATCAATCCTGAAATGTTATGAGAGGCTCGTTCTCAGGTTTCGAAGCCGTTTCCCCGCATCTTTCCTTAGACGGCGGATGGTGCCAACCATGGTGTTGATGCGTAGATGGCCGTGCTTGAAGAGTTTGAAGAGCTGATGCTATCAAAAGACTATGACAGCTAGTGAAGTTCGATGGAATGAGAAACTTAAAAAGACATTATGAATGATGAAATGATGAAGGAGACAGTCCGAATGCACTAGGCTGCTTTTGGCAGTCGGTTTGGGTTCCAGGCTTCCAGCGGCAGAATATCAACGGACCTTTGAAAGTTGTCTCACAGTAAGAAAACCCTAATTGCTCAAGTAAATAATAAAATATCCTTGTAGTCGGCGTAATTTGAATGGATATGAGACTCACTTCGAAGCGTGGACTCTGCAAGAGTCGGAGGTTGTAGCCGTACCGTAACTACTTAACCTATATATGTATCGTATTAGGTAACTATCCCCATGGTAAGGGTTATTAAAGAGGTCACCGAGAGCTGCCCTAAGTTACCGTATCTCGCCAATAAGAGGCTCCATGGTCGTCCTATTTGGGTGATTTTCCCAGTCTGCTCTGAGAAAGCTTCATAGCTGAAATTTTTTTGCCGATTCGTTTGTCTTCCTGATAAGCGCTTTATTTGCTGTGGCTTCAGCCGGGCAATGTGTTTGTATGGGGATATTGCTATATTGGGAAATCAAACGGAGTGATATTGGGACGCCACTCTCGCTACACATAAGTTCTTTATTGCAAATATTTTACTGTTACACAAGAATATCTGGTTTAAAATTGAACCTGGTCATAGTGAACAGAAGGCCGCTCTATATTTGTATCCATCATATCTGAAATTGAGTGGATGTGGTAATGAGGGATTCTCCTTACCAGAATGTATTGGGTAGATTGACATGTTATGGTGCATTTCATTTTTATGTACAAATCAAATCTTCAGGTGCGATATTTGGAAATGAGTAGGCCGTTAGTTCACTATAGTTAGGTTTTACTGTATTCGATACTGGGTTCACGTAGTTCCAAGTCTCCGGTTTATTCCTCCTCCATCCTTCAACTTCACTTCCTACCTATCCCTCCTTTGCATGCTCCTACTCAACCTACGTCCTTCTTTGCTTCTCTACAACAATGGGGAAACGAACATTGCACGGCAAGTCCGAGATCGATATTGAAGGATTCCACATCCCAAGAAGTGTAGGAGAGCTGGAAGCACTCATCACCAAATCCAAAGTTGCTTCCATTCATGACTTGGACGAGGGCTACCTGGGTTCAGGTAGCAAAATCACCTAAAAACAATTCGTCGGGTTAAGGATTTTATGCTCTAAGCCAGCCAGATACGCGAAGATAATAGGATCTCTAGGCGAATACGGCCTTAGCCAGGTGTGGGCTCAGGCCATCAAGATAGTCAAAAACGACTCGCAACTCAAGGCATATCTGGGCCTCATCTCGAGTGGAGTACCAGTCACAAAAGTTGCCTTCGGGCAGAACGTCTATCCGGGCTTTTTCGCCGCAGTGAAGTACGCCCAAGATCAGATCAAGGACGTGCGAGATAGGCTTTCTACAACAGGCCGCGAGACTCGGAGCATATCACGCATGTCGACTAGAAAACCTCTCATTACATTCTCGAATCCCTTCGAACAAGAAGTAGAGTCACATAGAGTGGACATGGAATACGAAAATAACGAGATGACTGAGGCAAGGGCTAAAAAGACGCCAAACACTGCATTGGTTTTACTGTTATAAAGAATCTTGTGTTTCGCTGGGGATGATGTCGAGTTCAACCTGAAGTTCCCTTTCGGGGACTTTAATGCCTGGACAGACCGGCGCCATGAGGTGCAAATCTAACAAGAATACGTTAGCCATTATTAAAGCTAAGCGTCGCCAAATATCAGCCAGTTCCATTCCTGAAGAGATCTTAATGCAAGAAGGTGCCGAAATGGCGGGCTGGTTTTTAGCCCATAGCCATCGCTTTGGAGCCTTGAATGGCTAGTAGGTGCACTCTATTTGCAAATATTTCATTGTGGATTCTAACTTGAGACTTGATTTAGTCGGCTTTTGATCTCACAATCCTTCGATCAAGCTTTCGTCTCCTTTGCAGGCTGCCATGACGATTACTTGCGCTACCTGGAAGAAGGGGAAATTACGCCAAACTCATTTCTTGAAATGCAAAAATTTGCCAGATTCTAACAACGATTGTGGGAAGTATACATGGTTAAGGTTACTGGGTTCAAGAGTTATTTGATTACCTAGATAATAAAAATAATGAATTTAAGATCATGGGCTTTTTGATACCTGGGAAGCCAAGTCGTGGTGCTAGACAGATGCCATACGTAAAACTACTTCATAGATTGGTCTCTCCTGAGGGAGGCAAGGACGAACCCTTTTCCTAAATAGGAAAATAGGGCTAGCTGCCTCTTCGAGTTCACCTCGCGACCACAGAACAGATAACTACCAAGCTGCAAATTACTTAATATTAAGCAAAACTGTCCACAATCCTTGGTAAACCAGTCATGTGTCCATTAACTAGACATATTCCAGGGACAGATCCTGAATTTTATTATCCAACGCCAAATTTCGTGGTAAGACACGCATTTCTCCGAGTATCCCTTGACCCTTCGCCACAGATCGAGATCTGAGGGGCTTTATTAATGCCAAACAGCCAACCACATGTATCAACGGAGTAAAAATCTAGGCATAGTCGTATTCACCCAAAGCCCGCCTGGGCAATATACAAGTCACTCCTTGGCGACACCTATCCTTTGATGATATGGCTATTCGCCCGAGTCATATGCACTGCACGGCGAGCTACTAGGTCCTAAGTCTAGGAGTAGTATTATAGTGCGTTCGGTTCAGTGTCGTGATAACCTGGCGTTTCCAAGCGAAGGGTTGACAGGTCGCTGCGAAGCTGAGCCTTGAAAGTAGATAAAAAGAAAATATTTGAGCACTCGTTACTGCTGAGTCTATCGTCTTACCTGGGCTTCCAAGACTCATTACCAAGTAGTCCATCTTGTCTGACCACAAATTAGCTAATTAGTACCACCAATGCACCATGCGGTGAGAGGATGGTAGGGGGAGCAGCCCGAAGGCATCACTTGGCGAGAACATGAGAAAAGAATTGTCAAGGAAAGAAAAATTTTTTCGAGACGAATCAGGCTTGGCTTTTATTCGATTTTGATCACGGTTGATGCTTGGTGCTTGAGAGTTGACTATCATCTGATGATATTACCTGTCAGGTCCTTCAATCAATCTGAGATAGCTTTCTACTCATAGTAGTAGATACCGACCGAGGTAGTGTGAGCTACATGCCCACATGATCGACGTTTCGTGTAGTGGAACAGAGCCATGAGGAATTTGTTATCAAATTCCAGTCACGCATCTCGCAACTTTCTAAACGATCTGCAAACCAATCGCAAGATTCTCTTACCTGAGAGATTGTTAAGCAGTTTTTCTTTTTTTTTCTTCCTCTGTTGGATGCATCATCCTTGAGGTGTTCCAAATCCAGTGAGTGGTACGCCGAGACATTGGCACGGCTGGGCAGTACCGGTATCCATGGAGTTCTTGCACAAACATCAGAGAGAGCGAGAGCCCTGGTAGGAAGCAGGGCTCCTTTACGTCATGAGTTACATGCGAACGCTACAGAGCACTTTGAATCCTTCTGGATCGACGATAGGCACCAGGCACGTACCTGCATGCATCAAATCCTGCAAAATATTATTTCGGGGTGGGTGGAATTAAATATTAATAAATGGATTGTTATCTCCCCGGAGTGGCCGACCAGAATGCGCATACAATGGCCAAAAATACGATACGAGTCGATACGCGATGGCGGCAGTCCCGGGAGATGCCAAGCGTCGGCATGGATGGCGGATCGCCGAATAATAGCCAATCAGGCGGGAACATGGCGGGAATAGATTACCGCTATGAAACGGTTGACGCCAAGAACCAGACCTGGCGGATAATACATTACATACTTCCATATCGATCGCAAGCTTCTATAGAGTCTAGACGGGTTCTACTCATCTATGTCTGCAAGATATACGACGGTGGAGTTTGCGCGTCTGCATATATAATCACTCAACCTTCATTTGCCTGAAAAACAGTCCCTCTACGAAATCATAGATGGCAAAGGCGCAGCACGCCAAGATTACGCTGGCCATGCCAAGAAGCTCGGCATTTCCTTAGTCTTCGTTCCCAAGTCGCTTGGCTGCTTGGCGTTTCCCTCTGTCTCCTCCCAGTCTCTTCACCAGTCGACCAGTGTCCAGCAATCATCATGACTTTATCATCGTCACTCTCGTCCTCGCGAGGCCGCCGAGAAATCGAAATGTCAAACTCCGCCGCCCATGTTCTCTTGGCGACAAGACTTCGTGTTGATTAACATTTCCGCTCTTTTTTCGTTTCTTCTTATCGACTTGATTCCGCCCACTTTCCTCTCTGCCCTGCGGAAGTTGGAACAGTATTATTATGTCTGTGCTGTGCCACTTGCTGTCCAAGGCTCGACGAGTATAACTAGAAGGCTATCTGCCTGTGTTTTTTACTCCTTTGTTTCCCTTCCCTCTCGCTGATCCTGTTGTTTCTGTCCCACATTGTATGTAGCACCTACGTACATCCCCGGAGAGAAACACAACCCTGCATTCCACACGCTGGTCGACAATGTTCTGAGATCGTCGGGAAATCCAACAACCAACAACATTGATTGATTGTCTCTGCGTGGAAGGATGCGTTCATCTCCTTCTATGCCTACGTCTGTGTCTATGTCACAAGAACATGAAGGCTTGGGTCTAACTCCAGCCTCGATTACTATCGTGGACGACACGAGAACAACAACAACAACCACAGAAGACTATTACAACTACACCCACGTCGCAAAACAGCCGCATTACTTTCCGCATTACTCTACTGATCCAGCCACCATCAACTATTATTATCCCTCCTCGCCGGAGACACGTATATCCATGTCCGGCTCATCATCAGGCTCGTACTCTATACCGCCACAGCGCACGGGCAATTGGGACTCGGCCGTCGCAATGTCGCCGTCATCTCCTATATCGCTGTCACCGGCTGTTGCTTTGAATACACATGCAGAAGCATCTCGAGCAGAGGCCGGATTTATCACTGATAATTACAAGAATTCGCTCAATCACTCAGGGCTTAGTTGGTCTGCGGAGGGCTCGCTGTCTGATGGCGGCCATGGACATGGACGAAACTCTTCGCGCAGCGTCGGTGGTGTTCCCGAAGGACCGAGTACCGTGACGGTTTATACAACGACGGCAGATGATAAAGAGGCCGAACGGAACCAGGAACCCAATGCCGTTTTAGTTTTGGTAAGTCCACTTACTCCCATGAACAACATGCGCGCATGCTAACCATCGAATAGCTCCTCCTCTCCGCACCAATCCCATTCTTCTCCATCTGCACCTCCATCTACGCCCTCCTCGCTGTCTTTCTCGTCATATTCACATCTCCGCTTCGCCTCTGTCCACCAACCGCCTTCTTCCGCTCAACCTTCTCAACCCAACTCTGCAAACTCCTCGCTCCAGCACTATGCAAACACGACCGACTCGCTCAATCCAGTACCAGCCACTACAACCATCACCGCCTACCCACCATAACAAATCCGACAGACACCTTCTCAGCACCAGGACTAATCCTCGTCCTAACTCTGGCTCCATTCCTATGCTTTGGATTGCTATTGGCGGTCTGGATCGCAGCATTCTTCTGGATATTTGCCATGATCCTCGGGAACCCAGACGGAACGGAGCGGAAAGATGACGGCCGAGCGGCTGTTCTAGGCGTTAATCGGTGGTGGCAGACGTGGTTGACAAAGGGGAGGAAGGCTCGATAACCTTCTTCTTTTCTTGCTTATATGGAGGCATTTCTTCTTATCATGAGAGTCATTTACACAGCTAGCATTTTCAGGCGTTTTTCATTTCATTTCATTGCATCGGCAGGCATATCATTTTTGTTACTCCCCATCCAACGATGGGGACAGGGAATGCACATACATAACACTACTATATGGGAGGCAATCATGAATTTATCTGATGCTGAGAAAAGGGAACGAACATAAATACGGATATGTACATTTAGGAAATTGAAATTCGAGATACCAATCAATTTGATTTTACAACCGTCATTGACTCAAAGCATAGTGAGAAATGAAACAATAGCAGTTTATGAACAGGAATATTCAACAAGATCATATAGTACATACTAAGTAAGTAGTGGATGAATAAATTGCCATATCACTAGAATAGGGTATTAACACCAGACCAACCAAATGAAAAACAACACAATACAATCTTTTCCTCTCCACTCTCTCACTTCTTTTCGGAATATCATCTCGTCATATCAATTTTATCTAATTTTGTTCCTTCCTTTTTCTTTCTCGCGCTACTATATACTTGCGTGCGGATGAATGATCACTCAACGCCGGCCCCCGTGCCCCCTAGACCTAGCTACAAACCCTCCCCTTCCTCCCCTTCCTCCCCTTCCTCCCCTCCCAGCTCCACTACCACTTATTCTTCGCTTCTCAATTCTGCCTTTCGTCTTGTTCGCTGCTGTAGATGCGCCGTAGGTCTTGGGCACGCCTAGGCCTCTTCTTCCAGCTGCGATTCCGCCGGCTTTTGATTTCAGGTCGTTGTTGTTGTTGTCGTCTTCGTCGTCGTCAATGTCCATGCCATCGTTGTCCTTCTTGCCAAACTTTAGGCGACCCTTTTGTCCCCTTCGGACTGCGTTGGGCCCTCTGACTGCGTCGAGGTAGGCGTTTATACCGCTTGCGCCGGTATGTTCTGCTCCTCCTGCACCGCTGGTCATTTCGTAATCTTGCTCGTGGTCGGCGCCCTCGCGGAGGATCAGTTTACCGTCAACATCGACCTTTGCACCGTGTCGTTTGCGGTTCTTGCCAACTCCGTTATCCAAGAAGCGCAAGGAAGGTTTGGTGGTTGATATCGAAGCCAGCGCGTCGGGAGCCAAAAGATCGAGAGGATTCGATTCGGGGGAGAGTTCGCGGATGTATTGTTCTCCCTTTGTGAGGCCGCCTCGTTTACCGCCCTTCTTTGGTTGAGCTTCGACTTCGCTGTCTGAGTCCTCGTCGGAAGAGACATCGGAGCCGTAGACGGCTCTGTCAAATTCGTTCGAGAAGCCACCTGCTTTGCCGGTTGCCTCGTCATCCTCATCGTTTTCGGCACCTTCCTTCTTCTTTCTCTTCTTACGTTCGCGCTCCTTGCGGATGTTCACGACCAATTTGCGGTCTGCTTCACCGACCAATCCCTCAATGAGGGGGGCACCGAATCTGCGGACGAGACGATCGAGGATACCCTTGACTTTGGTGCGAAGACGTCCCTTGTGCTCTTTACTCCAGACCATGAGGTTTGGCACGAGGGAGTTGAGGCGGGGTCGGAGCATATCTTCCGGCAGACAGACAACAGCAACTTTGGCGAATCCAAGGACAGATCGCACGATTTCGCGGTTGTTGCTAGTCAGGAACAATTCGACTGTTTCGACGAGATTGGATAATGTTTCAGAGGTCAATTCGGTGCGATATTCGAAGAATAGACGAGACAAGGCTGTAACTGATGCGGCGACCATGTGTGGCGATGTACCCGCCAAACCAGCAGAGACCATTGTGAAGAATTCCTCGAGATTGGCTGCTGCATCGGGCGTGTCGTTTGGCATGTGCGGGACTAGAGAGTTGCGGATCACTGTGCCCGCGGGGTTGCGCGCGGTATCCGTGATGCGTTTGGCGAGGTGAATCAAGAGATCAAAGGCTGCTGTACGAGCTTTGTCGTTTGATTCTTTGCATCCAAGGATAACTTCGGGTAATATCGACGGAATGAAGTGCAGGTCTGAGGTTGGTAGATATGTGACGAGTTCGTGAATTGCGAGCAGTCTGTCGCGACGGGCAGGTGAGGGTGTTTTGTCAGCTGTTGACAATAGCAAAGTTTGTAGTTCATCGCTGCGCTCAATCAATGCACTCCGTCCAGTTTCCGTGGTTGCGAGACGAGGAATGAGTTTGTATGCCTTTTTGATAAGTTGGGGATCGGATGCATCTCTGTTCAGCACTACCGCCGCAATGCGGAAGAGGTTTGCGAAACTCGTTCGGGGTAAGTAGATGGACATGGCGATAAGTAGATCAATGAGTGTGTGTGATGTCGGCGGCATCTTGTTGTTGTCTGTGCCTTTTTGCAGATTGCCCTGTTTGGCAGCCTGTTCTTCTGATGGGAGTTCAGATTCGAGCAGGCCGGTCACACGGATGAATGTTTCCTCGAGTTCCTATATCACGTTAGTATGAATTCAAAAAAAGAAGTTTCAATTGACCCAGGATATACCTTTTCAGGAGTAATGCTCAAATACGCATTGACACACTGCAAAATAAATCCACGATAATGAGGCAAAGTCTGGCTGTACACATTAAATAGAACAGCCAGCAGGTTGCTCGCAAAACCTGACAAATGGGCGAGGTTCTTCTTTGCAGTTGCTTTTGTGATTCGTCGTTGTAGAACAAGATTCTCACCATCGGCACCGGTATCCACCTCGACGATAGCTTGGTTGGATTCAACAAGATTCTGCAGCGCGCGACAGATATCGACTCGCAATTCGGTTTGTTTGTAAAGCACATTCGACAATAGTTCGGCGAATCCCTGATCAAATCCCGTTTCCAAATCAAGCGGCAACTCGCAGTATCCCGGCAAAATGGACCAAATTTGTTGAATGATGGTTTCGAAGATCTTGACTTCAACAGTCTTTTCTGCCTGTCCAAACTCTAGGACTCGTTGATACAAAGCTTCACTCAAAGGAACCATCTCCGAACGGAAATGTGCCAAATGCGTATTAGAAGCATTGTCGCGAAGGATAGGCAAAAGCCAAACACGACCGGGCTGGCCAGCTTTCTGTTCGATTATGTTAAGAGGCAAGATGCGAAGGATTTCGGCCGGTCCCATTGCATAGACCGCGCGACCGAGGACTTCATCGGCTTCTTTCTTGCCCTGGAAGGAATCGTTGCTACGCAATTCGCCAATTGTGCGAACAATATTGACAAGGTAAGGAGTCGATCGCCATTTGAAAGCCTCAAACATCGCTGCGCACACGTTGAAGACTTCGACCCAAGCGGCCTGGTACTTGACCGACAAAAGCTCCGAAGCAAATTTAGCCAACTTTTCCAAAGTCTTTTCATCGTAAATAGACGGCTCGAGGATCACATTATCCGGAACGCAATTAGCGAGGAAAGAAATGAGACATTCCGAAGCAGAAATGCGAATATTCTTTGAAGGCGACGACAAGAAAGAAGCAATCAATTCAAAAAGACCGGGCAGCTTCTCAAACGTGTCTTCTGGGTTGATTTGAGCCGAAACGTCATATCCACGCGACAAGACTGCGATCCAGGGTGGGAGAAGTTGAGAGTCGTTTTGCGCCGGTCTCAATTCTTGAATAGCCTCCAATAAGCGGGGCAGTTTCGAGGACGAAAATTCATCGGCCATGCCTTCAAAAATCACTTCGAATACTTCAAATGCGCCCATGGTGATGTATTCGTTGCTTGATCGGGACACGTTCATGAGCAATTCGCACAGCGGTTCGATTTTCTTGCTGGGCCATCCTCCCGATGCAGCGGCAACGGTCTTGACAAGATGCAAAGCATGAATAATAGCCGGTTCATGGTGACTGCTATCCTTGTCCTGTTTGCTATGTTTATTCTTTTTGATCTTTCCCGCTGCAGCTACACTCTCCACCAATGTCTGCAAAGCGGTTTCTGCACACATATCTGCCGCTGGGTGGTCGAGCGACGGACTCGGAGGCGGGGTCTTGAGGACCTTGACCAAAGCATCTTGCGCTCGCTTGCGGACTTTGGGACGATGGTCGACGGCCAAATTCAACAGACCAGCTGTGGCGCGGCGTGGACCAATTTGTGTTTGCGGTAGGGCCCAGGAATTGGCATCTTGGGCAACGAGGAGGGTCTCTAGAATACCGATTGAGGGGCGGAGGAGAGGAGCTTCGACGTCGGCGAGTGTCAATGCGGGCACGAGACTGGATAGAATTTGGGCGAATTTTGATCGCAGTAATGGAGCGGGGACTTCTTCGGCGGTGATATCAAGCAGGTAAACCACAGAGGTGGCTAGATCTTTGTTCACGATGCCATGGGTGGTGTTGAGGGCCTGGCTCAGTAGAGCGAGGAGAGCTGCAAAGTATGCTGTTGCGGAGAAATCGGCTTTTTGGTCGCGCAGGGTATCTTCGACGGCATTCAGAACGACTGCTGTCTTTATTCCAGAGTTTTATTAGTTTTCATTGCAATACAAGTAGCTGTCGAACAGCAGAGGGGTTTCTCACATGATGCTGGTTCTGAAGCTTGGGCGACTTGATTTTCTCGAATTTCTCAGCGAGCGTCGCCATGGTTGCGGATAATATTAACAGCCCGACAAGAAAAGAAATGCCGCAGAGGGCAGACAGAGCAGTGAAGAAAACTCCTTGTCAATATTGTCTACTGCACAGGTCAGATCAAATGGCGGAGTCCTGTAGGTACTTAATTTTTATTTTTTGAATGCGGAGCCCGATAATAATTTTCACCGCTATCGATACACAAGTCTTGGCACTACGATAATCACCACCACCACCACCACCACCACCATCATCATCATCACTTTTTACAAAAACAAATAACGAACTGGATATAATCATGTCATTTGCCTGAAATATTTCATATCATAGTATGTGTACCTTGTGCACACAGTGTATAGGACCAGTCGCCTGTGGAGACAGTAGAACCTCAAAACATCGAATCAGCACACATGAATGCTGGCACTTAAGCTACTCGAACGCCATATCCATGTAGCATTAGCAACGCGGCCAAACCAACCGGTGAGCTTGTCTTCCGGCCTCTCTTCGGAGGTAGCGACGTGACGTCTCCGGATCCTCTAGAGTATATCTCAAATATCATGTATCATTTCACGACCTCAAAAAAGCACCTCTCCACTGTGCTCCGGCTCAAAGCCATGCGTTTGTAGTTTTCCAACGCTCTTTTTATCTTTCTTTTTGCGCTCTTCCTCTTCTTTGGCTTTGAGTTCTCGTACCTCCTTCATGGAGGTTTGGGTTAGGGTTTCGGGGAGGTCATCTTCTTTGTCGAGGTCCTAAGCAATCCATTAGCATTTGCGCACATAGCCAAAATGAAGTAAGTAGACTTACAATCTCGCCTAGTAATAAAACATTCTCACCCCGGACCAGATACAGGCCAACGTGCTCTTCGGCATAAAGGTTTCCGGCATATATTCTCTCAACGGTATCCTGCAAGACAAGGTTTGCTATTCCAAGATTTGTCAGAAGAAAAATGTACATACGCCGCTGGGCGAGAGTTTGAAGAGCATACCGAATTGATCCCAACTTCGTAAAACACCGATTAATTTCCGACCGTCACGAAGAACAAGGACGAGTTTTTCTAAACAACAAAAAATATCAATCAGCGCATTGTTCGTATTAATTTCTTAATTTTTCAAACAAGATGGATCTTACTATCGGTCAAGTCAAGTAATTGTGCGGCCGTCGTGAACATCTGCGGGGGTAATTGCGGAGGTCCTTGAGGGACTGGCGGAGGACCAGCTTGTTGGTTTTGACCCTGCTGTCGCGGGCTACCGCTGTTTTCTCGTATGGGTAATCTTTCCATTCTTTTTGTGTGTGAAGACTCTTGCTCGGAATGTAGAACTGTAGCTGGTGTGGTTTCGTATCGTATCGATGAGAGGGGCGGGCAAAGGTTGCGGTGATCGAAGGGGAGAGGGAATGTCACGTCACGACTTCAAAGATAGGTCTGGCTTTTCGCATACTGGGAAAGGAACGTGACTGAGAGAATGGAGGTGAATTGTCTATATGCGCAATTCAAAAGATGTGGTTAATGGGTTGTTCTGGTCTGATATTCTTATTCTTGAACTTCAAAGCTCTGACCGGGTCAGTCCCGCAAATGGAAAAGCGGGTGTGTTTGTCCTGTTTGTCTCCCTATATCAATATTAGTACTAACTAGACTCACTTACATTCCTCATCTTCACTCATCACCAAACCAAGACTCAATGCTATTGATATTGAATATAAAGTACATGATATTGTCAGTCTGTATATACTGCATCTATTACTAACAAAATTCGAAGTCCCCAGGGTATCACAAGACATGCAAAAGCCAACAAAGGGGCAAAAGCGATAAAGTCCCTTCAAACGGTAAAGAGTAGATAACAAGAGGAAAGGAGAACTTTTGTCGACTTTTTGCTCGAATATATTTGGGAACATTGAATCCTTCTTGCCCAGCTAGCTGAATCAAAGTGGTTTCTGGAGCGACAATATCAAGGACTGACAAAACACTCAAATCAAACCTGTACACAGCGACTATACAACACTAACCCCACGTCTCTGCTCTCTTAATCTCTTCTCCCTCCGTGGACTATATGTCGAACAATACGGCTCGTCCGACGAACCAATACTGGCCCTAACCGGATCCTGCGATGGGTGATACGCAGGACTATCCGGCGACGGACATAGTTGAATCGCCTTTAACTGGTCCTCGGTAATGATTTTAGAATTATACATGTATTTCATTAGCTCGAAATTGGGGCGACTGGCTGCGAGTGTGTGGCCCTTTTCGAAGTGGTCATGCGCGACGTGGGTGAGCATTGCGTCCCATGTTTGGTGGGCGTTGTTGTTGTTGTTGTTGTTGTTGTTGTTGATGTTTGTGTTGGAATTGTTAGGATGTCTGAATTCAAGAGGGCACCATTGACATGGTGCTGTGGGTGGGAGTCGGGTACCCCTGAAATGGCTGAGGACATGAGTTTTCCAGGTCTCGATGTTGTCTGATTGGTTATCACAGGGAAGGATGTAGAATAAACAACGATATACAGCCTGGCTTGCGGATGGTGCGGACGCAAGTCGTGCAGGTGGTGAAGCGACGAGGTTACCGGTGCTCCCCGTTTCGAGAATATTGATGACGTTGACTCTGGGCTTCATCTCTGTCGACGACGCCTGAGAAGCGGCTGATGAGTTGCCCGATATGGAGGATTGAGATCCTCCTGCCGACAGGCTCGGAACTGGCATGGCTAATGTCATGCTTTCTGGTGATGATGATAGTGATGCCGTTATACTGAAGTTATTGTCGTGTACAATCACTGGGATGAAAGTACGTCTCTGGGTGCGGCGACTCATTCGTAATAGTACTGAAGATATATTTGGTTTAATGCTCAAGCGTTTGCGCAGCCTAGACCATTATCAGCATGATCATCATAGTAAGTATGTCATGAATAAAGGGTATGTAACAACATACAGGCCTGCCATCAATCAAATGGCACCGCAAAGCATATTCGCCGGGGTAAGTATAGGGCGTATATGCAAGTAGTAAGTCTCCGAAAAGAAGAATTTTTCGAATTCCGAGTATCATTCAATGTTCACCGAGATGTGTTATGTCCCTAGGTATCGTATCCACCGTGGAACAAACAACTGCTGCACTGAATGCACTGCACCCTTTCAGGCGAGTGACCGGACGTTACTCATGACCGCTGGTAACGTAACGAACAATCGTGGGAAACACCTGAATGAAAAAGGATTTTCGGTTCGGGGTGCGTTTTGAAATCTTGAAATTTTTCGGATGGAGGGGTGAGGTGATAGTAGAAAGACCGAGCGAGTGGAGAAACAGGCCGGGGTGCTCTCCAAGGATAGATAATAGAGCAGCAATCCGACGGGTAGATTGCGATGTTTTTTTTATACGTATATAGAATTCCCGCGTATACGAGAAGTGGCATGTTCTAGAAAGGATTTAAATGAAAGAGGGAAAGAAAAAGATCTGAGATGGTTGTTATTGACTACCTGTCCACTAACTAGTTAACTGCTGAGTACGTACGTACATACTACCATATCTCCGGCTCGGGCAGCCACGAATGTCGAAGCAGCAACCAGCACAAGAGATTGTCTCCTACGTGGGCCACGTTGATCGCGACTGCAGAGTGCAGACAGCCTACCTAGGGATTATGTATGTTGTATGTAAGTATGTCTTTTGGATTGCATGACAACTCCGAACAACCCGCGCAGGATTTTTCTGTCTCTGCCCAGCCAGACCACACCGGATAGCGGGGTCGTTGACTCGTTGCAGCCCAGAATGGAGTGCGAGAAAAATAAGAAACGCCAATCGAAGTTGAGGTTATGCACGCTTGATACTCGTTCTGGCCAAGTAGTTTGCTAATGAGGTGGTTTCGATGGATTGGAATCGAACGGCTTGTCCCGCTGCGTCCTGCACGAAATAATGTCAATTTGTTTTCATGTAGTTGATACGTGGATGTGTGCTGGTTGGATGTATGTGGCTGGATTTGGTTTGATGAGCTGTTTCATTTCACGATGAACAAAATTGGGGAGGGCCATAGGGAGAGAGTAGGATTGCACTAAGCATAACCCTAAACCCTAATTCGGATAGCTCTAAGAATGGCCAATCCTAGTTATTTGCTGTTCGATAACACCAAAAACATAATGTCTTTCTTGAGTTTGAAGCGTTAAAGCTCTTTGAAGTATTGGAACCCCAGTAGAGAGTCAGTCTTGCACGTTGTTGTGCAGGTATCGACAGGTATCTACAAATGTGGTCATTAAAAGAAAAGTACCCAATGCCAGCCAGTCGGCGGTGGTACTAGTTAGTTAACTAACGTCTGCACGACGTATGACTACATCAAGTATAAGGTTTCTACGGCCATTGACTACTGAATTGACTGTATATCAAGATTATTCGTATTGTCGGATATCATTATATATACATAGACTCAAGGAGCGACATGATGGGGGGGTATCAAGCAGACAAAAGGAATCATTCCAAGTCATCAGAATTGTCTCTCTTATGATCAACCCGCTGCACAAACTCGGTTTTGGCCATAATAATTCCGGACGGCAAATTCAACCTCTCCTCGCTCGAATTCATAATCTCATTCGGGTGTACCGTCGTCGTCGTCTTGCCATAAAAATGAGGATCATCCGCTCGCGTAGACGGCAAACCCGCATCCTGTCCTGCATATCTCCTCTTGGAGCTTGACAACATGTTCCTATCACCCATGTCGATACCCGTGCCATTCGTTGGGTCGTCGTCGTGATGGTGATAGTTGCCGTTTTTGTTGCGGATGAAATCGACTAGCTGACCCAAGACCGCAAACTCGAGCTTGAGTTTGATACTGTACACGGCGCCCTTGAGACAGATTTGGATGGCATATTCGCTGGCGTATTCCAAGACCAGCAAGGTCAAATCCATCAAGATGATAAGCACGTTGACGGCGATGAGCTGGTACTGAATCCAGCGCTGTGCTCGATTTCGGTGTGTGAGGTGGAGTAGTTTGTAAGTCTCGTACAGATATAGACCGGAGATGATGGCTTCTTGGATACTGAAGCCGGTTAATTGGATCTTTTCCATAATGTTGTATCCAACAATGAATTTTGGAGAGGAGTTCGGATTATTGGAACCATAGGTCAAGATGGTGGTGGGGAGGTGCAAGACGACGGCATTGATGCAAATCATACACAGCACTTGTTTGAGTCGTGTCGGGTCTCGAAGGACGAGATGTAATCTTGAATAGAGGACTATGGCCTGGCCGGTAACCATTGTCCACCAACCCACGGTTAGAACGGTACAGGTAATCCATGGGCTGACATGAGTAAAGAATTTGAGGAAGAAGCCGATGGAATAAGGGATCAAGCCGAGCAATGCCGATAATAGTAGTGACCAGAAATATAACCCTCGGAATCGCCGAAACGACACGAATATCATGATTACCAGTTCGAGGGCATTGTAGATTGAGAGCAGCATGAAGAATATGAGAAATATGGCGAGCAGCGTGTTGTCGGTGTTGAAGAAACCGGAGATGCCGTCCGGGGCTCTGATGTCGTTGGCATCATTGTCGCCTGGCATGTTGATTTATTTATTGGGTGATGTTTCTCAGCCGTCGAAATCAGTGTTGACTATTATTATATTGAGTCATATCGACTCATATCGAACATTCAAGTCGAGCGTTGCCACTCAATGTAGATAAAAAAAAAAAAGAACTATTCGATACACTGGTGACCACACTGTGTCCTAACAACGGACACATACATTAGACCAAGTGCATCAAATTATCCAAATGAAGCTGAAGATAGATCATCAAAGCCAAAGTAAACAGAAAAAGACCAGAAGAAGGTTTGGCGATGGGCTCCGAGGACCTATGCGCATTTTATCTGTACGTACCGGCAACTTAACCATATGACCGACTTGGTGGAACGGATGGGGGAAACCTAAAAGGATCTGAGCTTAGATCTTAGCCCTTTTCAGGCATTGTTTCAAGCCCCTAATAATTTGGCTTTCTGTATGCCATATATTACTACTCCGTACGTAAAGGAAGTAAACAAGCCAAGTCAAGCTATGCTACTGTAGTACTTTGTAAAGTTGATTTAACTTCGTCCAAGTCCTCCTCGCAACCCCGACTAATCTTGGCGGGTTACAGGTCCTGTGTCTCGACTAGGATACTGCTCGAACTAACGGCGAAGGAAAGTTTTGCATGTTGGTTTGGCTGAATCCTGATTCAAGCATGATTCTGTAGTATGTATCATAATGTATGACTCATGTACGTGGTGCTCGACTGGGCAATCTTGATTGCCGACTCCGACTCCGTAATTTTGCCGTAACTATAGTTACTATATACAGGTATGGTCCGATAACCGTCGGTACCATACCGATTTGTTCTTCGATGTTTGCTTGCCATTGCTCGCTTCATAAAGCCTGTTAAGTAGATATTTTGATAATTGATTGACTCGGCTATGTAGACAGTACACGTGTCTTCACTGCCAAGATCAAAAGCCGAAAAGAAAACAGTTGTGAGTTCTATGACGCTGACATTCAAACAAAACAGAAGGCACAGCCAAGGTCCAACCAAATTTCGAGGTTGCTGATTCTGGCTAGTAATTTATTAGAGTTATTCTCCATATTCCGTTGGTCCTCTCGTTGCTCCTCCTATACGGAGGAGAGGCTGCTAACCGATGGGACTGCTATGCATCGCATGCCGGCTTGAATGTGTACACCCCTCTGTGCTTGACGCAATGAAGCATCGGCGAATATACGTCGAGCAGACTCTAGAGTATACAAATTATACGATATTCCCAAACATTTCGAGAACGACAGGGGAAAAGGCCAGGAACAATGCAATTGCTGGTGGCGCGCTTTGACAGCCGCCGAGCCCTAATCAGGCCTAACCAGGCCTAACCAGCCCCTAAAATCTCCCCCTAACACGCCCGAAATCCCGTACCAACAACTCTGATCCCCACAACCACGAGTCATATCATACGCCGTTCCCCATATTTTACACACGCGGCATGTTTGAGAAGAACAGATCAGTGATCCGAATGTTGAAAAATTGGGACTTTCGTACGGAGTATTCCGAAGTTAGCATTGATACCTACTGCGCCTACTGTAGACTACAGTAGTAGCGCTACGGTCTAAGGGCCGCTATCCAGGATTGTGCCTTACTGCCCGCCCGAGGGCAAGGATATGGGCCTGCCACATGTGGGCTAGAATAAGTAGAATAAGGGGGGCGAGCTCGCATACTAAACTAAGAAGGGAAGGAAACATGTGCATCAAAAATTAAAATCTGTCATGTGAGAATATGATTTGACTTCTTCAGAGTAAGTGGACTCTGTATATGTAGCGTGAATGATGCCTCAGGCCGTTAATCCTTGGGCGTAGTGTTTGGGCATATCGGTGTCGAGGTCTTGGAGATCAACATAAGCCTCGAGCCCTGATTCGAGGATTATATCAACTGTGTGAGTGAGTTCGTACGTATTCCTCAACCCAACGTACAAGATCGCGGTCATGTTTTTTATATAGAAATGCCATCGTTTTCAACCATTTCTTCCTCTCATTTCCTGGAAGCATATATCTGTATCCTTTGAACGAGAGAGGGCACAATCACTTTGGAATCCTAAGATTGAGAGACTGTCGAAGCCAAACATTGCAAGAACTCTCCAACACCAGGTAAAGGTATCTTCCCAGTGCTGGTGGAACATTGAAATTGGAACGTTTATCCCAGCACATCAAGTCTTGGGAGGATTGATTGTCAGCTTTAATTCCGTTGCCGCGTGAGATCGCGGGCTTGGCGGCATGCTTATGTCTTACTCTTATTATAACTAGTTAACTCATTCCTAAAACTATCTACTACATAGATAGTACTACATAGTACATACTGGGTATGTAGACGTGCCATAGAAATTTCCTACGTATAACCACAGAAATCCTTCTATCCGGGATCGTACAAACAATCCGTGGATAAAGGCAGATATCAGAAGAAACGAAGAGATGAAACTATTCCTATACTAATAAACACATATAACAAAGATCTCCGGGTGTCCCCTTTGGGCGTTGTAGAACGAACGCTACGCTCAATGCTCCACAGCGCGAGAGCGTTGAGACTGAGAGTGCGGCTGCACCAGGATCGGTCAGCCGGGTAATTAGGTAACTATCCTCCATATCCACATGTCACATAGTTATACTAAGTTACGATAACTAGAATGTGCCTGCCCTAAGTACAAACAACCGGTATGGCGGGATAGAGAGTAGGTAGGCTGAGAAGACATGCAAAGTAGAGAGTATAATAATTAGTGATTCTACCAACGCATTTACTGCTTTGATCCATATTTGCCTCTACAGGCATCTGGTATAGAGAATCCATCCATCTTTCTTTCTTTTTTTTCAAAGATAGATATTGTCTCTAATGCGTTGTAAAAATGCTATTTTGTTGTTACGACGTAGTAACTATACTAAATGTCGTTTTGACTCGTACCGTAAGCACTAACACGTGGGCTGGTGTTGTGCGCGGACTAGCATGAATTGAATAGGCAGTCTTCTCAAATAAGCCGGCTTAGAATAATATTATTCGTAACAGTTTTCCATCTAACTGCTTGACATTGGTGAAACCTGTGCTCTCGATGCGAGACTAGCAGGGGGCTTGTTCTTTGAAGCTCGGCGAGCCACTCTAGTACCGTAGAGTAAGGATGAAGTCGTACAGCTCCCCGGTCCATTCTAGTGGGATCACAACACTTTCGCTCGTCCTGAAAAGTTTTTTTTTTTTTTTTCTGACTGGATGACGAAAATATGAAAATATGAAAATAACCCAGTCCAGCTCGTTTGCGAACCTCCAACGCTTGTTAACCGCAATCCTTACTTCTCTAGCAGGCAGAGTCCTTCTGGTTTCTCTGGCTGTGTATGGAATTGTCTTTGAATACTGCAGACTGAGCTACTGGCGCGACCCTCATTCCGCATTTTTCGATGACAGGCACGTCTACGACCTGAAATATAGTCTTTATCGAGAACATGAGGCGCTCCAGCACATATCGGCATATAATGCCAGAACCCAGCCCCCAGCAAGCACCTACGCATCTCCAAACCCTCGAATGTGTCTCGCCTTCGTAACGGTAAAGCGAGACCATGTGAACTACTTCGACGCCTCCGTCGGTTCTCTCCTCAGCGGGCTCAATGACAGAGAGCGTCGTGTCTTCTCGGTCAACGTGCTTTTCGCCAACACGAACCCCGACGTTCACCCTAGCTGGGGTCAACTGTGGATGGATCGGCTGCTTGATTCGGTGTCCTCGTATAATGTGCCTGAGACGGATTTTCAGAGCCTTCAGGCCCTTGAAGAGAGTCATAATTGGCATGAAAAGGGTATCTAGTGAGTGTCTCTCTTTTGATCTCAGTCCTTCAAAACAACCATGAGTCAGGTTACTAATGTTTCCCTAGTGACTATACATACGCCCTAGATCAATGTTACCTTACCGGCGCTCCATATATTGGAATCTTCGAGGACGATATTATATTTGCGGACGGATGGCTAGTGAAAACTCTCCGGGCTCTGCATGATATAGAAAACAAATTAAAAGCGCAGAACTGGTTGTATCTACGCCTTTTTTACACTGAAACGGCCCTGAGCTGGACTAGTGATGATTTTGCATACCGCCACATGGGCCCCGTGTTTCTTGTTACGATGCTTTCAGCCTGCGGCGCTCTCTTACTTATTCGTCGAACACTACCCAGCGCTCGTCGACACTTGGATGTCGCAACCATCGCCGTGATTTGCACGATTACAGTCCCCGCGTTCATCGGCCTAGTTTTCATGATAGGGAAATACAACATCACCCCTTTGCGCGGCGTTGTAGAGATGAACAAGCATGGTTGTTGTACGCAAGCCATGATTTTCCCTCGCGATCAAGCGCCCAACTTGGCCAGCTTCCTACGCGATCGCAAGGGAGGGCAGACGGACTCGTTGATTGAAGAATACGCCGATAAGGAAGCTTTGCGTCGCTTTGCGCTCGCCCCGCCCCAGGTCCAGCACGTCGGTATTCGTTCCAGTCGCGACAACCTGGAGATTAACACTCGCAGTACGTGGGCGTTTTGGTTCGAGGAAAACGATCCTGTGGCTTTGCGTCGGGAACATGATGAGTACTTTATGGAAATGGGTGACATGTCTTTTGCTTGATGATGATCGTTGATGTTGATCAGTTGACTTATACTACGAGTATGACCACTGCAGGCATCTACTTCATTAATGTTAATTACGTATATCAATTGATGCCAGTTGCTATTACCAATTTCGTGATTGATTTGACACACCCGGCCCAACTGGACTGAACCTTCCATGTGCCCGTTAGATGGAAAGGTTATTCAATATGCGAATCTTGAGCAGGCTTGGAGGCGGTTTTATTACGTAGTATCCGCATGAATTATATCTCCGTATCATATGGAGATGCTTATTTAAATGCTTAATACTCTAACTAGTTAGTTAACTATGTCTATAGAATATAGAGTTGTAACCACGCTAGTAGGTCTTTAACCACTAACGAACCCTACCCTACTAACTAACTCAGTGCCACTTACTACATACTACATAGTCATGCGAGTAATCCTTGGTATTCCCGTCGGGTTTACCTTCGTACGGAGTACATGTCCCTTTCATTCTAGCATCAGGAACTCCGAAGAGGCTCTTTTCTCAAGTTAACTTAACTTACTCTTGCTTAACTCTGTAACAGTGTAACTTAACTCGTAAATTATTCCCCTACCTAGGTAGATTGGGTAAGCTAAAGCGAGAGGTCTGATCGTATCCCAGGCTTGGCGTGATATATGTAGTAGCCCTAGCCCTAGCCCTATCCCTGCATGTTTTTTACTCTGTAATAGGAAGATTATTACTATCAACTGGTGCGTTAGTTACCATGTAGCAAGCACCACATTACATGGATGGGCAGGAGAAATAGAAGACATTGTCTAATATCTGGGAACAATAATAAGGCGGCAGAACTAGCCATGTCAATGCGCCATTTCAAAGTTTCAATCTACGGCCTGGACCTGCACTGCACATGTGTCATCCTTAGTTAAATATATCAAGCGACGCTTCACGCTTGAACTACCGACAGAGTTAGGTAGTGGAATTGGCTCTCGTCGTTTGGTCGTTTGGAATGTGAGGTTGAGGTCAGTATTGGTCAAAACATTTAAATCGCATATTTTTTTTTTTTTTTTTTTTTTTTTTTTTTTTGATTCCGTAATAAAACTGAATGGACCAACATGTAGGCTAAGAATGTTCCAGACAAATATAGAAGAAGAAGAAGAAGAAGAAGAAGAAGAAGAAAAAAGGGCCTACCCCCTCGCAATCCCAATCGGTGCTTGTTGCCTCGAAGCAGGATTGAGAGATGCCTCACTTCCATGTTGACTGGAGGTTTCTGCATTGCCGGTATATAATACATGCTCGTGCTCGTGATCGTGCTCGTCCGCAGCATCAATAGAATTCAGAATAATGGTGTCCACTCCAGGCTGCTGCTTCTTGCTGGAGAACTTAGACCCCATCGCTTTCGAGCCTCCGTTGGAATACTGGTTTGGCCAGCTCCGGGAGTCGTACGCGCTGGATTTGCCCTTTCCAAGTCTTCCCACAATGGGGCCGAGCATCGGTAGGGAGACGCAGAGAATACCGAGGCTGGTTTCCGTTGTCGATAAAAAGTCTACCCAGATCATTGTGCCGGTGAGATCGGAGAGCTCGAAGCGTGTAAAGGCGGCGATACGGCCGGCAGCAACGGCACATACCCTATAAAAGGTAAAAAAAAAAAAAAAGTGTCAGTTGAGACCATTAAAGATATTAAAGTCTTAGAGTAATGGGATTTCGCCTTACACAAAACTAATGGTAAAGAGACCCGTCAGGGTTATCTTCATTTTCTGTCGTGCTTTCAATCCCCAAATGGTCGGAAGGGGAAGGAGACAGATCATAATGTCGCTAATGATGTTGAAGACGCCAATCGACATAAAGGCTGTTTTTTGGTCTCCACAATGGTCACGGGCGAGAAGGGGGTCGTAGTTCGCTCTGAATGGCCGGCATATGAGAAACAGCATTAGGATGTTGGCGGTCGTCCAGCTGAGGACAAATCCGCCCACCACCATAGTGGCGATACGCAAGTACTTGTTGACGAATATGCGGAGGTAGAAGCATAGAACGCTTATCTTCACGGTGCTGATGCAGACGTTGTAGATCATAGCGTACGAGAGCATCAGTTTCAGGAGCACGACCAGGTTCGGCAACGTGTCGGTGATGGGGAAGCCCACGCCCATTGGCAAGCCTGCAACATCATGTTAGTACGCTACAAAGTGAAGAGGACATTCTCAAGAGAAAGAAGAAAAGAAAAGAAGAAAAAAGAAAAATAATCAGAACATACAGAGTCCCTGGATAACGAACATGCCGAGCGCCTCCGGCACAGCGATGAGGATAAGATAGTCATCCCAACCGAGCCCCGCGCTTGTGATCAAGCGCGACACAAGACGGAGCCCAACGACAACAAGTGTGATGAGAACCAGCACACAGTTGATGATAAAGTGTATCTTCACAATGGGCTTGACCGGAAAAGTCACCTCCTGCAAAGCCATGATACAATATGATTTCCCCTTACATTTCTAGCTTAGAGAACTTGAACACATTTGTGTGCCCAAAAAAAAAAAAAATGACGGGATCAGAAAGGATATTTATGTTGCGTGCCAAGCAGTGGCAACCACCACACGGCCAAGGGGAGGATCAAGATCCATGACGGCTCGGACACGGTCCAGGCGTGGTTATTTCTTGATATTTTGTGTGTTTTAGTATGCATTAGTGTGTTTCTTAGTATACAGGGGTTGGATTGGCGGCATTGACACGAATTATAATTGCCACGCCAAAAACTGGAAAAATGGAGGGGTGTCTCTTCAAGCGACTGCTATGAGTAATTGGTCACTTCAGAATTAAGAAACACGCTAATGCCAACCCTAAAAAGAGAGAAGAAAAAAAAAAAAAACCTTTCCAATTCCAAAGAAGGAGAGAATAGACGTGCGTAGTACGTTGGTGCTTGCCACGATTTGCTGCGGGCGTGCAGTATGTGCTGGGGATTTATTTTCGCAAAAATACATGCGAGTTGCGTTGAGAACGGTATCATAGTAATGTCAAATGAAGATCCTACTACGTTAGTACATTGGCAATTCCTTTTCTGCGTAAGGTCGCCGGTTTGAACCCCATCCATCATAGTGGGTGCTATGTGGGCATCGGGGTTTAAAAGAGTGTAACCCAGCGGTTCAGTACGGAGTACGGACGGTAGAGTTAGTTCTCTTAAGAGTAACTTAACTAACTTCAGTTGCACCCACAGTTGCGGTAAACTTTTCCCGGCACTTGTCAGTCTTTCTCCCCGTCATATTGTTGTCTCACAGTCGAAGAAACTTTATTCGCCCCATTACAGAGGAAGACCAAAACTGGCTTTTCTAGTATGTGACTTAGGTTCGCGTGGCCACAAATGAAGGAACTTAATAATTCGGTGCTCAAAAATGGGACAATAACTAATCAATCGTATGGTATTCCGAAGTTCGAAACTGTGTCTGATTCCCAGCTTTCTGGTCCCTATCCAGCCGTGCTTGGCAGGGACATCTGGAGCAAGCGACAGGTGCAGCAATAACTTATATTAGGTATTAGTTATAAGCTGTCAACTTTGTCAAGACGGCGCCATGCAGATCTCGACTGCCGCGTGAACTCGATAACCCAGTAGTACGGATTGCTGTGCTACGTACTACGTATGTACCGCCGGTTTGGACCTCAGCTTTCAAAACAAACCTAAGCACAGGGCGTTGATCCCTGTGCTATAAGAACTAGGTTGGTTAGGTAGTGAAAGTGTGCAAATACCAGAGGTCTGTGAAGTCGGCTCTGCTTTGAAGTTTGTAGTCGACCAAATTTGAATCAGAGGTTGCCGAAAGATCAGCGTTCTAGTTACTAAGTCTATAGACTAGTTAACTAAGTTCGTTATACATGCTCTGTAACAACTCATTATGGCCAGAATTGGAATTCTACGCAAACGCGCGCTTAGATCCACGCCCTAATTAAACAGAGGTGGGTTTATTCCCGTAGCCATGGAAATAAATGTTTTTTTATTATTTACAACTTTTCTTGAATAGTATATTACTGATTTCAGCCTAGTTCCTACACATTGGTAATCGGTTTCATGGTTCTGGAGAATCTGGACCCTATTCCAAGCCCCAAGGATGAAAAAGGTGTTGACACTAGACCGTGGAAACCCCCCCCCCCCCCCCTGTTCATTCTGCCGACAGAACGCGTACTGGTAAGTGCTATTTAATAAATCGTCTTGAACTGCAGAATGCACCGGGTGATGGTCAGACATTATATTTATTCACTTACTCCGAGACTACGCTACAGGAGAACATCGGAGTCAATTGAAGCACGCGCACGGAGGACGGAGTGTAAGACTGCGTAGGGTGCGGGCAGTGATTGGCGGATACTAATCCGGGTATGGATTAGGGCTTCTTGGAAGGTGCCGTGGGCTGCTCCGAAGTTTATTACTGGATTGGGAAGGCGGTACCGGTAAGCTTTCGGGTAGCGGTCGGATACGGGGGACGTCAGGCTGTCAGGCTGTCAGGCTGTCAGCAGTCGGCGCTTTTGTCGTGGTGCTCCCGTCTGGATGTGGGTATACTGCTCGTACGTACGTACGTACCGCGCACTCCTCTGTCGTGTTGGTTAAGTTAGTTATTGCCTCGTTAGTTAGTTAAGTTATTGAGGTAGGTCTTGGCAACGGATTACATAACATACCGTCGGCTGTCTAACTAACTAACTAACTAACTTAACTAGAGTCTAGACAGGCTAAATAGAAATACTCCGTAGATTCTGCCAGAATTTACTTTTCTTGTGTATGGAGTAGGTAGTCTACTCTCCGTACTCTGTATAGATCTAACCGAGCCCTAAGTTAACTCTCTGGCTTGCTTAGCTTCACATTAGTTAACGTTGGTTAGTTAACTACTGTTACTACTCTCGTAGCAAGAACTAACTAACTTATTCATAATCTCTCCGTGCCCTGTCTTGATTCGATCTCGATTGTCGAGAATCGGCTAAGTTATTTCATCCCGCCCCAAGCTGAGCTTACGTGATAATAGCGATCGGCGTGAGCATACTACGTAATGCATCTGCGCACTTCATGAGAGAGACCTCGGGCAACGGTAATTTCTATAATAATCTGCGTTGTTACATCCCGGCCGGCTTTAGCCAGGGTCACCGACTAGGGTTGCGGGAGATACGTACTCCTCCGGATTGCAAGAATGCCGTTAGTGAGCAAAGATGTTGGCCGGTTTCTAACGGCGTCAGCAACTTTTCTGGTAAGTTATGTTTAAAGCCAGACGCTAGACATAGACTATCCATCATGTATATTGTATACGGAGTCGATGAGAGAGATCTATTTCCCCTTTCCCGTCCCGTGGCTGGACTACGCGGGTGCAGGCCTGTCATAGCTCAAGAATATGGCGAATTATGTAGTGCAGAATAAACCTAGAGAGTCAACTAATACAGAGTAGTTACTCTGTAACTAGTTAGTTGGTTACGGTTTGTGATACGGTAGTCACTCTAATTATCGACCCCGCTATGCCTGCCATTCTCGGTAACAAAGTTTTTACTACAGTAGATGTGGAATCTAACGAAGCCAGCCATAAGAGTACGAATCTTGTTGCCAGTCTAGATTCTTCAAAAGACCACATACACGGAGCCGTTCATGGCAAGTACACTCACCGTATGTATATGCCTATCGCTTAGCAATTGACATGCAATATGGGGGTCCGTTCATGAAAATCGACTAGGTATCTGAGGCACTGCCGGCTTGACTGTCCCAGATCGCCTACCTAGTCGTGCAAGGCGCGCACTACGTACAAATGAATAGTCTGGAGATCAAGTCTAATAACTAACTAGTTAAGTTAGTTAGTTATTGCAATCGTGACTATCAAATTCACCTCACAACCTGGAATATATCTAGCCATAAGTCATCATTCGTAAACCGTCAGAATCCTACTTGAGACGACGCCATCCTCGCCCTCAAAATCTCCGCTGCTATCGCCGCCGCCCTCGTCTCAACTTCAAGTTTATTAACCCCATCCTCCACACGAACAATCTCTTCCCCCGCCACTTGTACAGTACCTATATACACCAACCCACCCTCCGCACCTGGGTTGGTTGCTGCACCTTCCGATTCCGGTATAACCGCCTTCTTCTCAGCGCTTGAAGAAATCTCAACCTTCTTCGATTTAGCAGCCTCACGCACATGGTTGAACGGATGCAAACAGTCCACTTTCTCCCTAATAATCCGCCTCAAACACGGAAGTACGCCGATCCTCTCCAGGAACTGGCGACTGACATCCATCGAGCCCCTGGAATCAACAAATATTGCGCCGAGGATACTCTCAACCATATCCGAGAAGAATTTGCTGGCGTTGATCCGGAAAAGGGCCGCCCAGGGGTATGTCTTTGAATGATTCAGGGCGTCGTGTACGGCGGAGCCCCAGGCCTCGTAGCGCGTTTTGGTTTCTTGTTGCGCGTTCATTACCTCCCAGGAGGCGCCGTGGCGCATTAGTTGCCACAAATACAGTTTGTGGTCCGTTGAGATTGTGGAGAGGTGTGCTTTGCCGGGGGAGACAGGTTCTGTGCGTTGTTCGGTGATGTAGAGGCTTTGGCAGAGGAAGCCCAGGAAGTGCGCGTTTACAACTGCTGTTCGCATCAGGTGCATTTCTTGGTGGGATAGTTTCTCGGGGTGGTTGAAGAATTCTTGGACGACGAAGTGGTCTAGCAAGGAATCGCCTAAGAATTCTAGGCGCTGGTAAGTCGGCGCGCCGTCATTGGAACTAGGGTGCGTCAATGCTTCAAACAGGATGCTTGGTTTGTTGAATTTGTAACCCAACATTTCCTCCATTTGGCCCAATTTAGGGTGCATCGCAGCCTGGTCAGAGTCTAGGGCTGCTTCGTACAATGTGCGCACATCGTCGCCGATAGAACTCCACGCTCTTTCCGGCAAGACGATTTTGGCGCATGCTTCTAGTTTCTCGTATCCTCCGTCAAGGAATGCTGCGCCCAATAGAGATTCGACGACATCAGCCAAAGTCTTGGTGGAAAGTTCACGCTTCTCTTCGCCGACAGTCTCGAATTGTGAGACGTAACTAGGCCGCCATTTACGTCCCGTAAAGGACTTTGTCAAGATGAACCGATCCAATCCCAGGTTTAGTGCCGTTCGATATAGCCGGCCATTGGATACAATCGTATCCTTTGCAGCGGACAGCATTCCTTCATGCCACAGTGGGTTGTTTACAACCAAATGAATCGACGTAATCAGTTTCAGCAAACTGTCCCCCAAAAACTCATAGCGCTGGTAATCATTCTCTTCATGTGCACTAGATGCGCTGATGGCAGTAAGCACATGCGCCAAATTCGAGAAGCCCACTCTAGAAAGAACTGTCCTTGCAAGCCTCTCTGCTATAAAGAGAACTTCGATTTTGTGCGTAATTGAAGGAATGAACAGTGCGAATTTGGCGAATTTGGCAGGCATTCGATCGATGTGACAAATACGTATGGGCTCGAGTTGTTGCGCTGTATGGGCTAGTGGTAGTAGTTCATACTGAGGGATTGGATGCAAAAAATCGGTTCTTTTTGGTAGGGTTGGCCCCTGAAAATGCGGTTCAGGTTTGATGGGCTCTATGGTATCATTCGGGGTATCCGCATCCTCCATAACGGCGTCAGTTGACGTTGTTTCGATGATCTTTTCGATGATGAATGGTCGTGAATATCGTTCATTGGTGCGTGCCATTCCAAGATTTTGCATCTGTTCCATCGTCAACTGCTCTACCGAACCACTCAAAGGACCAATTTTTCCTTTGATAGAGGAAAGAAACTCCTCTATAGGCAATTGGGTAGCCTGCATGGGCCAGAACAGTGTCAGAAAATCGGTCTCAAGCGATGTCATGCGGTTCTGATATGCAGTCAAGAACAGTTCATGACTGAAATGCGCCGCTTGTATTGAGTCGCAATCCAACTTCGTATCTCGCTCATTACTTATCCTGGCCTTTAATGTAACATCCTGATTCCAGAAAATCTCAAATTCCCAGCCACAAGGAATCCGGCTCGGTAACAGCAACATCATATCAGGTACACCCAACGGATTCGGCTGGTCAAAATGCACCCTTGTCGGAATTAGAGGCAAATCATCTCTCCGTAGCTGAGCTATATCATGCCACGGGCTCCAACACTCAGATACTTGAATGAGCTTTGCCTGCTTTTCCTGCGGGGTAGTAGTGGAGTCTGCATACTTCCTCCGGTGAAGGGGCGTGAGATTATCGTCAACCATTCCGGCTCTATATAGAGCTACGTATGCTTGGAAAGCGGCGTCTCGTTTAGCTGCTTTCTCGGTCTGCCATTTTGACTTTGAAAAGGCAACACGCAAGGATGGATCTATATAACTGGGAAGAACGACCTTGGCAGCAATTTGTGCGAGACCAGGCGCGAATTCCTGTCGGTCGATGATATATTCGGGTTGATTGCTAGTATAAGCGCTTGAACCTGTGGCGCAAAAGTGAGCAAGGAATGGCTGCGCGTTTTGGTGGCTCAGAACAGCCCTGTACACATAATGTCAGAAGTTATGGTTATATAGATCAAAGCGCGGTTTAACGTACTCGGTCGAAGGAATCTTGAAGATTTCCGCGCTTTCTTCTTCAATATCTTCAAGAGCCTTGATCTCTTCAAGCTCTCGCATATTATCAGCGTAGATTTCCTTGAGTTGATGCTCCATAGCTGCCCATTTGGCAAGACCATCATCATCATTCTTATCCATAAACAAGACAAGTCTAGACAGTCTATCACGAGCCCTGCCTCTCCTCTGAATGAACGAGCGCAGGTCCTTTGGTGGATCAAAGCAAATAACCATATTGCAGGCAGGCACGTCAATGCCTTCCTCAAGAACGTTTGTTGCAATCAAAATATTAGTTTTACCAACTCGCAGTTCGGCCAAAACGTCCCTTTGATCCGATAAAGTCGAAAGCTCTGTAATGGCCGATTTCCGGTTTGCATAATTGGAGTTTCCGAGAAAGTACTTCGTAACAATCTCTTTTGTAAGCGGGTGCACGCTCAAGAGATGAGCCAACATGATAACCGTGGCGCGTTGTTCGACAAAGACAATAACACGATCCCCTGGGTTGTACTTGCTTGCAATAGTAGTAATAAGCGCTTCCACTTTTTGACTTATTTGATCGGGAGAACTCCCCCAGACTCTATTTTCTGCAATAGCCGGCAGCATGGAGAGAAATCGCATCATATAGATCTTTTCAGCGTCTTCCCACTGACGGAATATGTTGTTGTCGGATCTTTTCACAGAGGCTTCAATGAATTTCTCCGCACATGTTCCCACAAAGACCTCTGCGGCCCAGGGACCGAGTTCCTCGTCGATGACTCGCGTCCGTTGCGCAAGCGAAAGGATTTCTTTCCTTGTAAATGTCTTGCCGCTATCCAAAATTTTGAGAAGTATTCCTTTGCTCTTCTCATCGTCCTTTTTAGCGCGCAGGGACTTGACATAAGGGTCGTTCTCAATGTCAATGAGAGTTAGATCAAGTATGACATCGAGATCTTTCAATATCTTGGTAGTTTCATCCAAGTGTCTCGAGTATGTGACAACCAACAACGCTGGTTTATGTGTATATTTCAGAAGCTCCTCCCGTTGAACAACCGGCGTTCGACAGATTGCATGGAGATTGTCTTCCAATATCCTGGGAAAGGTTAGCATATATCTCACTGTGAGATTTTGTCAAACCTACTTGACTGCCTCAGCAGTAGCCTTTGTAGCCGGCGTCGCAGTCAGGCCCAAAATGGCTGGGAGTTCATCTGCTCCCGATTTTCGGGCATGATGATACAAACGCATTATGCCATTGAAAGGGTTAGCTTTGACACATCTATGGGCTAATAACATGTCAGTCATAATCTCCTATTGATATGTCTTCCATCAAAATCTCACCCTCATCAAAAACCAACAGCGACAACCCCGAAAGCTTCACAAATCCATGAGACATCGCATCCAGCAACACCTGTGGCGTTGAGACAACAATACGGATATTCAAAAGGATCTCGTCCCAGATGTGTTGCGTACTCCAATGGTCCACATTGTCGCTTCCGAGTAATAGTCTGCTTTGGTAGAGGGGTATCTGCTTGGATATGACTGCATATTGCTGTTCGGCTAGAGCGACTGTGGGTGTTAGGAACCACACCAACTGATGAGAGGAAGGTTAGCTTTTGGGTGAAGTAATTTGGGTGGGAGTGAGCTAGCATACCTTTTCCGGCGAACATCTCGATAGTTCTTCTTGTATTCGGAGAACGGCACTGTACCAGATATATCAGCGAAACCAACTCATTGAGCACTGATATATGCGTCATTTCTATCTCACATCTGTGTCTTCCCACTTCCCGTTTCCATCTTCATTCTCATTAGTTTCTTGATTTTGGAAGTAGAAACTGAGGAATGAACTCACGGCAACAATCGTGTTTTGACGCAAACTCTCAGCAAGCATCTCTTGCTGATATGCCCTCGGCTTGATCGTAGGGACAGCAATAGGCTCGCCTACCACAGGCGGCGCTGCAATGGCTTCTCCGAAGCTCTCTATGGCCATCTTGGTGAATCAAGAATCAGCATGAATTTGGATCTGATATATATAACAGGATCCTTGGAAAGGATGGATGAAAGGGATCAAAAGACGATATTTCCAGATCTCATTTTGAGGTGAAATAGATCAGAGGATCAAGTCGATACGATAAACAATTCATGTTCAGCCTTGTCTGCCTTCGCCCTGACGGTCAACAAATCAACATATGAAAAACAGATGTCCCGATTGAGCTCAACGTGGGGCAGCCAGCTGGTACCAAGTTTAGCCCCTCTTAATTTAGGTGGGAATTTCTGTCGACTCGGCTCTGGCACCCTATGTATATGTTATTAAAAAATGCAACCATGAACAAAACGCGCGCTCAAACACCGGAAAGGCAGAAGTCGAACAAAGAGTTGAAAGTATTGAAATTTGCCCTGCGGGAGGCTCCCGAACCTTCCAGCCTTGGTGGGAGTTGTATCCGCTCGGACAATTTTAACATTAGCCTCGACTGAATAGGAGCATAGTCATGGTCCTACATCACTACAATTGAAAAGAATCGCAGCTCAGCAAGCCTCGCAGAATAGACATCTATTCAATTCATTATCTACACTGAAGTTATTCGTTACCACAAGTTGAGGCTGAGAACCGTGACCCAACTATAATACAATGGCAAAGTAGGGGCATGAATTTGCTAAACGTTAAAAGACAAGAGTGCATTTATAGGTTGGTCAGGTAGTCTTCAATCTCCTCCTTGGTAAGCTTTCTAAATCTCGGGCCTCGAGCGCCTTCCAATCCTTGATAACCGAGTAAATGATCTGCTGGTGGTCCGACGATACCTAGTACAGTAAATTAGTAAATACCGAGAGATGTTCACGGGTCGAAGGAAGTCATACCAATCTCCACAGTATCGCCATTCATCTCTCCCTCAATTGTCTCTTTCAAAGTAAGAAGAGCAATGTGAATGGCATCTTCCAACTCCAATCCCTCCGTGTAGCGCTTCTCGAGGAATGTCTTAGCACTTGTTGCACTCTTGCCGATGGCGGTGGCTTTCCAGGGGAAATAACTTCCACTAGGATCGACCTGGTATAAACTAGGGCCACCCTTCAGAATACCGCCAGTCTTTCCAGTGGCCTTCTTTTCTCCTTCTTCCGTTTGTTCGGCGACCTCGGGTTCGACGCCCTCATCCCATCCGGCAATGAGCAGGCTGACACCATATGGACGAACACCACCAGACTGTGTAGCTTCTTGAACGATACGGGCGACGTCTTGAACTAATATACGGGTAGGGGGGTACTCGTTATAGATGCGTTTGTAGCCGGTGTGTGAGACCTTTCGGGCTTTGTCGACGAGGACTCGGTAGTCGGGGCCCATGCCGGCATATACCATTCCAATATCGGGGGTGACCAGAGAGATTTTGGATAGCGAGGGTGCTTCGATGAGGGTCGATGAAGATTTCTTCTCTGTAGCTAGGACGACGCCATTTGTAGCTAGTTTGATGATGGTTAGCTAAAGACGTTGACGTTGATAATCATGGACACTGTACCTTTAATGCCAAGCGCAGTGACACCTTGGTTGACAGCATTCAAAGCATATTCTGTACTAATTAGAACTGGTAGCCATCAACATAGAGCGAAGATAAATACCAATCTGGACCAGCTTTCCACTATGATGATTATTAGCATGCTCTCAATGTCGGAACCAAGCTAGTTTCTTGTTCTTACCTGGGAGAGAAGGTGGTGAGGGAGAAGGAATATCGGTCCGCCATGGATGGATGTTATCGGTTGAAGCTTCGGTGGGATGATAATGATTCGAATATACGGATTAGATGGTCAGAGAGGGTAAAGTGATGGATATGGAAGCTTCAAGATGTCGATGTCTGGAGAGATGGAGCTTGTCAGCGACAGCCTTAGATGTTGACGCGGTAAGACTAAGCACCAAGGCGGTCAGTCAGACTATGCTGTATAGAGTTTAGCGCTTTGAAGCTCCAGCACAAAAGCCAACTTCACTTTTTATCTTCTCTCTCTTTCCATCTCTTAAACAAGCGTTTCAATCTGGACTACAACAAGTGTTGTACCAACTATGTCATGATCAAGTATTGCGTCCACTATATACTATCTCTTATGTGAGATCCAGTGGCTAGAGCAATAGATGAGATTCCAAACACACCCACACTAGACTTGCTAGGTCTAGTTTTACAGCATAGAGTCGAATCGACAGCATGTTTGCTTCATCCTCTGGAAGGTCACCGGCTTGGAAATGGCCAGAAGACCTTCCCGACTCATCGCCGGGTGCTTACCCTGAGCCGTCGCAAACAGAACCTGAAGCTACTACTCAAAATACGCAGACCACTGAAAGCACCAGCAAATCAAACCATAAACCCCAACCTCACTATCCTCCGCGGATGTGTCGGATATGCTTAGAAACAGTCCATCCCACATCGGAACCTGAATCACAATACTTACCTAGTATGCTACAATCGAAGCCGCGCGTTGTCTACGCATCACCTGATCCAGAACTTGGCCGCCTATTACGACCTTGCAAATGTAAAGGGTCCTCGGCCTATGTGCACGAGGGTTGCCTACAATCGTGGCGCCATGCCGATCCATCTTATGGGAAGCGGAACTACTGGCAATGCCCGACATGCAGATTCAAATACCGATTTCAAAGAGTAATCTGGGCACGCTGGATTACTAGCCCTGTAGTGCAGCTCATTCTCACATTCTCAATTTTGCTATTCACTGTCTTCGTACTTGGTTTTATTGCTGACCCTATTATCAATCTTTATTTGGATCCCGTCGAGACCATTGTTGGTTCTGAATTCTGGGAAGAAACTCACGTGCTGGATGTACCAGTTCTAGGTGAAGAATCAACATGGTTTGAGCATTTTCTTAAGGGATTTGCCTCTCTTGGAGTTTTGTCTGTTATCAAAGCGTTTTTAGCATTGTCTCCTTGGCGTTGGTATCTACGGGGTTCTGGTTTGATTAGTGGTGGGCGGAATACAGGCCGGCAGCGTGTTGCCTCCATCAATTGGCTTGTGATATTATTCGGGGTGGTTACATTTTTAGTGGTGAGTCTTATCTTGATACTGTCAAACTTGACAGTCACTGATCTTCTGTATTTACAGGCCGTCTACAAAGGTGTCCGACAGCTAGTCCGCAAGGCGCTACAGAGAGCTGGAGAACGGGTTCTTGATGTTCAAGGCGATGATGACGGCGATGATGACGGCGACGAGGATGTTGACAAAACGCCTTCTGATCACGTACAAAAGGAGCATTAGCTGCCTTGAAATGAAATCGCACTACTTAAGTTGTCACGCTCCTTTTTATGACGTGCTGATTAGTCAATGTGCGAAGATCTATTGTTTCCTTCACCATCTCTTGGCCTTTTGTCTGAACGAGTCTGGCACGTTATGTGTTAGATTCACTCTACTTCAGACATTGGCCTCGAGGAAGGACTGACCGCTTGCTTGATTCACTAGACAATGTGTGACTATGACTTGTCATGGTCTACAAAGGCTTCTGTCTGATTGGGACGCGGTAAATGTCTGTACATATCTATAGCTAATGAAGATCAATTGCATTCAATTCTGACTCCATCCTTATTCATAGCTATTATATACACTGACTAGCCTACAGAAGCTTGCCTGCGCCCTGTTCAAACGTCATTGCTTCATTGTTACATAAATACGCTCGTCCGTGTGACTTAGAGTAGATATTCACAGGTCTAAAACTGCGCACGTGACATTGAAAGCGTTTGTAATCACTTTGTATCCATTCTTCATCAATTAGCGTCCGCTCTGTGTATTCACATTCATGTGAAAGAATCCCCCAGGCGAGTATGTAGTAATTGCAGCTCCATCCAGTGCCCGTCTGCGGAGTAGGGAGTGAACTAGACAATGTCTTCAGCATAAACCCTGTTAAATCATGCTTCCTGCCCATAAAGAGCAGGACAAGCCCTAAACTGATGGGATGGCATTTTATCTTCAACATACCTCGAGACAATCAGAGAGCGACTGCCAGCTTATAATCTTCCTGTGATGGAGACCTTCTCCACCTTGCAATGCCACACTTACCCTATACTCATCCTCATCTCTGCCATTTCACCACTTGTCCAGCTTCGCCAACTCGCCGGGCAAAAGGCTGCTACCAACAGGCAAGATGAGAGGAAGAAGTCTCCCACCCCTTTTCTCGTCTTCTTGTCCTCTTTGTCGACTCTCTTTCTTCTCTTCTTCCCTACTTTTCCCTTCTCTCCACGGCATTGGATCGATGCCTCTTTGTCTATCCCAACTTTTTCTGTTGAGACGAGCTTTGGAGAAGGAATCGTATTCAGAGAACGTCGAGGGTTGAACGGTCTTTGGACCGGACTTGGCTGATTTGGCTGGTCTTTGTTGTCTTGGTGTCGGTCAGCCATAAGCGGATGGTCGTGACTTCCAACCCAACACCAAGACAGGACGGCTCCTGCCGGTTGTCTTGACTAGTAACCTCACCGGCAAGCTTCACACTGACATTGTGTAGAAATGGAGCAACTCGACATCAACGTCGATGGCTATGTCGCTGGCTCAGGTTCAGATAGCGATGCCACAGTCGTACCATCTCCACCCTCGCGATGTTCGTCGACTCGAAGCAACCCATTCGATATTGAATTGCCCGACGACTTCACTCCTCGTTCGCTGGAGTGGTTTCTAAGCCCTCGCCCTGACCCCAAGAAACCAATTAACATGTTCTGGACTGACCCTGCCGGTTACTACGCTTCTCCTTCTCCATCGCCAACTACAGAAAAAGATGAGGACCAGCCAGACCTAGGAAATGAAAAGTTAGGCACAATGGGTAGTCTCGAGCAGTGGTTTGTCCCTCGTCGTAGAGACACAACTTATAAGTCAAAGTGGACCATCGGGGCACTGTTGCCTGATTTGGTAATTCGACGAGTTTCTTTGAATGTTAGTGATATCTCTCAGTTTCAACTCGCTCGCCCGCCTACTCCCCCGCGCAAACGCTCTCGCTACCCAGACACCATGAGCAACAAGCCATTGCCCCCTCTTCCTCAAGCTCGACGTTTCGTCTCAGAAGGGAACACGCCATTTCTTGCTGCTCGCCCTCGTTCTAGAAGCATCCCAGAGTTTGCTTTGAGTCGTTGGAGCGAGAGTTCAAAATTTGAAAATGCCGCTGAGGACCAGACTCAGCCTATCACTGATTCTCACATCGAAGCTCCCAAGTCAGAAATTCAAGCTCCAGAAACCATGAATAGCGAATATGTGGTTCAGAACACTTTATCCACTGGTTCTCACCTCCTTGTTTGTCTTAACCAGTACCAGGAGAACCAGATGGCAGCTGTCACTCAGGTGGAGAATACTCTGTCCAACCCTCACATCCCAGAGGCTCTTCGTGAGAAATTCATTGGTTGGTCTCAGCAGCTGATTGACCTCGACTGCCCTTTTCGCGTCAATGCTCAGCCTGGCGTCCTCGACGTAGTCAAGGTTACTGAGAAGGATGCTCACCACGTTGTTGATTGGGCCATCGAAGTTGGCACCAAGACAAACACTATCCACGACCAGATCAACACCTACATGGATGCTGCGGACTCGATTGCGTGTGAGTTGAGAGAGATGTCTTCTGGCGTCGACATTTATAACGGTTCTCTTCTTCCTATCGAAGAACTCTATCACAACATGGCCGACATCGTACGCAAGTAAGTTCTTCAGCCTTGTCTTCTTCAGCTTATTATACTGATTTTTTATTGACAGGAAATGTCGCTCTCCACGACTCCATGAAGTGCTCTTGCTCAGAAACTTCTTGAACCTCTACGAGAACCTTCTTTACATTCCATTCCAGAATGTCAAGGACCGTGTCAAGATCGTCCACGACACTTACCCACATAACCCCGTCTCGATCGCGCTCAACATCGACACTCCTCTCTCCTTGCTCAAGCGTGTCCTTGACGCAGCCTACATTGCGCATGCAGAGTACACAGCTCTTATTCGGCGTATTCGCCGGGAGTTTTTCGTGCCAATCGAGGAACGTATTCCGGGTGTCAGCTCTCGTACTGATGGGTACTTGAACAATGTCGTTGGACCTACTAATGTTATCTGACGTCCTTCAACTTATGATAAATGCTTTACGAGATGAATGCTTCCAGGGGGGCCCCGATTGCTTTTTCTTTTCTATTCAGTTTTATACCTTGTATGAGTCATGATAAATGTTTCTTTTATTTAGTGGTTTTCCAAAAGATGAAAATAAATTTGGGAAGGTCTTCAGTGCTTAATTGGAAAAAAAAGATATAGAAATGAGAACCAATTCTTCTCGAATAGAAGCCCACTGAGATACATGCACATTTACACATCTTTGAGTTCCAAGACTTGATATCAGGGCCACGCCAGGAAACACATCTACAGACCGATAAACATAATCAAATGGCTTCAGAGGTGCACCTCTGTCAGTCCTAAAATAGATCCATGAATATCAGGGGCAGTCCAAAGATACATAACTATACCAAGCTACCATAAAACAACAAAATAATAACAAAAATCATAATCAGATCATTATTTTTCTTTTGAAAGGAAAATCCGTGTATAGAAAGAGAAATGGTAAATCTAAATTATTATATGCACCCCCCCCTTTTTTTTTCCACTTTCTATCTCTTTTAAGTGTACTTATACATGCAACTCAGCAACATCCTTAACAAGATTCTTCTTATAGGGTTCAAGCGCAGCCTCGACCTCTGTCGACACAAACTTCTCGACTTGTTGTGGCGCACGACCAATAAAGGTGCTCGGATCCAAGAGCGAGTCAAGCTCGCCGATGATGGGCGCAAAGAATTCGGTGCGGCGGATACGCTCAATGAGGTCGTTGGATTTTCCCTGTTTTTTGACGTTGTCGGATGCTTGGTGCGATAGGACGCCTGTTTTGAAGAAAAGGGAGGTTAGTTTGGCAAGAGAAAAGGGAACGGGAGGGGAGGGGGGAACGAACGGATTTCTTCGTGGGCGTCTTGGCGCGAGAGGCCTTTGGCGACACAGGCCATGATTATCTGTGAGAAGTTAGTGTGAGTGTAAACTAACACGGAAGGGGGAGGGGAAGTACGTTTTCGGTGGCCATGAAGGGGAGTTCTTCCTGGACGCGGCGTCTGATGACTTCGGGGTAGACGACGAAGCCGGAGGTGACGTTGTCTACAACATGGATTAGCGGTGGAAACTTCATTTGACGAGAAAGAATTGGACGTACTGAGGATAATCAAGCAGGCATCTGCGCAGAGGTAGAGTTCTGGGAGACTGATGCGGCGGATGGCGCTGTCGTCCTGTGAGTAGTTAGCATCTATTGAATTCTCCGTAAAATGACATGGAAACGTACGAGAGAGCGCTCAAACCACTGTGCGGAATAAGTATCCAAAGCATCCTTGGGCAGATTCTGGAGATGTCGGCCAAGCGAGCACAGACGCTCAGATCGCATGGGGTTTCTCTTGTAAGCCTGCTCCAGTCAGTATCAATCATTATCAAACATCACATACTAAGGGTAGACAGACCATCGCACTACTTCCTATCTGGTCCTTCTCAAACGGCTCCTCAACCTCCTTGAGCATAGCAAGATGGCGGATATCGCCTCCAATTCTCTCGCAGGTAGAACCGAACGAGCCCAGGGCGTTGGCGACATCGACGTCGATTTTGCGGGAGTATGTTTGGCCGGAGATGATGAATGCGGACTCGAAGCCGGCTTTTTCGGTGACGAGTTCGTCGAGTTTTTCGACCTTGGCGTGGTCTCCGTTGAAGATTTCTATTCATAAATTTTAGTTGGTGTAAGATTTGTTCTGTGGATGATTGCTTACGCAAGAAAGATGCTTGAGTACCAGTTGTACCCTTGACACCACGGAAGCGGAGATCCTTCCTGGCTCTCTCCAAGTTGCGGAGATCCATCAAGAGGTCCTGAAGCCAGAGAGCAGCACGTTTACCTAGCCATAATTAGCATTGCGTCCTGAACCAAAAGGTGTGTGAATATGGAACATACCAACAGTAACCAACTGAGCCGGCTGACCATGCGTAAATCCCAGGCAAGGCAGATCCTTATACTCCATCGCAAATGCAGCAAGCTTATCAATAACTGTTGCGAGTTTTGGGATCAAAATATCTAACCCATCCCTCAAGAAAATCAGGTCAGCATTGTCGGTCACAAAGCAACTGGTTGCGCCAACGTGAATCATTCCACTAGCTGCCGGAGCAACATCGCCAAAGGCCTTGACGTGGGCCATGACATCGTGGCGTCGGCGTTTCTCTTCTTCAGCGGCAACGGCGAATTCGTCGTCTTGGATGATGACGTGGGCTTTCATTTGGGCGATTGCTTCGTCGCTGATGGGGAGGCCGAGTTCTGTTCCGTGCACGTTAGTAGATTAAATCAAAATTTCCAACCGAGGGGCGGATAGCTACCCTTCTCGGATTCAGCGAGCCATGTCCACAATGATCGCCATGTCGAGAATCGATTGCGAGGAGAGAAGAGATATTTCATCTCATTGCCTGATCATGACATTAGTCCTCCGGTTCGTCAATTGCAGTGACAGCGGGGCATACTTGAGTAACGTGAGTTAAGGGGCGTTTGGTACACATCGTTGTTAGACGCCATTTTATCTGTCTGCTGCACTGTTCACTTCAATTGAATCTTGTGGAGTTGATTGTGGTGAGTTTAGAGAATACGTAGTAGAGAGAATAAATTTTGAGCGAACTCGGAATTGGCGGGGTGTGGGGACGGTCGAGGCCCGCTTATCGGCTTATCGACAAGCTATCGGTGGTGGGGCGTCATGTGTATACAGGACAGCAGATTGTTGGTATTTTATTGTTTTGTACTCGCTGTTTATTTAGAGTAGAACTTCCATTGGATTATTAGACATTAGTCAAGACCTAACACAACGCGGCAAGCTGAGCTGAAAATGCCGCCTTGTCATATTTCACATATTTCCCTCTTCCCTTGTCAATCTCATGATACCGGTCATGGAAACGACCATAGAGCGGCTCCAAAACACCCTGCACCTCACGGCCAAGAGCTCCGCGCACTTCACGTTCCATATGAAGTTGCCGGTGTTGAGTAACCAAGCTATCAAAGGTGGCATTAAATGATTTGAATTTCTCCTTGATGGCGTCTTTGTCTTTGGATGATAGTGACTTGACAACCTGGGCAGAGTCTGTCTGTTGGGTAGATGACCGAGGTCCTCCTCGAGAAGTATACTGCACATCAAGCAGATATTGATTCGTCTCACGCCAAGCTTCAAGGTAGGCTGAGGTACCGCGTTTGCGGAATGCATCAATCTTGGCAATGCTATCAGGACTCGCAAGATATCGTGAAAGATCTGAACTGGCGCGTATAGATCTGTCGACAACACAAAATGTATTTGATATAAACACTCCCAAAACCGCTTTTGAGCGATAGGTTGCCCGGCCACGAGCCTCCAATGAGTTCATAAGGGCTTCAACCATGTCAAGAATAAAATGAGAAAATAATGTCTGGCTGTCCGGACTGACATCTAGAGGGGTCGTGCTGGCAGACTGAGACTTAGACCGCCAATTTCCGTCACCCAAGGACGTAAGAATAGAGGCCAGAGGGCCGGAGTAACCTGTCAATGTTGTCAAAGAACTCATCACCTCATTTACCAACGGAACGGTCCCGCCATCCGGTGGTAGAACAGTATATGCGGCTGCCTTCTTTTTCGTCTCTTCCAATAATTCTGATAGTGATGATTTTGCTGTTTCGCGAATTGGCCGTAGAGCTTCAATGAATAAACTCTTGAGTTCGCCGGTCTTTGCATCGATTCTATAGGACATCGCGGTCACAATTTCGATAATCTCGAAAGCAAGGAAACAGTCCGTCATCAGATTAGCTTTGATATACTGATTAAGCTCTCGCAGTGTCTTTGAAAACTCGGCCAATGCTGATCGGCATGTAGCTTGCAATGCCCGTCCCTGGTTTTCCCCGGTATATATCTGAACGATAGCGTCGTGCTCGACCGAAATAAAGCCTTCCAGTGCACTGGAATAAACCCCGATTCCGTTCGTGCCTTGCTTATACGGTCCATCGTCGGGGCGGCGTTTTGCGGTGCTGATCGAAGCTATTGCAAGATTTTGCAAGCTTGACGTAATATATGGTCCGCGTGTCTCGGCGTAAATACTTACGGCGGGATCCTCTGGCCCGCGCTGCGGTAATTGAGCAGCGGCGGAGGTAATGGCACTCGCAATTGGGGCGAGCTCGGCAATGGTTTCTTCGGGTATTGAAGGAAAGGGGAGCTCTATAAGTCTCCGTATCAGCAAATTATGACCAAGATTCAAATCTCCATAATTCGGTCAGGCTTACGCTTTGTAAGGTAGTGTAATGGCTCGATTGGTTCGACATTTTGTTTTAGCATTGACCGAAATAGATCCTGCAGTTTCTGGCTGCCAAAGTTGAGTAGTGATGTAAATTCTGTGATAGCTTGTTGATTAGACTTTAGATTTGTTGAGTTTAGATTCTGTAGAGCGTAATCGATTCGTTTCAAGGCAGCAAGGTACTGTGATAAACCTGCACTTTGGGGACTAGACAGCATCAATGTCAGCTCAATTCAGGCACACGCACTCTGTTAAGCAGTTCTTACCCAGCCCGTATAATTCCTTCCTCTTTGCCTTTTGCATCCAGCGGCTTCCGGAGCTTGTCAATGGCTTCAATCACGCGGTCGATGTTGCTGTTGGTGATTTGCAAAGTCTGTGTGTTGCTGTAGATCGGACCGATCGCATCTTTGACCACCTTTCCGCTTGTCTCCAGGCGATCGAGGGATCCTTGGATCTTCTTTGTTAATACTTTGAGCTTGTCGAGATTGGCGTAGAGCACCTCGACCTCAGCGCTCTCCTCGGCATACGTGGTGTTCTTGGTGCCCACCATGATGCCTAGCGAGAGGGGCGAGCTTCATGAATAATAGCGCTTCAGAGTGCTTGAATGCAGTAGATAAGATATAGATCATTAAAGATCAGCAGATAACGCCAATAAGTAACAAATAGATCGTCAACAGCCATACCGATAGGAGTCGCAACAGACGAGCCGGGATGTCCGTTGACGGTTGACCACGGGGATCGAACTAGACCGAAAGAAGACTAGGCAGACCCGTTCAGGCCTCCCCAACAATTGACCAAAAGACAGGAGCGGATCCTTGGTGATAACGTCATGGAGATCGCCAGAGACAAGAAGAAGATGGCACGCCTTTTCTTGTCCTTGTTCCTTCTGTATAAGAATACTTCCACTTCCACCATGCGATAGATGCAATTATCGTCCAATCTGCCATCAATTGTCCCTGTGCGCTACACAATGCACAGCGCAGCGGCCTTGCGCTTGCGTTGGGGTGTCCCGCCCGCTTTCCTCGCAGCATGGGGTAGCTGGAACTACACGAGCCGCGATAGCTTGCGTGCTGACGGCTCTTCACGAGCTTGGAATCAGAAATTGACCTATTCTACACAGCAAGCTCAACGCAAGAATGATAATGAAAACCAACCATCACAAGCCAATGCCCAGGAAGCTCAGACAGCATGGGCATCGTTTACGAACAAGGTCGCAGTCGTTCGGGATTCCTTTGCGTCGGTGGAGCTAGGAAATATTGGCGACAATATCAAGAACTTCATATTGCCAGACTGGGCACGGGTACTCCCCGCTACTGTCCAGAAGCTACAACGAGAATTGTCCATGGCACCTGGTTCCCTCGCCGACGACATATGGAAAGAAGCCCACGATGCCGACCTCAACCCGGAAATCGCTATCGAAGCGACAGTTCGAGTAGGGGATACTCTCTGCCCGGAAGAAGTACAGTTTCGTCAGAGGAGGAAAAGACACGTTGTTAAGGCATTGGCAAAATATCTAGACCTGAAAGAAGAGGATATTCACCCGGATGATGTGCCGGTCATAGCAATGTGTGGGTCTGGTGGAGGTCTGCGAGCTCTTGTTGCTGGCTCAGGATCCTATCTAGCTTCACAGGAAGCTGGACTCTGGGACTGCGTCACATACACAGCTGGTGTGAGTGGAAGCTGCTGGCTACTAACTCTCTACAACTCATCGCTAGGAAATCGTGACTTTCTCAGACTTGTGGGGCACCTAAAGAGTCGATTAGGGGTGCATATCGCTTTTCCGCCGAAAGCGCTTAATTTGTTAACTACGGCTCCGACAAACAAGTACCTGCTCAGTGGATTGGTCGAAAAGCTGAAAGGGGATCCTGATGCAAACTTCGGCCTCGTCGATATCTATGGACTTCTGCTCGCAGCACGACTACTGGTACCCCGTGGCGAACTCGACGTCTCCGATAGAACGCTGAAGCTGTCAAACCAAAGGGATTATGTTCAAGATGGAAGCAATCCTCTACCTATCTACACTGCGGTTCGTCATGAGATCCCTGCTCCAGATAAGGAAGAAATCAAAGGACGCCGAGCAGTAGAAAAGGTGAAAGAAGAGGCTCTCAAGGAGGCATGGTTTCAATGGTTTGAATTCACTCCATACGAATTCTTTTGCGAGGAGTTTGGTGCTGGAATTCCCATGTGGGCTGTTGGACGACACTTTTACGGAGGAAGAGATCAACCCCCTAACACATGCCCAGTCCCCGAACTTCGCATTCCCGCTTTAATGGGCATATGGGGAAGTGCCTTTTGTGCAACACTCGCACATTACTATAAGGAGGTTCGGCCTGTTGTCAAAGGCCTTGCAGGTTTCGGAGGCATTGACTCGTTGATTGAAGGAAAGAGTGACGAGCTGATCAAAGTCCATCCCTTTGACCCTGCATCCATACCGAACTATATACTGGGAATGAAGGAAAAACTTCCATCATCATGTCCAGAATCTGCATTAAACGACCCCCATCTACGGTTGATGGATGCTGGCATGAGCAATAACCTCCCAATCTACCCGCTGCTTCGACCGGGGCGCGACATCGATATCATTGTTGCTTTTGATGCATCTGCAGATATCAAGCAAGAGAACTGGTTGGCTGTTGTTGATGGATACGTCCGACAACGAGGAGTTCAAGGATGGCCTGTCGGAGCGGGTTGGCCTTCAGACACCACCCACCCAGAGGAAACTGCAGATATGATAAGCGAAGTGAACCATTTGAGTGCATCAAAATCAGATGAGAAACTCCACGAGGCACAAGAACACAATCCAAACAGGAAAAATAAGGACGGACCCCTTCCAGACACACTCATGACATCCGATGCACGCTACGATAGCACATCCAAGAAATCCGGAACTTCTCCCAGTGACTTGACATACTGCAACGTATGGCTCGGCACGAAACAGGAAATGACATCTCAAAAGGAGCCTCCACCATCAAAGCGACTCTTCCACCCCGGTCACGGCGACGAGAGCTCATCAGACTTCCATCTAATGCAACCCGACGCCGGAATCGCAGTAGTCTATTTCCCACTCCTTCCCAACCCCTCCGCACCAGACTACAAAACTCCCAGCCTAGATCGCTCACAAATCGCCCGACCTCGCAAATCAACCTCCAACGATGATGAAACGGTTGTCACAACGAAACCGAAACCGAAACCGAAACCCAACTCTATCAACCCCGACGTAGACGATTTCCTCTCGACATGGAATTTTGTCTACACCCCCGAACAAGTCGATTCAGTCGTCGGACTCGCGAAGGCCAATTTCGCCGAAGGTGAGGCACAGGTTAAACGTGTTGTGCGTGGTGTTTATGAGCGACGCAGACGGGATCGTTTGAAGCGCGAGAAGCTTGCGAAAGTTAAAGCAGTGGATAGACGGGTTGATGAGTTGAAGAAGCGACATGAGGGATTTGCGCCTATTTATTGAGTCTGATTTTGAGAGAGAGTTATATACCCCGACATTTTCATGGATGTTGCCTACATTTCGCCACACCCATTTGCATTGACAGCTTATTTTCCTTGATTCGTTTTCTGTTCATTTGAATATAGACGCTTTTGGTGGTGATTGTATATAGTTGTGCCAGACAGGTTGTAGATTAGATATACCAAGACAATCGGGTTGAAGACACGTTGTATACCTATACTTGTCATGGATCTTCGTTTTACTTTAACTAGGATAGTTTTCCATTTTCCATATAGATCTATTCATATATCTACCTCATCTAAACAGAATATTAACAACTGGGCATAATCAGGCATCCTCCTTCGCCGTGCTCGTGTTCGTGTTCGCGTCCCGATCCAAATACGACTTGATGCCTTCCATATCACTCTCATTCCCATTCCCATCTTGTGCTTGGCCCTGCTCTTTCCCTTCGTGTTGTCCATGCTGTTGTGGCGGCGAGAACACGTCCTCGGCACTACTACTCGCCAAGCTCACCTCAGTGCTGGCAGCAGTCTGTTTCCGCAACCCCAACTCTCGCCGGACTCGTTTCACAGCTGAAGTCACTGCTGCTGCTGTTGAGGCCGATGCATGGGCGATAAAGGGGTGTGTTGTGCCGTTTAATGCTTTTTCCTCCTCTTCCTCTTTAGGTTTGGGCTCATGAACAGAAGCAGGTTTATGCGACTCATTTCCATGCCTAACAGCCGAACTGGTAGGATTAACAACACTCCTATGTTCTTCAAAATCCATACCCGATTCATCCTCCCTCATAATATTCCCACCATGCCAATCCGCTGCATGCGATTCCTGGACTGGTTCACCCGGTTTCGGTAACGTTATGACTTTCTCTTCTGGAAATTTCGCGATTTCTGCCGACTGCTCTTTTCCTTCTGCGGCGAGCTGCTCCTTTGATGCGTAGCGCCAGACAACTTTCACGCGCTCCAAGGCTTTGGTTCCTTTACTGCTGCTGCCCTTTATTCCGTCCAGACCTTCCCAGTCACATTCGAAGATGCCAGAGTCGTGTTTGTTGCCCCCCTCAAAGTACGCATTGAACCAGACGTGCGCGATTGAGGTGACGGCCGCCCAGCCGGTGTAGGCGGCTTTGATGCGGCGCTCAAAGCCTATGTTGACGTCGGACGTGGGTAAGATGACGGGTTTGTCAGGACGTAGGATGGCCGCTGCTATTCTATTGTTATTGTCGCCGACGTTTTTGGATGTTGATGTGGACGGCTTAAAAGTCATGGGTGGCTGTTGGGTGATGATTGATGAATTCGATGATGAGGATGGTGGTGGTGAAGGCGAAGATTTGCCGACTCTCTCTTTTTCCCTCTTCTCCAATCTATCTTTCGCAATCAAGTCGTCAGATGATAGAGGCAATGTACTCTTACCGTCATCAACGACGATACGCTCTTTCCGTCTGAAAAGATGGAAACATTTAATCTTCTTGCCCTCATCAACATAACCCTCGAGAGCTATCTTGACGCCATCCCTCAAGCCCCAAACGTGTACCTCAAGAATTTCGACAGGCCGTTCGACGTAAACCTTGCCCATATCGTTCGCCCATCTATTGACATATCTCACCCATCGAACTTGACTAGGAATACTGACACCATCACCAAAGCCCACCCGCATTCTTCGCTCCGTAAACCGTTGAAGAGCATCCTCCATCTTCCACCCTTCTTGACTGATCAGATAACTACACGCAACAGTCCCACTTCTTCCTTTTCCTGCTTTGCAATGAACAACCGCCACCCTCTTCTCCTTCTTTATATCGATCCGCTCTTCCCCAAAACTTTCTTCATTCAACCAATTGCGCATACTCGCCATAATCGCAGGTATAAGCGCAAACGGCGGTGGATTATGATCCGGCCACGGGAAATGGTGAATTCGTCCATACACCTCCGAATCCGGATACCCGGTCCCTTCAGCTCGGAACTCCCAGATTGCCCAGTCTTCGTCATGCTTGCTATCCAAGAAACGGACTAGGGCGTCCGTGGGGTTGCGGTAGGCGCGTTTGGGGTATTTGGATGAGGGGCCGGATGTTGCAACAACTGTTAATATTAGCAAGAGTCTTGATGAACAGAAGTGAGGTTGGGGATGTAGACCTACGGAAATCAGTCACATAGCACAAATCTAATCCAGCTTCGGGGTGCTGTAAGCGCGGTCCAGCGACGATTTGGCGAAGTAGAGATGTCTACATAACAATTGTGAACGCATTAGAGCTTGATAATTCCTCGTTGCAAATGCCATCAAATAATATAAACATACCATGACTGCTCGGGTACTCCCTGAGCGAAACGTGGTTGTCGGAGAATAGATGTGTCATCCGTATAACACAAGGCACATCACCGCGCAGAAGAACGCAGAAATCAAGATTGACCCCCTTTTATGTTAGATAATACAGAGAAATGACAGCAGAGTCGCGTATCGCTCAGCCGCCGTCCATTTTGTTGGCAAGACACGCTCAGGCTATGGATATACGGAGTAGGGTGTTGTAGGCGCCGGATGATGTCATGTCATCTGGGGGAGCCAAGCCTCTGCATCACATGCAAACACGCCGATTTACACGACATGTTTTGACCAGAGGACGATATGTACAAGTATTGATATTATTGTTTATAAAGAATTGTATATACTTCAATTAATCTTGAGCATGCTTATTCCAGCTGGTCTCGGATTTGATCTCTCACCGACTTGCTCAACTCCCAACCCTGCGCTTCAAGATCAGCCAGGTACTTCTCTGCCGAAGACTGATTTCCAGAGTCCAAGCAGACAAGTATCAAAGTTTCCAATGTTCTCTGATCAGGAGGGACGCCGGATGCTGCCATCTCCTTTGCGAAAAAGGTACAGATATCTGGTCTGCTGGTTTGATGGCATAAAGATATCAGATTGTTGAATGTGTCGGTATTGGCGCCGCTAGCACAGATATCGAAAAGGTCCTTGTAAATAGACACCGCGACTTCGATTGCTCTGGATGCTGAAAGAGCGCCTCGTTTGAACAGGTTCTCGGTATGTTGTAAGACTATATTTGCCAATGCTATCGGTATTTCGGATCCTTCCTTTTTCGATCCACGGATGCCGCTCCATAGGATCGCGGGATCGCTAGATTCAGTCTCCATAGACTGTAGTATTGGCCGCGTAGTCTCAGGCTTTATGGGGACGTTGTGCTTGTGCATCTGATAGACAATCTCAAACGCAGACTTGATATCGGCATTCCGGGCGTATACCTGTACCAGTTTCCCATAATCGTAAGAAATCAAATGCGTCTGCAATGTCGACAAGTGCCGAAAAACAGCCTCCGCAAGAATAACATCGCCGTGTTCTGACGCAAATCCCAGGGTATCACGGCAATCGGCAGCGCTCAGATCCTGATACCCTAAATCCACGGCATTCTTCCACACATATTCCACAGTCTCGTAATGCGACCGTTTCATCGCCGCTCTTAGCAAATATAACCACATCGCCGACGATACAGATTTGGCTTTATTAGGCCTTGATCGTATCAGCCGCAGCGCTTCGCTGAATTCATCGACATCGCAAAGCTTGTAGATCAAAAGACTATGGAGCCACTGCTCGATCAAGATCCCTTTTCGTTCCATTTGTTCAAGTCGATCTAGAGCAAGCTCCAGTTGGTTTTCGCGTAGCAGTCCAGCTACTACGTGATGCCATCCCGCAGGGCTGAGGGAGAGCCAACGGGCGCGTAGGGCTTCGATTACTTCTTGTCGGAGGAGGTAGTCGGGGTGGACTGCGAGGACCTTGACATATATTTTAGTTACATAATCTCCAAGTCAGATGCGATCACGAAGGATATACCTCTAAAGCGGCATGCAACGTCGCCGAGTCAGCAGTGATTCCCTGCTCTGCCATTTCCCGAAGTAAATTTCGAACATTTTTTACTGACCCATGTTGTCGGTCTATGTTGGTGAGCAGATATGCTTTGTAATGCCGTGTTGTAGGAGTAACGCGGTGTCTTTGAAGCAGTTCCTTCAGGATAGTGATGGTTTTGGATATATCGATTCGTCCCCGAGATGTGGATTGCTCGAGCAGTGTTTCTAGGTCGCCGATTGACTGCGATTGGAATTCGTTGAAGTTGCGTGAAGGGAGATATTTTGTGCGTGAGACGTCATTCTGTGTACGAGAACTATTCTCCTGCTTGTGACGCTCACTCAGCGGAATCCTCGTCGATGCCGTCGTTGATGCGGAACTCAAACATCTCCGTGAAGTTTCTCTAGCCGTGTAAAAGGTTCGTATTGAGTGGCGCAGTTGTATAGGCCGGTATGACGGACAGAGACAATACCACAGCCCGTCAACTATGGGAGGCGAGAGGCGCATATCTTGTTGAGAAATGCCGACGAACGACTGTCGCCGCCGAAGCTGTTGAAGCTCAGAAAACATGATTTGAGATCACGTGATGCAATATGATAGCGATACTTCGATCTTCCATTTAGAGGGGCGTAGTATAGAAGTATACATGATAGGATAATTATATATGTTATTTTTATTGTCTTTTTCCTCCTTCCGAAAAAAAGATCATTTAGATCTACATAAATCCTGCCTCGCCAACTAGCCAAAGTACGCCGACGCCATGCATGAGAAAGTTCGGTCACAATAGTCTGGCAAGGACACCGGAAAATCTTCTTTCAAGAAGAAAATGGGGGTATCACCGTTTGAAGCATTGTTGTCATCTGACTTCCAAAACCATGTCCTTTCAACCACCGCGACCACGGCCACGGCCACGGCCACCTCGTCCGCCACGGCCTCTCTCTTTACCATCTCCTCGTCCGCCACGACCGCCACGACCGGAAGATTGGTTCTGCTGTTGTTCCTTGACGATGTCGAGGATTTCTTCGGGCACTCGGAGATATTTTATCTATGTCACGAGCTTGAATTAGCTCAGAAACTTCGACGGCGCAACCGTGATACGTACATTGTTACCCCTCACGTAGACCTCTGGTAGTCTGAAAAAGCGGTCACCTTCCGGCGTGGTTTGAACGACCTCCTTCAAGGTGAGGTTCATCCAGTTGTCGCAATTGACGAGATGGCCGTTGAGTGTCTCGCCGTTCTTGAGTTCCACCAGCATTGGGTGGCCTTGTGCAGCCGTTAGGAGACCTAAGGGCAACTATATCTCGTTAGTCTCTGATTTATATCATAATTTATACACCGAAAGCAATTTGCAATGTCCTCCGGCGCAAAACAGACGTACCATTTTGGGAACCGCACTACAATCAAGTCAGGATTGATAGATGGGCGACAATGAAGGTTCGTGAGGTCAAAAGGCGATATCAGCCTTAGTAGACCTAATTTATCGCTAGTTTGCAAAGCGACTTTGATATGGCGCACCAAAAGTGTATAGACAAATATCGTGGTGCTAACTCTAACGACGTCAAGCTCAACGACAATCGAGGCAGCTGCCCGCAATCACTGACGGAGAAATAGTCGATCCGCTTCCGGTGAGCCGATCCAACCCTAACCCTGCTTTGCATCTTGATGGTTGTACTCCACACAGCCTACCTAGGTTTCAACTGATATCTTTTGAAAGATGTTCTACTTTTGGTTTATTTCTTATGCTGGATCTTCAAACTCAATGCCACTGCTTCCTTCGTGTCTCCAACTGGCTCAATGGAAGCCAGAGCATGCTCACGTCCACGATGAATCTTGGCTCAAAATACCTAAGGTGTTCAGGTCTTCCGCAAAAGCCTGGTTCCATATCAACAGCGAGTCCAGCCAGTTTCATTTGTAAGTCAACACAGTTCAGCAGCGCCGTCTGCAGCAGCCGCAATCAATCGCGTACTAGGAACGGGCTTCTATGGGAACCAGGTCTACTTCATAGTAGGTTTGCAACAATAATACCAGCGGCAATCGGCTTAACATTTGCCCGACTCTTAATACATGGAGGAGACCCCCGTTCCATTGCGACAGCATCGTGAAGTTTGAGTCTCATTACCCATGATATCTTTTGGTCACTTAGATTTCCCAGATCCTTTTATGCTGAGTATCTTCTGAAACCAAGAAATGAAATATCCGCTTCAACATTTACCACCTACCAAATATGTCAAGTGAAAAACGGCCTTCTCCCTCCCCATCCAATGCCTGCCGCATCCAAACCTATCAATGACAATGTTGTGTATCGGTATTCAACACTTTTAGCGATCAAAGTCCTCAAGCGTATTCGGCCTCGGGAGGGGAACGTCCTCATGTTAACGGACAGACTATGTGTCAAGTACGGGCGTCGCGTACATTTATCCGAAGCATCAACGATACATTTCCTATCACAGAATACATCTCTTCCAGTACCCAGAGTTTTATGTGCTTTTACCCATTCTGAGAGGTCATACATTGTGATGGAAAGAATTAAGGGAGACATAATCGGCAATGGATGGGTCAAACGAAGCGAAGAGTCAAAGGCGAAACTTCTTTCGCAACTAGGAAAATTGATCCGTGAGATGCGCGACCTCCCGCCTCCCAGAGGGGTGGGAGTTGCTTCTATTGATGGTGGATCGCTTTTTGACTGCCGGATTCCGGGAACCTCCTTACGTTTTGGTCCCTTTGATACTATCCAAGACTTTCACAGGCATATACGCATGGGCATGGATTTTGATTCAAGCCTTAACCCTGAGGTTCAAGAACTTATAAGGCTACAAAATAAGACTTGGCCTTTGATTTTTTTACTCATGGCGATCTTAGCAGCCTTAATATTCTTGTGCGCGGGGATAATATTGTTGGTTACAACTTACTAGCTATGCACCAGCTAAAGCCGGCACGAGCCAATCGTTGACTTATCTGGGGACACTCGTATTCCGTATCTATTAATCCGAATCGGGTTACCCTACTTTGCCAGGATGCCTCGACTCAGCCCTTCTTCTCGAGTCAACCACTGAGACTTCGATGGTCCCTGATCAATTACTTCTACAATTCTGTCTGTATTCTATGTAAAATCCTTGATGACTGGGCGAGTGGGTACACACTCAGCCATGCTGCAGTATCTGTGGAACAACCGTATGACATAGTTACATAAAAAGAAGACCCCTCCTCCCTTCGATATGCGTGGTGGTGTAGCCCAGGCATCCATATTCTTGCTATCAACCCTCGCGCCCGCCGTTTCCTACGCTTCACCAACTCTCCACACGACCACAAATGCTCTTACACAGGATGACTCGGTACTGCTGTGGCGAGGTATGTCAGCTGTTTGCAATTTTGGGAATATTATCTAATCGCTCGCCCTAGACTCGGATGGGGTCTATGTGCAATTCGAGGCATCATGTGCTAGTTGTTCGTTAGACAACGAGGATGCTTGGGTGAGTGATACACTTTCAAGCTCCCATCTCACTCAACCGCTAAACTCGTCAAGCCAGTCAATTTGTTTATCGGAAGTACAAATGGCCTTTGTCACAATGCTACGGTATCCGTGAATGGACAGGAGCTCTCCCATCGCTGGGAGGGCCCATCTGCCACGGGCTCAGGCGTGATCCCATCCAGCCCGTACAATGGCAGCACCGAAATACGAGCAACATGGTACAGTACATGTGTCACGGCGCCTCTAGGTGCACCGAACGGGCAGAATGCACACGTGTTTACTTTTATATTTGACACGGATCGCAGCCACGGTCTCGAAGACGATATCGGCTTTACCATCTCGTTTGGTAACGATACTCGCAACGATAATGGGATCAAAGTACTCCGGCTGTCCAATTTCCCTGTGAGTTTCGGCGACATACCGAACTGGGGAGAAGGGGATGATACAAGCGATCCTATCGATTCGAATACAGGTTCTAGCCCGGATCCTGGATTGGCCTCGCTTGAAGTGCAACTCGAAGCTGAGCTTCAGAGACTACAAGTGCTTCAGTATGAGCTTCAGCAGCTACACAACTCGGTGGCTCTAGAAAAGAAGAAGATTTTCCATTTGCTTAAGCAAGACTGCGAGCCCCTGCTTGCGAAATGGGAGCAATGTGAGGATTTCTTCTGTTACCTGAAATCCTCCTGGCAGAAGGTTCCCGAGTTTTATTGGTCGATGAGGTATCGCTTTGGCCTACTAGGTCCTGGACGGGTCATTCCTATCTGTCGTCTTATTCCTGAAGAACCTCCAGACCATGACGCCGACGAAACTAAACCATCACTATTACCTTCACATCCGGTTGCGACTCCTTCGAAGCATGCTATTCCTACTTACTCCGAGACCTCATCTTCATCCTCAACGTCCACTATACCTTCTACCACAACCGAACCACCGAGGCCTATCATAACACGACCACCTTCTAAGCCAGAGTCCCATCTTGATACCAACCCCAATCATCCGGACATAACCGAGGTCGTTATTCCATTACCAATATATTCTCCAACCAAAAAATTCATCCGATCATGCGCCATCATCCTACTAATCGCCTTAATAATTGGCCTCTTTGTCCGCGTCGTACGCCACAGCACAGCCTTCCGCCGTCGCCGAAGAGACATCGCATCCAGGCGTGAAGAACTACGAACCCGACGCGCGTACAGAAATGCTGCACGACGACTGCGATGGCGTCAATGGTGGCAAGGCCGATTCTATTTCCAAGCTGCAAGCGTAGCATCCAGTCACTCACTCCCTGAATTCCAGCACGTTCGCGGCACGAACTATCCAGGCGACGAGAATAACAGACTGAATCCTCGCGAAATAAGAGATAATGACTCTACATCAGAAATTTCGACTCAATCATCCGATACAAACGACGAAGAACCCCAGCAGCGCATGATGCAAGCCGAGATCCTAGGACTGCGTCGCGTGCTCGAATACGTAGGCCAATTAGTCGGCTCAGACGACACAACTAGTACATCGAGATCGTCGTCGGCACGTCATAGAAATCGGTCACGATCGCGTTCTGTTCCGCCTCCTTACGAATATCCAATGCGTCACAATCGCAACGCCAGCGTTGGTGATAATAACCACCCTAGGATCCATACATTGGAGATTCGCAGATCGGTGACTCCAGGAGTGATATCTGGTGGACCGAGCTCGCCGCGGGCGAGTACAATGTTTAGCCTTGAGACGGGCTCGTTGGTTACGTTGGAGACGCTTGATACGCTGGATTCGGGGACGGCGCCGCCTTCGTATCATCCATAGGATGATTGGATGAATTTTCTTGGTCTTGGGTGTAATCCCCTCTCTTATTTCTTGCTACTGACCTTCAGGAGGCGTGCATGGGATTTTATTCGGGAGTTCAAGGGCTCAATGTATGAGTTGATGCTAACGAACACGAATGGTCTGTCATAATAGCACCGTTTGAAATACAATACAATGAAGGCAGTCATCAACGCAATAATTAAAATTCCTCGCGAGTATAGTAGTTACTACTTTTGTTACATCTTAGGCCTTTTCGCTGCTTGCCCCGCGTCGATCAACTCCTCATCCTCCTCGTCATCATCCTCATCCTCATCTTCAATCGCATACTTCCGTTTCGCCCTCAACGCACCCATCGTAGTAACTCCCCCAGCGGTCATGACAGGGTCCGCATCCGAATCCACATCCGGGGCAAACGTTGCCTTGCCTTTCTCTCGTGCATCGAATACAGTCAATAGCTGATCATACCCTTCTTCGACGTTTACAATTGTCTCATCTAACTTCTGAATCCGGTCTTGGAGTTCCAGCTGAATCAGTATGTCGCGGGAGCGTTTGTAGAGACGCTGTTTGACGAGCATGCGCCACCAGTAGTATCGTCTATCATCTTCGTCGTTGGCATTGTGCTTTTTGATGAGTAGGCGGGCCATGTTTGCGCCTCCGCGTTTGCGGGGTGGGATGCGAGAGAGAAGGTACATTTCTAGGATGTGAGCGAATTGCGTGGGTGCGATCTTGTATTTGGCTCGTATTTCAGCGAGTTTTTTGGTAGGAATCAAGGAGGATGTGGGCATGTTGCGTGGTCGTCGTTTGGCGGTCTCTTTCGGGTATGGGTTTGGGTTGATGTTGATGCCTTGGTCGAGGAATTCGTGGTACAGGTTGTGGTAATCGGCAGAGTCGCGGAGAACGTCGAAGGATTCGTTGGGGTCTTCGACGGTTAGTTCGACGACGGTTTTGTCGGCTATGCAGTCTTTGTGGATGATGTTGTAGAGTTGGGAACCGTGGCCGGAGCCTTGGTGTGGCGGGAGGATGAGGAATTGGGCGATGCGTGAGCGAGAGGGGAGTTGCGAGAACCGCATTTCCTCGGGATATGGGAAGGCGTCGTTCTTGACGACTTTTTCTCCGGGTTGCTCTTGGAAGAACCACCAGCGGTATACAGTTGAGTATCCTACAAAAGAGTACCGAGATGCCGTTGGCGTAGATGGTGTGACTTTCTCATACCTGAATAGGTTATTTTGTTAGTCACATCGGTAACACACAGTCAGTAACGGCGATAGCTTACACAAAATACACAGTCCACCGTTCCAAAGTCCACTCAGGGTCATCGAGAGCCAGCGGTGTCCCTCCTTCAATGAAAAATGGGATAAACACCTGTGCTCGTCCAAGCAAGTTGCGCACATCATCATCTGCAAGTGAGCCGGCCCATATTTCATAATTTCTGTTCTTCGATTTATACGAATGAACAAGTTTTCCGGGTGGCGTAAAGTCTTTTGCTTTCGAATCGTTCTGAACAGAATTCTCGTAGTCGGACAATTTCGTAAAGGCAGCTATACATGCGTCAGCTTGAGGTCACATTGACTCGAGAACCCTACTAGTACATACATTCCGAAACCCATTCTCTCAACGTCTTATTCAAATCCACTGCAGCCGCATCACCAACAGCTTTGAATTTCTCATCGTACGAAATGTGAACATGAGTGCGCAAATCGTGTGTCGCAAAGCGCAGTCTGATGATGAGACCTTTGTAACCGAATATTTGCTCCTCGTCGCCGAAGATTGGGTATGTAAATTGAGGGTGGAAAATCTCTGCTGTAGTTGGCTTTTGCTCTCCTGGCTTGATTAGGGTGAGTTGGACTGCATCGTTGGCATCACAGGTCCCTATCAGAATGGTATTAGTTGACGGTGATTGATGGGTCGCAATGCGATGCGCGTGCAGCGACAGCGTCGGGACAGCGGTGCAGACTTACAGTCGCCTGAATCGGCCATGATAGGGTCCTACAGTTTTATGGAAAGTCTTCAGCAGAGAACGAGATTCCTCGACCGAGATGCAAGACTTTCAATTGATGCCTTTGTGGTTGATGGGTTGAGAGTAGATGGAGCTTGTCGCGTCGCGTCGTCAGAAGGTGATTTAAGGCCGGATTCGGTTAGTCTGATTGAAGCTTAGAAGGCACGCTAAACTCTATCTGTCTATTGTTTGACGTTTTTGCAACCTCTATCCCTCGCTTTCTCTACTTTGACTGCTTCTTCTTACTCCTATCCCTCATAGTCTTTTTTGTTTTTGCTGCTTGACAGAAGATGTCTTTTCCTTCTCGTGCGGGCGGCTGCCTCCAAAAACACCCACCTTTCTGCAACTTACTGAAGTTTGATACGGTACCAATTTCATGACCTGGCTTGATCGAATCTGCTAGGAGTTCTCCAAGTATGAGTCAATGTAGATCAGGAGTTTATCCACTGAAAGGAGATCTATGTTTTAACCAAGGCTCTCCCTGTTCCCTGTTAGGGTACAACAACGCTTATAGTGTACACGGTTTTACGGTGAATATGTGTATTTTAGAAGCACGCAAATTGTATATCATTAGTTGATGTGTGGGGGAACGAATCTAAGTCAGATATCTAGGTACCACCGAATACGTTATCATTGCTTAGGAATTGCATTGAAGCTTAATATATAGCAATACGCCCGCCAGCTAAGCTATTGCATGTAGTTGTAGGTGCAGTCTTATCCATGCTCGGGTTTCCGACATCACGTTCTGATGGGAGGCCATCCAGATGCACTAAAACACATGCACAAGCAGCTTCCTTGCATCTTCAAGAAATTGGCTTTGATCTCCTAGCACCATTGATGAGAATAACTGGATACTCTCAACCACTTATTTCAAAGAAGCCTTTTCCTTGAAGGACATTTCCTCCTAGCCGGCTCAGGCAAGCATCCAGGATTACTTTTTTCTTGTTCAAGAAGGTCCAAGAAGATATTTTTGAGTTGTTCGAGATATCCAGAGATCCAACGACGAGTACAAAGCCCAGTGTTGCGGTCCCACGTAGGGTCCTCCATTAGTTCTTCGGTTGCGAGTCCGATGAATTGCCAGTCCACAGGAGCATTCGTTTTTTGAAGATCAGCATATTCAAAGATCAAATCCATCTTGCAACGGATTTTCCAGTAATTGTCAGGCAGCCTCCACCCAAATGCAGTCAGCATATTCCGTGTGTCTTTGATACTGATCAGTTTTGTCAATTCAACAATTTGCATGGCGATATCAAGAGAAACATGAGAGACAAGTGATGACGGGGTCCGTCGCGGACGACTGGCTGAATGGGACTCCCGAGTAGCTTGTTCAATGATCTCTTGAATTTTAGGCACAACTGTTGGGTTTTCCCAAACTGGTAAGTTGTGTCGGTCCCAAAACTCAGGTTCAAGCTCACCCTGACTTAGCGCTTCACTTTCTGTTTCGCTTAGGTAGTCATCTGGGTCTCGCTCTGGATCTCAATCTGAATCGGGCTCATACCCAACTCTTTTCAGGAGGTATTTATCCCAAAGCTCAACATTTTCAGCCCAAAACCGTTCAACTGCGATCAAAAATATCTTTAGATTGCCTTGAACCAACCCGAATCCAAAAACACGATCCAGTAGTGGGCGTGTACGACATAGCCTATCTGGTCAACCGGGGCTGTTTTGTTCTTGTCGGGGTTTAGAATATCAGCTCTCCAGAATGGAGTACAGGAAGCAGCCCCAGGATTTACTCTTTGACTGCCGATGCGAGCTTTTTGAGGATCGCGAGGGAGATGAGGAGGCTCACGCCAAGTAAGGATATGATCCCTTCCCTCTGTTTGAGTAATTCCTGATATAGCCACATAATCGATATGTGGTCTATGAACGACTTTTCATCTAGGGGTCAGCATGTATCAATTCCCTTACATAATAAAACAAGTTTCTTACTCGCTCGGTAAAAACATCCCCATAACCAAGCCCTCTTATGGGAATACATGCTTTCGATATCCTAAATGAAATTGGGACACTACTCATTCCTATAACAAATCAAGTCAAGATTACCTAGGTAATTGATGTAATCCTGGAGAGGTCCTCTGTTCGTTATACGTACGTAGGAATTCATTTTTATTTATGCTTCACCACTTAAGAGTCCTGACATCAGCTACCTATCCATGATGATGATGATGATGAGGCGTCTCCGAGCCTGAAATCTGCAACTATATCTATCAAATCTCACTCTTGTATAAAAAAAGGCATGATTTAGGGTCTAGGACCAGTCGTCAACCTCCAGCTGTGACAGCCATACACGGCTTAGGCCTTCGTCCTGGAAACTCCCGTCAATATCCTTTGTTTACGGGACATACCTGAATCTTTGTACGTAACTAGATAGTATTGGAAGGAGATATCCGGAGCATGAGGATATGAGCTCACGTGCCTGTTGCCTATATATATGGCTCCAGTGCTCAACTCAATCCTAGTCTTCTATTCTCCTCTCCATGCTTAGTTTTCTCGTCGACCGCTACCCAATAAGATATATTGGCCTGGGCACTTTCACATAAAACTAAGCATCATCTTTTCTTCTTTTGGACATGTCTACATGGTTGCTCCGTTGCTAAGAATAGCTTCACTTTCTACGGATCTGGGCGCGAGTGGACCAATCCCTGCATCACGTATGACAAATTGACGTTCCAAGACTCATTGCTACTCCAAACGTTAGTAAGCGAGTTCTCTTCAACTAAAGGTAGAACCGTGCGCAAGGTGTCAGGTGGATAGCTTCCAGTTATTAAGGTGATTGCCGGAAAGTTCAGTACGGAGTCGTGTCGAACCCTGCGTCGCTAGGCCATCACTTTTTACTTTATTTTTGATCTTTTGATCTTTGTCATTCATTATTCTTTCTTTTGTCATACGATTCACCAAGTCAATATGGAACCGAATCAGAACGTCCTCAACGAACTCCAGCGCCAAAATCAAGAAATCGTACGCCTACAGACTATTATACAAGTTCTTGAAATTCAATCCGCTGCTCGTGCTACGTCTTCGCGACCCAAAGCTGTCCTACCAGATCCTGAGAAATTCGCTGGATCTGCACAGAAGTATGATACCTGGCTTCCTTCAATCAAAGCAAAGCTACGTGTTGATGCCGATGCGATTGGCAACGCTATCGCTCAATTTTACTATGTCTATCTAAATCTTGATTCACACGTACAAGCCATGGTATTACCACAGCTAAGCGAAGCTGAGTCTACAAATACTTGGGATTACAACACAATTCTTGACCAACTCGCCCGTGTGTACGACAACCCGAATAAGACAAACGAAGCGGAGGATCGACTTTACGCCCTCAAACAAGGCTCCACTGAAGCTGTACCAGCATTTGTTGCGAAGTTCGAACGTATCCTGTACGAAGCTCGTGGGCAAGATTGGCCTGATGTCAATAAGATTTCTGTATTTCGAAATAGCCTCAACTCTATGCTACGAAATCGCCTCGCTCAGCAGCTTACTCTGCCTCGCACTTATCCCGAATTCGTACGGATTACGCAGCAACTTGCTACACGTTCGCACTCTGATTCAAACCAACAACCTTCGAATGCCATGGACCTTTCTGCGGTGTCGATTGCTCACCTTACTATGGTTGATTCTGAGTCCGAAGCCGAATCTTTGATCAACGAGTGATTCCAATCCTTTCCTTTATTGTTTTTTCCTTTGTTCTTTTCTAACTATTTTACACTCCTTTGAACCTTTTCTTTTGTCAGATCTTGATTTTGTACGCTTGGAGGCCAAGCTTTTCTTGAAGGGGGGTGAATATGTGAAAGTGCCCAGGCCAATATATCTTATTGGGTAGCGGTCGACGAGAAAACTAAGCATGGAGAGGAGAATAGAAGACTAGGATTGAGTTGAGCACTGGAGCCATATATATAGGCAACAGGCACGTGAGCTCATATCCTCATGCTCCGGATATCTCCTTCCAATACTATCTAGTTACGTACAAAGATTCAGGTATGTCCCGTAAACAAAGGATATTGACGGGAGTTTCCAGGATGAAGGCCTAAGCCGTGTATGGCTGTCACACAGCGAGTTCCTATGACTCCCCATCTTGTGGACAAATCACGTGATCTCATATACCCTAACAGTCTCTCTGTGTCTTTCGCAACTATCTACCAATAAACATTAGAATTTCAAGGAATCTAGTATACATATATCCACTGGATATAAATTTGCCTCGGCAATTTTTCAGGCTTGGCTATCTTAGGTGAATTAAGATTGTATCATTCGTAAATTCTCCTTGTTCACGATGATGTCAACTGGAGGGAGGAATTCAGCCTCTGAGCTCTTTGTATTTGGCTGTAACTTAGTTGATCTTCTTTAGGACGTTGTCGGAAATCTCAAGGTCAGAGAAGAAGGGGGAAAAAAAGGCTAAATATACCCACGTAGGAACGCTCGTATGCATTGTTTGATCCGGATATGGACATTTGAAGCACCAGGAGAACCATCCTGAGAGATCATACCCTGATGTATGTTAGAAATACCTAGCCTGACATAGTATGTAAAATGTGTTGAATTCCTTGAATGGATTCATTTGCTGAATGCGCTTGGCGATAGCAGCATCATCATACATAGTAGTAGTCTCGGCGAACATCATTTCCCTTGCATATTATGACTTGAAAGCCGCAAAATGAGAATGCTATTGAGAAAAAAGGCGATGTACAACTAAAACGACTCATAAATCCAATGCCAAACTTCTAATAGTTGCATGAGACTAGCTTTTAGACCTACTTTTGTAGAAGCTGGATTGCATAAAGTGCACTGCCGCAACCGACAAGACAATGAAGAGCGAGTCATGTCAGTCGGTTAGAACCTACAAACTCACATGTAGTAAGCTGTCGATGCCTGATTCCAGTACAACAATGGCCTTTTTGTCTATATTTAGAACCCTTCTTTGTTTAAACACAATTTTGAGTTTGTCCACAGTATGTGAGCTGCTAGGTTTACTCTAGACCGTCTTTCCCCTTGTTTCTTGATATACAGTACGCATGTGAAAGTTTCCATGCCTTTAAGTATAGATTTCCTCCCCCACTTCCAGTCTCTCTGAAAATGAATGACATTCATAATTCATATCTCGATTTACTATCGGGCAAGCCAATTTCCTCGGCCAACGAAGTTTGAGTCATGGCACTTCTCGATTTATTAGACCAAATGGAAACACCATCTTGGACTGTTGTTCTCTTGGGGGCATTCGGTCTCTATATACTGAGCCTGATAATCACTGCCATATATAATGTCTGCTTTCATCCTCTGGCTAAATTTCCTGGTCCCAAAATCGCCGTCATTGGCCCTTGGTACGAGTTCAATTACATATGTACGATGTTATCAAGGATGGGCGGTACCTCTGGCAAATTGAGAAGATGCACGAGAAATATGGTAAGTGTGTTTTCAAGCTGCACAAGCAGAACGGCAATTTGTCTCACAATATAAGGTCCCAGTGTTCGCGTCAACGCACAAGAACTCCCGAGCTCGTCGTGGTTACATGAACAAGTACTTTTCCAAGCGTAACATGTCATCGCTCGAGCCTCTTGTGCAAGAACGTCTCGACAGATTATGCTCACGTATTGATGAAAGGCTGAAAACTGGCGAGACTCTCAATCTTGACGGATGTTTCTCCGCCTTGACTGGAGATGTCATTACCCGTCTTTTATATGGTAACAACTTCGACTACTTGGGCTCTCCGGATTTCCAATTTGTTGTCCGTAATGCCTTCATGGGTTTCTCTAAGATGTATCATCTTGCCCGCTTCATTCCCCTTGCCGTTAAGATCCTCAAATTGATGCCTCTTCCAGTGATTCAGTTGATCGCGCCACCGGTAGCTGAGCTTCAGCAACTGCGTGCGGAGATCGCGGAGAATGGTTACAAGAAGTTTCATGCGGATAAATGGGATGTCGAGGAAAAGAAATCAGTCATTGTCTCGTCTTTGAATGACGAGAGTATCCCACCTGCCGAACGTACGGTCGACCGTTTGGTTGATGAGGGAACTGTCATTCTCCTTGCAGGTACCGATACTACATCTCGGTCTCTTGCAGTAACTATGTACTATCTGCTTAGCAATCCGGATTGTTTGGCTTGGATGCGCCATGAGTTGGAGACTTCGCTGTCTTTCAACAAAGACCATGTCTATGACCTTGGACAACTTGAGAAGTTGCCTTATTTGGTATGCCTGTTTCTTATAGCCACAATCATCCTTACTAACAGAAAGTAATAGACTGGTGTTATCCATGAAGGCTTCCGGCTCTCATTTGGACCTGTCAGCCGAATGCCTCGCATTTCAACCCAAGATTCTCTCCAGTACAACGAATGGAGTATCCCACCAGGAGTATGCATCATCACTTCCCGTTATGTTAAGTGTCCTATCGCTAATATATCTGCAAAATAGGCCACAGTCAGCATGTCCACTATGTTCATGCACCTGGACGAGAACATTTACCCTAATCCCACCAAATATGATCCTGAGAGATGGATCCGTGCAACCAAGCAAGGTATCAATCTGACCAAGTACCTGACAGCCTTCTCAAAGGGTACCAGAATGTGCCTTGGGATGAAGTGAGTTTGATAACCCCCAAGCATGTCGTTGTGGTTAAGTGATACTAATGTACGCCCGCAGCATGGCCTACGCCGAGTTTTATGACTCTGGCTCGGATCGTGTTGACGTATGACATGGAGTTATACAACACCACTGATAAGGATATCGAGATTCACCATGCTAGCATTGTGGGCTACCCTAAGAAATCTAGCAATCCTAATTTTGGTCATATTATTGTCAAGGTTACGGGAAAGAGGGCCTTGCCAGCTGCAGCTTAATACATTGCCTACATACTGAATTGCCTACTCTCCCGAGGTCAGGATTTTCCTTAGTCTGTTTGGGAATTCATTGACTAATTTTGTCGGGGAAGGGATGAGGTTGACATTTATTGATGCTGGACAGCAAGTCACTTGCCATGTTGTGAAGAAGTCGACTGTTTTGCTTTTAGTCAATCATCTGAAAAGAATTGTGTGACACTACTGTATATCACAGAATGTAGGGTCAGGGCGCTTCAGGGTTATGAAAGACAGTCTCCGACCTCTCCCCTTATTATTTGAAATAGTCCTTGAATAATCGTTTATGGAAGTTTTCAATGATTTGGAAAACTACTCTCTGCATTGATATCTAGATCGACCAATCAGGCTTCGGTATCTCCTGGTCGTACAATGCCTCCCAAGGACATGTGTACAAATTGCGTACTGAGGGGCCCCGGAGTACTTTTTGCAGCATTATATTACTCTAATCTGACAACTTGTACTCCTCATTCATTACTTGACTCCTCAAAGGGGTCGATCTACAAATGTACTCGGTCCGAATCGATGATTGGCTGGCGGCCGGCGCATACCGTAAGTGACCGAGTAAAGGGTCCGTCGAACTCTGATGTTCCAACTTCGAATACAAATATTGACATCGGCTGTCAATCTATTCATACATTGATTTTCAATTCTTATTTCCATACGCTGTACTCGACCAATGTTACGAGGATTATAATCGACACTTGCAGCGACAGAATGTACCATTATTAATTCGATTAAGATAGCGAGCGCATTGCAAAGGACACCAGAACGTCAAACATGGAGGGCCTCTTCACTCTGCTCACCTTGAGCATTGTGATGGCTGTAACGTGAGATCACTCTTTTTATCTATCTTTCTAAGATCATCTAACGCCGTCTTTTTAATAATAGATCCTTCCTCATCGGTGCATTGCCGCTCAGTTTCACCCTCTCCACCTCACAGTCACGATTCATCTCGTCCTTGGGCATGGGCATATTGGTCGGCACAGCACTTGTGATTATTATTCCCGAAGGCGTGGAAACACTCTACAGCTCTCAGAATTATCGCTCGCCTTCAACCCTTCAGACCCGTGGACTCGATGTCCGATGGCAGCACAGAAGTTCGCCCGTTCATATCCTACCACCGAGAGCAGTCCCAGAAATTGACGCTTTACCGGGTCCTGTCATCCCGGATGCTGCCTCTTCGTTTGGAGATGCAGCGCCACCGAAGACTCCAACAACACCGGGAGAAGTGCACGCCTTGGATATCGACGGAGGAAGTGACGTCGGCGACTCCCACAAGCATGAGCACGAAGACGAAATTAGCGCACTCCATGCTTGGATTGGAATCTCTCTTATTAGTGGATTTATTCTTATGTACATCATCGATAAGCTACCCTCTTTCGCTTCGCCGCCGAAAGCAAGACGACTACCGTACCACATATCACTAGACAATCTCGGAGGATCCGGTTTACGAAGAAGCTCCTCGCCCAACCGAGATGGCGGATTACTCGATCAGGACAACAACAACAACAACCAAAACCCACACTCTTTCGCAATGACCACCGGTCTGGTCATCCATGCCGCAGCAGACGGCATTGCCCTGGGCGTATCAGGATCTAACTCCAGCCTGAGTTTTATCATCTTTCTCGCGCTTCTTGTACACAAAGCGCCTGCCGCGTTTGGCTTAACATCTGTACTTCTGAAGCAGGGACTTTCTAGTCGAGTTGCGGGTCGTCATTTGCTGGTCTTCAGTCTGGCTGCGCCAGTGGGGGCTTTGATGACTTTTATCATTGTGCATACTCTTGGTTCTGGGTTCGGGAGTGATGAGGCTTCTAATCGGTGGCGGACTGGTGTTTTGCTCTTGTTTTCTGCGGGCACATTCCTGTGAGTTGCCTTGACTTTTCTTTTGCAGCTTATATACTAATATTCGGGTCCTAGATACGTCGCGATGCACACTATACAGGATATTGCGCCTTCATCGTCTCCGTCTCCGTCTCATTCTCATTCCAATGGCTACGCAGACTCGCGCGAAACCCCGAAACCAAAGGGATCGATACAAGATTTGGCGGTGTCTGTTGTGGGCATGATTCTGCCTTTATTTTTGCAGATTGGACATGCGCATTAATTAGACCAGGGCTATTCACGACATTTTTGGAGTAATCTTTTTTTTTTTGGATATTTTCTATTGCTATTCTTCATGATTGTTTTATTTTGGCTTTGTTATAGATCAATGGCTGTAATATTATTTTTCTTTTTACACTTGATTTATTCCTAATGACACTGATTCTACGTGACCATGGATCAAGCAATGACCGAGTATTATGATATAAATACATAAGAACCACGTCTTGGAAAACCCGGGGTTCCGGATCGACGTCGATCTACCAGCTCTTAGTACGTACGTGCATAGCTATAGAATATTCTTCGTGAATTCATCTGCCAGTCCCTTGCGCGACGGTCATGCATGGCTGGCGTCACGTTGTATCAGATTCGGATTATGGCTGACAATTCATACGGCCTCAAAAATGCAGGAGGGGCCATCATTTGCTTCGGATAAATCAGGCACGAAGAGAAGAACCGTCGCACGATACAAACATACTTGGCTTTATTCCTTTCCTTTCTTTTCATTGCACTTGCATAGGTATGATTCATGGCCTGTCACTATCATCAACTCGGTTGGCAGGTCATGGGTATAATTGCCGTCGAGTGAGAGGATATGATTTGATCAGGACGAACTAATTAAATCAAGTGTTTAGGAGATTGTCCAGCAGCCACTGGCATCCTCTCTGTGAGTCTGTATTCGAACGATCATCAGGGAAAGGAATACGAAGGTGATATATCGGTGGCAGGCTGATTAGTAAGGACGCAATCAATCGTCTGGATTCGCATTGATCACTTTCTCCGCCCGCTCTTTCTTTCGTTCTCGGCACTCCTACAGTACGTATTATTCACGACGACACCAAAATGAACGTCCTGCAAGAGACATTTTGAGTACCCCTTTGGATCTTTCTTGGGCTTGATCGTTGACGACCCACTTTGACTGTTGCAAGTGGCAACACTCACTATTGCCTATTCGGAAATCATTCCTACGCTCCTCAAAGACTCCACGCTTGGCTTGCCTCACTTACCGTTTCGATCCATCGTGCAAGCATCCACCGAGCGACCAGATACTACGGCGCTGCATCGATGAGCTCCAGTTCAGCTCCTTACCGTATTACATACACCTACAGCAAGATTTCGCTTTGATGCAGAATTCATGTCCTTTTAATACCTCAATAAACCACCACCTCTTGTTATAGTTTTCCCCCTCAACCTCCCCAAACTCATGGCTGCGCGGTATACGCCGCCGCACTCTTTGGGTCAGCGTCGAGCATCCTTACGAGATGCTGCGGCCAGCGACCACGAGAATAATATTCCTCGCAGCGTACCGCAGTCACTGACCGACATGCCGTCTCGCATGCCGGCAGGAAGCAAGGACATGTCGTCCGACAATAATACCACCAGTCACAACCACCACCCGAAACCTCTACCCACCCCGAATAAATCTACATCCCCTCTTCCCAGCAATCTGCTTCCATCCGCACCAGCGTCTCCGCCGACCCCAGCACCGAGTCCGACACCGCATCATACAGTCTCGAATTGGCAGTCTAGTCTGGGGGCCCATGGTGGTGGGAGTGGCGGCCACGAGGTGGACGACGAAGACGAAGAGGATAGTCTACTACTCAAGGCTCAAATACATTTCAGTTCGATGGGCAGTGCCCAGAAACAAAAGTTTTTGGTGGATATATTGAATCTTTGCGATAATCAGCAGCTCAGTTTTATTTCGAGTTTGATCAGTCCTCGGTTGAGGAAGGATCCGTTTTTGGCTTTTCCGAATGAAATATGTTTAAGGGTGAGTGATGAGTAGCTGGGGAATTTTGTCTTTGCTGTATACTTATGATGTCGGGTATAGGTCCTCTCGTTCGTCGACGATCCGAAAACCCTCGCCCGCGCATCACAAGTATCGAAGCGATGGCACGAGCTTATCAACGACGATATAACATGGAAGCACTTATGCGATAAACATGCATACGTATATAGAAGGCTGTCCGATGACGATCGGGACTTTGTCGACCCATTCCATGGCGGTCGACGATTATCCTCTCGAAGTTCGACAGGCAGCGATTATCAACATCACACCAGCTTTCAACCCTGGAGGAGAAGAAAGTCAACCTCATCGGTTGCTGATAGTGTAAGTAGCATGTCTACGGATCATCCATTAGAGTCATCATGGCCTCCGCCGTCTCCCACATCGAATCGGAAGCGTCGCGTGCAACCGTCATCGTATCGCACGCACTTTAAGAAGAAATATATGGTCGAGTCGGCGTGGAATAAGGGCGGTCGCTGCACACAGAAACATGTCACTCCCGACCAAGGCGTTGTGACAAGTCTGCATTTGACGTCGAAATATATTGTAGTTGCCTTGGATAATGCAAAAATTCATGTATACGACACGAATGGAGGAAACCAAAAGACGCTAGAAGGACATGTGATGGGTGTATGGGCTATGGTTCCTTGGGACGATCTACTCGTCAGTGGCGGATGTGATCGCGAAGTGCGAGTCTGGAACATGGCAACAGGGTGAGCATGTTGGTCGTCGTCCACTTCCTCTAACTAACCGATTTTAAGAGCATGCACGCATTTATTACGCGGTCATACCTCGACGGTACGATGTTTGAAGATGTCGGATAAAAATACCGCCATTTCTGGGTCAAGGGACACAACCCTAAGAATCTGGGACTTGGTCACTGGTAATTGTCGGGGAGTGCTGGTTGGCCATCAGGCTAGTGTGAGATGTCTAGGCATCCACGGTGACTTGGTGGTTTCCGGTAGCTATGACACAACCGCACGTATTTGGAGTATTTCAGAAGGTCGGTGTTTGCGAACGCTATCCGGTCACTTTAGCCAGATTTATGCCATTGCATTTGACGGTCGGCGAATTGCGACGGGTAGTCTGGATACGAGTGTGCGTATCTGGGACCCGAATACGGGACAGTGTCATGCAATTCTCCAAGGACATACTTCATTAGTTGGGCAGTTACAGATGAGAGGTGACACTTTGGTTACTGGTGGATCTGATGGATCTGTCCGAGTCTGGTCATTAACGCGCATGGCCCCGATTCATAGATTGGCAGCTCATGACAATAGCGTGACGAGTCTGCAATTTGATAGCACTCGCATTGTCAGCGGTGGTAGCGATGGCCGGGTAAAGGTTTGGGATTTGAAGACTGGACAGTTGCTGCGCGAATTGTCCACGCCGGCGGAAGCTGTCTGGAGAGTGGCATTTGAAGAAGAGAAAGCAGTGATCATGGCGAGTCGGTCTGGTCGCACCGTGATGGAGGTACGTAGCGTCTATTTTGCCATTGTACTATGCTAATGAGTACAGGTCTGGTCATTTGCGCCACCTCCTGAAGAACTGTTCAGGGATAGTACGGCGATCGAAAGTGCATCAAGCACACCTAGCCTCCGACCGACCCAAGACGAAGAAACAATGCACCACTACCATCAAGCGGTCACAGCATCCGAACCACCTCCTTCAACATCTCTAGGCGACTCGGGCGATCAAGCCATGACAGACGCACCCCATCATTAAACGACTGACGATATCCACCCTACCATACAACATCACACTACTGCATTGGAGGTATTTCATTTGAAGTGACGCTCTTTTCATTTCTGGCTCTCTGAATACCCACCCACGACATGGACTTCTTGATTTAGATACATTCACCCATTCATCCATCACATTAGCGTTCATTGCTTTTTTTTTATGTCATTGAAACAAAACTGGTCTGGTCAGCATCACTACTCAAAGTATCTCTGATTCTTTGGTCGGGCATATGGAATTATCGTGTATTGATGTTATAGATACCTGAATCACTGACTCGATATTCATATTTTTGACTGTAGTTGTGTAAGTCATGAGAAGTCGATCAACGTGGGGATTATCTCCGATAAGAAGTGACTGATAAAAATGGGGGCGACCGGTATCACGGAACTAGCTTGTCGCCGATTGATAGTTAATTGTTCTGGGCAACAGACAACTAGTTACCTCTCGTTCCATCACGCTGCTACCCCAAGACGAAACGCTCATATTCGCAAAGAATCGGCCTACTTGCATTTATTAACCCAGCGCATACAGCGACATCGATTCGATCCCGCTCTCTCTATCTACCAATACTATCGTACCGTAACATCCACGCGCTCAAGACCATCAACGAAAGAAGACCGACGATGCGTCCCCATCCCCGCACAACTCGGTGACTCCATTCCGACCTTTTATAAATTATATAGTACATAATCATACGAACGAGCCTATGTGAATATTACAATGGTATATAGCGGTAAGCCCAGTACTGGCTGTTACCTCTGTCGTCGACGGAAAATCAAGGTTTGCGCTTCCCCTCCTTCCCATTTCTTCGCGCTACGAGACTTGGATGGATGAGGGCTGATTTGGGATTGGGATGGTATAGTGCGACGAAGCGCGCCCCGGATGCCGCAATTGCGAAATATACGGCAAGACATGTCCCGGTTATCGACCGCCGATTGTGCTTCAGGATAAATCGTATACGTCGCGGAAATGGCGGTCGTCTTTAACAACCGGTAGCGCGCAGCAGCAGCATGTCAAAGACGAAGGAGGCGACGCTTTTAATAATAGAGAAGACGAGGATGGACTGGCGGTGATTCCCAAACCGCGCTGGCTGGCAGACGCCAGCATGGACGATCGCGCGCTGTGCTATTTCTTTGATCAGTATACCACGCAACGAACACCGGACTCACTGCCGGGAGCTTTAGAGTCGATTCCGCTGTTATATGTGCTATGCCGCGAAAACGAGGTAGCAGGCAACCCGTCGTCCTGTCTGCGCTGGGCCGTCGAGGCAGCCGCTCTAACTTCGTATGCAAACGAGGCGCACGACCGCCATCTCTCTCTCAAGGCACGACAACGATACGGCCTAGCCCTGAACGGACTGAAAGAAGCGCTCTCAACGCCCGTGGAGAAAGTGCAGGATAGCACGCTAGCGACGATATTGCTGCTCGTCATATTTGAGGATATTAATGGCGAGAGAGCCCAACTCGAGAGTTCGCATACGGCGGGACTAGAGTTGGTGGCGCGGTTGCATACGTATAGGAGGTTGGATGGGAAGTATAGTCGGTGTTTGTTTAATTTTGCGTATACGCAGTTGGTAATATCCCCTTCTCCCACCCCAGATACAGTGGAAGCGGATAGCTGACCGGGGGGTTTAGCAAATTCAAATCCTAGGGTTGGGTGCACAACCAAAGATTGATCTCCATTTCCTAATCGATCTTTTCGACCAATCCGACCCTCTTCAGAGTCTAATGGGCATCGTCACAAAACTAAGCCAATTCGTCCTCGACGTCCCCGCACTACTGAGTGACGGCAACCCGCAATACAACATCGCAGATCTAAGTCTCGAGGATCTAAGGAACGGATTATCACGCGCACAATCGCTGGACGAGGAATTGTGCCTCTGGTGCCGATGTGTGCCCGATCAATGGCTTCCGCGGGTTGTGTATTCGACCACAGGTGAAGCGCTGATTACTTGTGTGAGTGTATCGGCCGCTACGCTGTGGAATTTCTATCGATGTTCGCGGATTATTGTGCAGACGATTATAGATAATATATACACGAGGATGGAGGTGGTGAATGAGGGTGGTTTTACGACTTATCCTGCCGACATCATCGACAACGCTAGCCTCGCAAACACCCCAATTTATAATAACGGCACATCAACATCGCCATCCTCCTCTTCCTCCATCCTGTCGCAAAGCACACCCTACGAAATTGTGCAAAACATGATCGTCGACATCTGCCGGAGCATGCCCTATTCTCTGGGAGACGTCGATTCCAGCGGCAACCCTTATCCTCATAATGAACACGCAAACAACAACACAAGAGTCAAAGCAATCGAAGGCTACGAACTGCTCTGGCCGTTCTGGCACGTGCTGACGTCGCACTTCTCAACGCCCAAACAGAGAATGCTGGCGCGCGAGGCGCTGTACCGGTTGGATGCGATGGGGATCAAGTTGGCGTCGAAGATGGCGGAGGTTGTTGATGTGCAGCAGCCGCAGCAACCACCACAACCACAACCACAACCAACAGCCTCGTTTACTTATGTGTAATATACAATACTCTACTCATATGAATAGTATAGCAAGCATACGTATTGATGAAATCTATGAAAATGAACGATATGATCTCACGTGCTTGTCTTCTTATCAGGCCTTATCAGAGCGGAGTGTACTCTAGCGGCGTCATAGGCTCCCGCCCAAATCAGATCGAGATCGCCTTTGTGATGCCTTCGGATGCGTCGGCAATCCTGTTGGTTATCGACTCGGTCTGACTGTGCCGGTTTGTATCTTGTCTAGACTTTGGCGGCATCGTTCCGCGAGTTTAAGCCTGCACCATTATTGCATACGGAGACAATCCACGGCACATACGGTTCCACCATATCTAGGTACTACGGTACTGACGTAGTTGCGCGGGTGTTCCTGACTGGGTTGGTTACGGAGTTTATAAGGACGTGTTGTTGGCCTGCTTCTCAATACTCTGTACTCCTCTTTCTTACCTAGTTCCTACTCAGATATACTGCTGGTTTTATGCTTCTGTTCAATTCGATTTTACTGTTCATGGTAGATTGTTTAGATAGGTGGTGCCCGGATATACTCTACTCACACGTCCACTCGACTAGTAGACTTATCGTATCCAATTGTTTGATTTAGGATGGCAACAAACGAAAAGAGCTTGCCCTTTGGCAAGATTGAGCCTTACTCCCCAAAGTATTTCACCAGCTGTGCTTTGGGGGGTATTATCGGTATGCTCGACCCAACCCTCTGTATTCATAGTCCTACTAACGAATCCTAGCTTGCGGTTAGTACCTATACACCCTACGAACATCGTGATGATCTATAAACTAATCGGAAAGAAAGGCCCAACACACACCGCTGTCACACCCCTCGATCTCGTCAAATGCCGCCGCCAGGTCGACCCCAACATCTACAAATCCAACCTCTCCGCGTGGCGCTCCATCTTCGCGAAAGAAGGAATTCGCGGAGTCTTCTTCGGCTGGTCGCCCACTTTTGTCGGGTATTCTTTCCAGGGAGCCGGTAAATACGGTCTCTATGAAGTGTTCAAGTACTGGTACGGCGAACAACTCTTCCCCAACACGAACCGGACACTCGTCTACCTCGGCGCCAGCGCCAGCGCAGAATTCTTCGCGGATATGGCGCTCTGTCCGTTTGAAGCTATCAAAGTCCGTATGCAAACCACTCTCCCTCCATACGCATCCACTCTCCGTGAAGGGTGGAGTAAAGCCGTTGCTCAGGACGGGTTTGGTGGGTTGTACAAAGGGTTGTATCCGCTTTGGGCACGTCAGATCCCTTATACCATGACCAAGTTTGCGACGTTTGAGGAAGTGGTCAACATGATCTATAGAGGGTTGGGCGGGCCCAAGGAGAGCTATAGTAGGTTGACGCAGACGGGGGTTAGTTTTGCGGGTGGTTATCTCGCGGGTATTTTGTGTGCGATTGTTAGTCATCCGGCGGATGTGATGGTTAGTAAGTTGAATGCTGAACGGAAGGGTATGTATCTGTCCTGTCTGATGTTATTGTTGGGGCTTTTTGCTGACTGAATGGATAGCTGGCGAGAGTGCAATGACCGCCGTCTCGCGCATCTACAGTAAAATTGGCTTCGCGGGACTGTGGAATGGTCTGCCTGTCCGTATTGCCATGCTGGGTACCTTGACTGGTTTCCAGTGGTTGATGTAAGTCGTGTCCTGATCCCTGAAAGCAAATGATATACCGGTAGATTAACGATTGTCCAGCTACGACTCGTTCAAGGTCTTTTTGGGTCTTCCTACCACGGGCGGTCACTAATGATGATACGAATTCATTTTCTCTGGCGGTGTTGACGGAGGTATTTGTTTATCTTCCTTTTATCATGATTTTCAACTAAATTGAGCATAGATTGTTATATCACGTCGATCCTTTTGCACAAGTCAGATTGCCTCCTGTGTATCTATGTCCCTACATTCCTTACTACCCATGAATGGCCAAGGCTTCCAATGAAGGCAGTCATGCACAGCGACACTGCTGATCAGGTAGACTTGAGCGGCTTGGATAAAATCAGTCATGGCCATACATAGACTATGCTCACAGGCTCGTGTAACCATCATTTCATACTGATTGGGCAGTTTGTCGGATGGTACATGTTCCATCGTTTTCGCAGATCCTCGTATTCAAGGTGCACGTAGGCAATATTATTGTCAAAATCGAGTCATTGAGTCAAACCCAGCTAGGATAAAGCCGTGCATGCAAGTAGCTGATCTATTATGTTGATATGTGTAGAGCTGTGTAATGAGGAGAAACTAGATTAGGGTTATGGTCCGCCAGATCCATTCGCCTCACCGCCCTGGTCTAGGATCTCCCAGCGACGGCAGAATCGGTTCGTTGATTAGCCAAGCTTGAATTCGTGATGTCTTGGATCCTCAAAGCTTCAACAGTGAGCGCTTCTTCTATCAATTGAGTCTGTCATTTCTCGACGATTCGAACTCGAAGACCTAGTTTTTATCAACGCCTCCAAAGCCTCGGATTCTCCAGTTCTTCGTTCACGATCAATAATACCTCCACCGACTGAGTCCTCGTTCGCGGTCTTTGACAGAAGGGATTCTTTCATTCACCATCTTGGCCGATCGCCGCCTGTTAGGACCTTCGCCGATTCTCTCAACGACCATTTAACATCTAGTTGTATTTTCCCAACCGGTTCCGCTGCCCCCCAAATCCATCAACCTCACCTTAACACACTTCTGCCTTCATCTCCTCAGTAAGGTGAACAACACATCAAGATGGACACCACAGCCCCTTCAACAACCACCACAAACAACCACAACACCCCCAACCCGCCCAGCATCGAACTAGCCTACAAGAAAAAATGCATCCAACTCAAAAAACGGCTCAACGAAATCGAGGCCGAAAACGACCTAATCCGAGCACGCAACAAACGCGCAAAATTCTACGTCGCAAAGATGCGTCTGGAGACTTGTATCATGCTTGAACGGTTGGCGACTGTGACGGGGATGCTAGATGAAGCTGCCTCCACGGGTGCGGCGGCTGGCACCGGCCAGCAAGGCGCTGGTGGACAAATCAGCGCGGAGTTGAGAGCGAAAGCAGCGGCGATAGTGACCAGTGCGCATGCGCAGAATACGCAAGGAGTGATGGATGATGAGACGGAGGGTAGCTCGGAGGAGCAACCTCCTACGGTAAAACCCCCCCTTCTGTTTCTTGGTTGTTATGAGTGATTGCTAATATTGGAGTCAAAGCCCCAAGAACGACCTCTCCGCGTAAAACGCAGTCGCAAATCAAACCTTGCTTTCGAAGACATCGAAGCCGAGGCCGCAATGCAATACGAAGCCAACAGCCCAGAACCTAAAGGCAACGATTCTGGTTACAACAACAACAATAATAACAACAACACCGACATCGACCGCGACAACAGAAATATTGGCACTGGAGACGAACAAGATACTAATGATAGAACTCCATCCCAGGGAGCGGATAGGGAGAGGTCGTCACTTGCTACTGCCGGTACTGGCGGCGGGGAAGAGAGACGATCTTCGGCTTCGGGGTTTCGCGCTGTGAATGCTAAACTTGATAGTCAGGATGCGGTGCCTATGGATGTTGATGAAAAACCTGCTAAGAGCGAGAGCTGAGTTGATTGATACTCGCAATCTTTTTTTTTCTTCTGATTTGGGGTTCTTCTCTTGTGATATCAGTGTCAGTTATGATTTCTAGGGCGGTGTTGGGATGGTTGTATTATATTGTTCTGTTCTTATGCTAGGGTGTTAGGCTGTATGAATGACTATACCTAGGTATCTCTCAAACGTCGGCAGCATGATTTGACATATAATTCTTAAGTATGTAATTATGCCTTGATAGACCAGGTATGTAGATGCCCATGGCCTTATCCTACTAGATAGGCCGACAAATCAACAAGTCAACACCACCATACAGGCCCTATACAAGATCAATATAATAATAATAATATGCACAAGCCCAAACAAGCTGATAAAGTAATTTGACCAGCAAGATGAAAATAATACACCTGTGTTTCCGTAGTTTTATACATATTTACTCCACGCCGGCATACAGATCAACTATGATGTTGATAGCGGCAACCAGGATTTCGGCGGCGATCAGGACAATAACTAACCAGACTTGTTAGATCTTCTTTTCATTTAAAGAGAAGAGAGAAGAGGAGCTTACCAATCCATTCCAAATATTCACCATGCCTATGACTCAATTGATCCTTCAACACCGCCAACAAATCCGCAATAACGTCCAATCGTTCCGTGAGCAAACCCACCCTCTGATCCATCTCAAGGTAAGTACGCACAGCTTGATATACAGGCTCCAGCTGTGGTTCTGCCCACATCAACTCTGGACTATCCAGCACGGAACCTTGTAAATGGATATTAATCCGTAGGATAAACAGCTCCCCGATCTGCATATTGATTTGTTTCCGCGTCATGTTCACACTCCCCGTTTTCGCGATTTGCGCGGGAAATGGGGCTGTAGCAGCGATAGTTTCGGAGACGAGGTCTTCGAATAATGACGTTTTTACAGACTGTGACAAAGCGTGTGAAATGGCGAGTTTGATCATTTGGTTGCGCGGCTCTCGTAGGGAGATGAAGTCGTTGTATATTCGGGCTTGGTAGTCGCGTGCATAGTAGAAATTGAAGTTTTCGACTTGTCTGTCTTCTGTACTGAGGATGGCAGTTGCGAATTTGGCGACATCTGCTAAAAATCTGGTTTCTTCGGCGGGCGTCATGCCCCAGATTACCACGGTGCCGTAGTCGAAGAGGAATACTTCTGGCGTATGTACAGTCGTGTCGAGGTCTAAGCCTTCTTCGTCTTGTACTGCAGATGATTTATCAACACCGGTGGTCGATTGCGAGCGATTTGTTTCTTCCTCGCGGAAATCAATCAGGTCTTCTCGTATGCTCTTGCCATGTTCTTCGACCTCCACCGCGCTATCTGAATATCTGCGCTCTGCGGGTAGTCGATATTGTTGCTGTTGCGGTTGACTGGATCCTTCTGGGTGATGTCCGTTTCTCGTCTGGGCTTGGTGTTCTGCTTGCTTCTTTTCATATTGATAATCGAACGGCGAATACACACATTCATCGAACAGCTTAGGATTGGCGCCGCGAGTCTTGTCCCTAGATTTGAGAAACCGCATAACCCCTTCTAAACGATACGAGTTTGCGGTGCAATATGCCGTAACTCGAGGTAATCGATCGCGATCTGCTTTGCCCAGCCTTGCGGCGGCCCTTCGCGCCGTAGGTTCCTTGATCCGGCTAATCTGTGTATATACATCCCGAGGGAATCCATCGTCGACAACTTCCTCGTCATCACCGGTAACAGGGTCCGGTAAAAGCTTGAGCTTCTGAGTATTCTTCGATGTCCTCTGAGGACCTATCTTCGGCGCGACTATCGTCCCTGCAACCGCCGTCACAGGCGAACCTGCACTATTACGTCTTCGCAATTTACTGTTCAGTGCCGACAACATAGGCTGTCCGACAGGCCCCAAGGACGAATGACGAATAGGCGGCGAGCTCGTATGTAGCGGCTGCACGATAGAATTGGATTGACTCGTGCCATTGTATGTACTGATGGTGGTGAGGGGATTGAAAGTCACGGTCCGACGGTCTGGGCGTGGTGACGTAGTCGTAGAATTGGCACCAGGGCGCTGATGTTGCGGTAATAACGGGGAGGACTCGGTGGTTGCCATTGCTACAGGATCATATCATCGAGTTGGTCGGGAGAGGGGATATGGCCGGACGCAATTCCATTGAGCTGTTTCGTTATGTGAAGGGAGAGAACCTGATGATATTTGGATTGTCGTAAAGTCTAACACTGGTCGGAGCTTGGATCCACCAGCCCGAATATCTGGGCCCTCCATCTCACGCTAGCTATAATCACCCTAGCGTATCTACGCAACTGGACTACAGACAGCACGTGCTGGACGTAACCCTAACCAATACTTTAGGGTTATTTTAGGGTTACAGTCATTCTAAAGTTTAGACTCATAACTTGTTAGAATAAGGCGAAAGACAGTCTTATATCCAGGACCATGGAACCTCTCACTACATTGGTCTTCTCTTGGTACTCCGTTGTACAAGATACCGATCCCCTCATAGCAGCCTTGATCAGTGCTGCACCAGGAAAGAAACTCATCGGCGTCATGAATGGCTGAGCATGAAAGACATCTTTACTCTCCTCCCTCAAAGCTTGGAGACGTGCGTTGAATTTACAGGTAGCCCACTTGATTTCAATCAAGGTATCCCCGATTTTGCCAAGGTCGTCAACAGATGATTAGTTTCTCTATTGAGTTCGGATAGATACTCGATGCAGATGCAGATGTTGGATTTGGACTATGGTAACAGAATTAAGGACAGCAGACATGCTCTAACAATGATAATCGCTTGCAATAACGTAAAAATGCTAACATGAAAGAATACAGACAACCTTCATGAGGACTCACAAGCCGCAACATAAGCCTTAACTCCACTGTACATTTCACTTGAGGCATAGCTCTGACAGATTCAAACGCAAAATGTTGATAACTTGAGATAGTTGGCAGCACATGGCGTAATGAGGTGCGAAAAAAGACGCTTTGCGGATGGCCCTATCGCCGTACGAAACCCTTCGAAGCACCCCCAACACGCTTAAGTCCTCCCGGAGCAGTGCCATTGCGACCCCTTTGTCCAGCCTGCCAAGCGGCCTTTACATGCCGTCCAACTGCCGAGTTCTTGGGAGGGAGCATCTCTTTCTTATTTTCCAGAACCCGAATGGTGACGTCTCCACGACGAATGTCTTTTGCAGGCCTATCTTCTTTGAAAAATTTGTGTTGCTTTGTACTGGTCTTCTGTTGCTCTTCAGGAGGTGGCGATGGTAGTCTGTGAATTGGCTCTGCATTCAAAATCTCATCTGGCAGCAAAGCGGGAAGCACTCGACGACCAGGCTCTCTAACGACGGATCCTTGAAGAGTTGCAGTGCTTTCAGAAACAATATCATCATCCGAGATCAGTTTCGAATCGAATGATTGTGGTTTTTGAGGTTTCTCTGCCTTGGCTTTGGCTGCCGCTGCCTTTGCTTGGGCTTTTTGTTTTTCGTCCTGTAGTCGTCGCTTTTCTTTTTGCAATAGTTCATCCCTGGATGTTCTTAGTAGGCTTTTCCCTCACTATGAACAACAAAAGCTTACCGTTTCTTGGCTTCCTTTTGCTTCTGTGCTTGGACTTTCAGCGCCAACAATTGAACCGAATTGTCGACGACTTCAGGTGCATCGTCATCGTCACTCTCAGAGTCCTCCTCAGCTTGTGCTTGCGTCGACTCTACAGTCTCAATTTCGCCGTCTTTCGCCGTCCGAATTGGGAGTGCAGGCTCCTCGCTTCCAAATCGAATGTGGCTGCTTGGTTTCTTTGCAGATCTGTCTGGGGTGGTAGATTCCGTTCCATTGCGAATTTTCTTTTCCCGTGCCGCCGGAATTTGAATGGTCACATTATCATCTGGGGCCTCTTGTTGAGACGACAAAACCTCAATCAGGCTATCTTCTTGCTCGGGCGATAACCTTCTCCGCTTCTTCGAGTGGCCGTTCGTCTTGCTCTCCAGAGTTTTCCGCTTCGTATTGGTGGCAGTTTCTGAGCCATTCATGCGCGGGGATGCCACGTTTCCCTGTCTAGTTGCAGTCCCCATTTTTTTGGTTGTGGATGATGAATCGTCTGTGTTGGTATCAGTCGAGTTGGAGGGAGAAGCTTGGGCGGTAACAGAGCTGTCGTCGCTGGCCGGGAGATTATTTCTCGAGAAAATGCCCTTTGCCCTTGTGAAGACTTGTGAGAACATGGGTAAACGAATAAACTGATAGCAATTCGATTCGAGTATGTGCAATCAACGTAAAAGCCTGAACAAAGCGTCGAGGGCTTGGATTTCGTGGTATTTTATTTTTCTGGTTTCTACCGCCAAAAGAATCTTCTCCAGTCAGCGGGGACCAGGATCCACTCGTTGGATGCTTATCCGGATTTATGTTCTGCCGATGCCGCTTAATGACATTTTGATGTTGATGGCTGACGATGAAGCTGGGACCGAATGACTACAATCTTGAGCTACGATGATCGTATTCAGAATGAACCGTTGCCAATTATTTAGGATTCAAAAACCGACGTTCTTTTTAATGCGTGGACCTCGTAACAAAGCGGTAACGTTCATTGTGATGTCGTAGCGTAATGTTACAAAATTTACGGGCATCTGATTCGCTATTGAACCACTTGTAGGATCACGTTACCAATACCGTACGTACTACGACCCAGGCGAAATTAGCCCTAATACCCAGTGTGGATGGCGAGCTTTGGATGAGGGTAAATGATATACAACGGCCTACGAACTAAACGTAACTGTATCCTTCAGAAAACCCACTTTAATATATTTGCGATAAACCAATTTCCATAACCGAGACACATATTTCTCGAGAAGAATCATGGGATTCAGCTCGCGGCTCGGTATCCTTATGCCCACTTTGAATGCTCTTTACAGAACTCCTCTAATACAAGCAATTGTATTATATGATATATAACGGGCCTCTTCTAATTAGAGACTATCTGGTCATCGGAATCGTTGCTAATCCAACTGGGAGTCTCGTCAAGAGGCTTGATACGTTCCACGTAGAGGGATATCCTCTCTGATATGGAGGCCTCGATCCGCAGCATTGCAACTAAGCCGAGCTGCCTGGTCCAACGAGGAATCCACGCGCAATATATTGCCAATGCTAGAAGACATACCAAATTGAAGCCCAGTAATACTGATACGAACACGATTCCTGCTTGAGACATGTGGGGGATTCCACCCCGATATCGAATGACACCTCGATTCTCTTGGTGTACAAGCCGTTTGTCATCAATAATTCATTGACTAGAAATGTCGCTGCGGTAAATTCATTCCGCATCACCCAGGAGTGGTGCTGTGCTGTCTCCAGAGAATATCCAAAGGTAGTCTGCAGCGAGTGTATACAAGGTTATATTGAGACGTATATCGAATCCGCCAAGTTCATGGCCGAGACCTCGTAGATAGTTGTCAAAAAGAGGATGGACTCCATTAACAAGCCATAACATGTCTTGCAAGAAGTGGAATAAATGATACCATGTAAATGCATCCTTCATAGAGTGTCAGATTTAGCGTATACAGACAAACCTGCATGTAGGACATGAATATACTAGAGCCCATAATGACCAAAACTCCTTCCCAGCTTCCCATTCCAACCCTAAGGTGCCGTATATATATCATAATAGATATACAGAATATAAACCGAATGAATATCCCCAAAACGCCCACTCATGCAATATACCAGACCAAACCAAAATCGACACACCAGCCCATCCTCTAAGCAGTAACCATCTGCCTCCTCTCCCCGAACTCCTCCTCCGCACCGAGATAATCGTCCTCGCCAATATCACTGACCTCATCCCAGCACTGCTGAAACTCACCTTTATTATCGCCACTAACCGTCCACATACTTTCCCGCAGCCTCTTATTTCGTTCACGGTCTTCTTCAATCCGCTGCTCAATCTGTCTTTTATCAACTCGAATCGTTCCATTGGCCTTTGAGCCACGGCTGGGTGTTTGGCCAGAGGCCTCCGGAGCCTCGGAGTCAAGCACATTTGAGGGGTTTGTTTCTCGTTCTTTTAGGGCCGAGTCGATTTCGGCGACAGTTTCGCTGGACAGGAAATTTTTGTCTTGTAGACCTTGCAGAACTCGGCGGACGTGCTTTACGTTCGCGGCTCCAGAGCCGTCTGCGGGGGCGACGGAGTCGACGATTGTGAGCATGTCGCGCTGAATCATGCGGACGTAGTTGAGATGGTTTTCCTTGCTGGCGAGTTCGCAGAAGTGTTCGATGAAGTACATGATGTTTGCGCGATTGTTCATATTATTCTATAAAAAGTCCGTCAGAGTTTGCAGAAATCGTAAAAGGGAATGATAGACTCACTCTTTCAAGCTGCTCTAGGATACATGAATGGAGATCTTCATCCATGTCCCGGTATTTGAGCGCATATTGTGCCGCTCTTTGTGACGATGTAACTGCAGCACTGAGATGCTGGAGTTGCGTAGTAAATCGCATGCGAACTTCGAATGGATCTGCCATCTTTGCGCCTGTAGCAGTGTTTCTGCTTCTGGTTGACAGGAGGTGTGGTTGAAATTAAAGATTGTAATGATAGCTTGTTGATTGGATGTAGAAAAGACGGTGAACATTATTTATCCGGCAGAATACAATTTATTCTAAATACCGCCCGGCGAGACAGCGGGGAGGAAACGATGACATCGGCCCGGTTTATCTGCTCTCTATATCAACACATTGATCCCATTTGAACAATTTTATAAATCTTTCTAAGATCAATTGTTTGAACAGATAATTAACCGGAAACATGTCGTCTGGAACAGCAATCAAGTCAGGGGAAAAGACCCTAACAATGCTAGGATGCGGTGCGTAAACCGATACCGGACAAAAACATATCTGCATATGATACTCTTATGAACATGAACGCTAAATATTTTTGAACAGGAAACCTGTGTCTCGCAGTCCTAACAGGAATTCTCAGCTCCATCTCGGAGCCCTCAGACTCAGAAGAGAAACTCTCCTTCCAAACACCCACCAAATTCATCGCCTGTATCAGATCAGAGCAGACCGCAGCACGTATCCGCAATGCCGTTGAACCCTACCCCAAATTCCCAGTCAAGATCCTGCAAAACGAGAATGTGACGGGTGTCAAAGAAGCCGATATTATCATTCTCGGTTGCAAACCCTACATGCTCAAGGACGTGCTCGATGTCCCCGGTATGCGAGACGCATTAAAGGGCAAGTTATTGATCAGTGTTTTAGCTGGTGTTTCTTCTCAACAGATTGAGGATACTTTGTATCTGGAAGGCTCCGAGCCCGCTTCAGAAAGATGTACCGTTGTGCGCGCGATGCCTAATACTGCGGCTATGGTGCGAGAAGCTATGACGACAATCAGCATCCCCAGTCCTGCTCTCCCCAAGGAATGGGATGATCTGATCTCATGGATCTTCACTCGCATCGGCAAGATTGTGCGTCTCCCACCATCTCAGATGGATGTATGCACTGCCTTGGCGGGTTCGGGACCGGCTTTCGCAGCCCTGATGATTGAAGGGTTGGCTGATGGGGCTGTTGCGATGGGTCTGCCACGCGCGGAAGCGCAGCTTATGGCTTGTCAGGTTTTGAAGGGGACGGTTAGTATGATTGAGAGTGGGGAGCATCCGTCTATTGTGAAAGAGAAGATTTCGTCGCCGGGTGGATGTACGATTGGTGGATTGCTTGTGTTGGAGGATGCTGGTGTGAGGGGGTCTGTGGCCCGGGCTGTGAGAGAGGCGACCTGCGTCGCGAGTGAGCTTGGTCAGGGTACTAAGCTGGTTAATGGGACTAGACGATGAGGTTTCTGCGACTACGTATATAGAAGTCGAATATAAAAAAGCAACGGAATAGATGATATGCATGTGGAATGTGCTTACGCGTCTTTTCTACTGTCACCATATGGTATCTAGATCACAAAAATAACAAATCGCTAACATCAAAGGTAAATGGGTATTTCGCCAAATTTCATAAAGAATTTCGACCCTCCATGAGGCCAATATCCTCGGTATCCCCTTGTGATATCTCATGACCTAGTAATCCAACCGCTTCCGACCTATTCGCTTCTCGAGGCGGAGCATCTTCAAAGTCCTTTTCGCGTCTGTTTTCCATTCCATTGAGAATGAACCAGACATCCTTCTTGGTGAGCAGACCTCTTAGATGACCCTTGTGGACAAATAGGACATATCGCAAGCCTAGGCGCTGGAACATGCCTAGGACGATTGAAAAGTTGATGTGACTATTGAGTGTTATAGGGGTTTGGTCCATCCAGGGTCGCAGGTCAAGAGTATCGCTGGGGTCGGCGAATGGTTGATGGACGAAATACGTTTGCGTTTCTGGACCTAGATTGCGGTTCGAAGATGATAGAGATGATTCCAGTGCATATGATAGTTCCTTTCGAGTAATGAAGCCGAGTAAAATCGGATTCGATGTATCTAAGACAACTGGAAACCCGCGATAACGCGTCTGAGCAAGTAGACTTTTCAATGATTCAATAGTGTGGCCAACTGCAGGAATTATGGTGAGGTCGTCGATATTTGTCATCATTCTTGATACGGGCATATCTGGTGGAGGTCTATCATCTTTATGATCCAGGAATGGATACTCGTTAAAGTGAATCCAGGACTCGTAGATGCCGCGTTTGCCAAAGATATCACCACACCATTTGGAGAGCATAACTGCAATCATAATTGGAATTACGTAGGTCAAAGCTCCGGTCAGCTCGAACATGATCACAACAATCGAGACAGTCATTCTGGTGGCCCCTCCAAGGGCTGATGCTGCCCCTATGATAGCATATGTTGCTGGGGTTATGCAGGGTATGTCTGGTTCGCAACTTTGAAACAGAACAAAAGTCGGAAATGCAGCTTGCCACATCTCAACAGCAATGCCAAGTGCGCGACCAAACAAAGCGCCAATTGCCAGAGAAGGAAGAATAATACCTGCAGGTATCTCTAAACCGAAGCTTACAGATGCTAGACAAAAACCAGCCATCGCTGCCATAAGCAAAAGTGCGATAACACCAAAGGACGCTGCACCGGTCTTGCACAGATCGAGCTGATCGTCCGTTGTGGTTGCGCATTCGGCAAAAAGCTGATAGACAAGCTCTGAAGACTGTGCTCTCATGAATTTGTTAGGAAAGTTCACCAGCGCAGTAATGACTGCAACCACGGCTATTTCGAGGAGCGGGAAAGCCCAGCCTCTAGACTTGCGCCATCTGGCTACCTTCATGTTAAGTTTTATGAAGAGACCTCCATACAAGCCACCGAAAATGCCGAGGATCATGAAAGGTATCATTTCAAAGCGATGCCATTCCCTGGTATAAGTGACTTGGTAAAGCACGATTTTGCCGGTATGAAAAGGGTTTAATGCTTGCAATGTAACGGCTGCAACAGATGCACATACAAAGCTCTGCCACATTGTTTTATCAGGGAAATAGTACGAGAGTTGCTGGGGCATTTTATGAGTAAAGTTACTAGAAATATATGGAAAAGATCACATACCTCCAGACTGAAAAGTACACCACCAATTGGTGCGCCGAAAGCAACAGAAATGCCCGCAGCAGCAGCAGCGGACAGAACCTCTCGTTTTCGAGCTGTAGACAATTAGTTTATGATTTAAGAGGCTTCTCGTTTCAATGCTCTTACCTTCATTATTATTCAAAGTATCAAACGGCTTCATTAGAATGTTCGCACAACAGCATGCGACATGGACAAGAGGACCTTCTTTGCCTACCCACATGCCAGAAGCGACAACAAGGCACTTTTAGAAGTCAGTACGCAAGCGTAAAGTAGGATGCTCTGTATATGAAATGTCGACTCACCAGCCCTAGCGATTTGATAACCAAGGTCCAGCCACCCATGAAGCGCTTCATGACAAAGCCTCCCAAGACTGTTTTGATCTCAGGAATTCCACTATGTTTGGCATATGGGGCATAGCTTCGTACTAATATACAGGCACAAGTTGCAAAAAGGACCTGTTATGATAGAGTCAGCTTGAAGTCGGCGTCCACGCAATTTCCTTGACATACAGCAAACATTATAAAAAGTATATACTCCAACACGTAACCTCCGCCAGCAGAGGCTACCATAAAGGCCTTTCTCCATGGTATCCAACCAGAACATTCTGAAAAGTCTATGAAGCATTAGTCAGAACACCCTGGCAGAATCATCTGCATAGAAGGATTACCTTCATGTCCCCAACAACAAAATCCACGATTAAGGTAGAATTGGCTAAAGCCTTCTTCTCCTTTGCAGTAACCAGTCTTTATATCACTCAACCAATTGCTTGCAATATCTATACCCGCCGCAAGTAGACCGACTGCAATTCCTGAGGCGACCAATACTACCCAAACATAACTCCCATCCAATATTTGACGCAAATGACCTAATACACCTTGCCCTGTCGAAAATAAAAGCCGTTTCCTTTGACGTTCTTTGGTATATTCAAAAACCCAATCGATTGCGGTCAAGTCGTCGTAGGCTAATCTCCGGCCTGGCCCTTCAACATACCAATCCAGAGGACCGTCTTCTTTGAAATCGCCGACATCGCTGTTGGCGGCTACAGGTCTCGAATTGTCTGCAACGTTCGGCCAGTCGGTAAGGTTTGCATCTTGGTTTCGCGAGGCTGCAGGGATTTGCGACGTACTGCTGCCGATGCCGGAAAAGACGTTTGATAGGCTGAAGCGAGAAGGCTGTTTTTGCTTGCGCTTGAAGGATATTCTTGTTTTGCTTCTTGTTAGCATCAGAGAAAGTCCCGGACAGTCATAAGAAGTGCATACGGTTCGGAATCATTTTGCGAAAAAGGATCTTCGGCGAAAATGGCTTCATCTCGGCTATAGTTCGAGACCGGATCGTCGTCTTCGGACTCGTTTGCATATGCGCCCTGTGTGGAAGAGCTTAATCCCACATCGCTGGAACTGGGAGTTGCCAATGACATGACTCCTACTAAATTGGCCGCATCAGCATATAGCACAGATCAATCTGCTGATAAAAGGGAAGCTATTGTGGCATAGAATGAGAATTGGCGATGTGTTGATCAATCAACGTTGACATTGGCTCGCCGGTCTACCTGGGCCGCCTCCAGTCGACGTTGATTGGCGTAAGCTGCGACTTCCTTAAGCTACTCCAACAAAGGCGGTGAATGCAGACTTAAGCAGTGGCCCCACAATTGACCCGGCAGAAAAAGATCTCCAAAAAAAAGTTCGTTGATTCTTAACGAGTTTACCCAACTTCACAGCCTTCATTTACTGGAGGGCTTGAATGTTTGTTGAGATAGGCCGCTATGATGGAGGGGCGACCTGTCTTTAAACTAGAGCTCTCAGAAGCCGAAGCTCTCCGTCGGCTTCCAAATGAACTACAAGAGCAACTACGAAATGCATCTGGATCGCAATACTTGGATGCGCTTGCCCTGGCAGCACTCCAGCCTGGGAATACAGAATGCATTTTTGCAACATACAATGCTCTGATTGTCGACTTAGCCTCCAGATGGCTGGACTTAGATTCTGAACATCATTATTTGAATATCCTTTCAGCATTTTCACGAATTTTGCCTTTTGCGCCGCATCTTCGATCCTTTGCTCGCAAATATGCACAAACACACTCAGAATCCTTCAGCGGTTCTATACTCAACTTTGACGACACAACGATACGAAGCGCTTTATTATGTATATTTCGTCTTTCATCCTTCGACGTCGAATCTTTCTCCAGCGTTGTCTCACCAATACAACTCCAATCCCTCTTCCAACATCCAGACAACTCTGTGCGTTATTTGGCGGTTCGATGCTTCTGTTATTATATGCGAGCCGGGGACGCAGCAACACAACAGATGGTTACAACGCATATTAGTTGTGGAGCTATTGAGGGCCCTTGGGAAAATACCGTGATTGACTACAGACTGCTTGGTTTGTGGGAGGAGCGCCGGTGGCAGTTTCTCCAGACCGAACTGCACACGAAGCAAACCACATCCATCGCGGATATAGAATCGAATTTAGTGGAACTGTACAGGGACAGTTTCAGCCACCGCACAGCTAATCTTGGTGGAGTTTTAGTTCCCAAAGTGCGATGGGACATCCCTGTTCCCGAAAGCAGTCTGGTTAAGACCGAGACAGTCACGAACAATCTCAGGAGCGTAGCAAATGCGCTACTCGAACAAAAACCACTACTTCTTGTCGGATTACCCAATTCAGGAAAGACTTCTTTGGTCAATGACATAGCCAAAATCATGGGCCAGGGACCATCCATGGTAACACTTCATCTGAATGAACAAACTGACGCAAAGAGTTTGCTCGGGATGTACGCGACATCGTCTTTGACCGGCACATTTTCGTGGCAGCCCGGTGTTCTGACCAAAGCAGCCAAAGAGGGTCGCTGGATTTTGATAGAGGATCTAGACCGAGCGCCCTCAGAGGTTATTGGCCTTATGCTACCGGTTATTGAAAAAGGAGAGTTGATTATCCCAAGTCGAAAAGAGAGAATCAAATGCGCCGATGGATTCAGAATAATTGCCACCATGAAGTCTTCACTCAACAGCAAAGGCGAAGAGGTTGCTCCAAGCCATGGTCTTCTTGGAGCCAGGTTGTGGAATAAGATACAGATCAATTCGTTGCCTTTGAGCGAAGTCCGTCAGGTTCTAATCGAGAAATACCCATTGCTTTCAACCCGGGTTCCCACCTTAATCGACATTTATGACAGATTGTGCTCTGCCTTCCACAGCAGTTTAGCCGCTAGGTCTGCTCAAGGAAGGACGCCTGGATTACGAGACTTGATCAAATTATGCAACCGGCTGCACAAACGACTTCTCCGTCTCGGAGTGACGACAGGGAACGAGGCAACACCTGAGAGTTTTCAGGATGAGATATTCCTTGACACCGTGGATGCGTTCATTCGTTACCTGCCTGATCGAGATTTCGGGCACAGGCTTAGCTCCATCATCGCCGAGGCACTTCAATTGTCTCCTCAAAGAGCCGATTATTGCTTGCAAGAGCGGACTCCTCCCTATGCCGATCACGAGGACAGATTTTCCGTTGGCAGAGAAGTTTGCATGAAAATGAAAGTCACAAAGACAACAAAAGCTCGATTCAACAAGTTATCGGCTCGCTTCGCCCCAACAAGAGCTGCCCTGAAGACAATGGAACAGATTGCAGTTGCTGTGCAGGTGTCTGAACCAGTGCTACTTGTTGGAGAAACGGGTATCGGTAAAACAGCCGTCATTCAGCAATTAGCAAATTTGACCTGCCAAAAGTTGACTGTGGTCAATCTTTCTCAACAGAGCGAAAGTACGGATCTTCTGGGAGGGTTTCGGCCCGTCAATTTGCGCTCGATGGCGATTCCATTGTTGGACGAATTCAATCAGCTGTTTGAATCAACATTCTCTGCCAAAAAGAACCAGAAATTCTTGTCTTCTGTCACCAAGAGCTTAACAACTGGGAATTGGCCACGTCTCGTTAATCTCTGGCATGAGGCCGTCCGCATGGCTGACAGTGTCTTCCGTGTCCCCAAAGAATCCGAACAAAATTCCGAAGAACAACCGGCCAAGAAACGGAAGCTGGACTCCCCAAAGTATACTGCGCTGAGGGATAAGTGGGAAGGCTTTAAAATTCAGTTAAGTGACTTTGAAGCTCAGGCAAGCAGGGGTGATTCGAAGTTTGCTTTTGCCTTCGTTCAAGGAAAGATTGTTCGGGCCCTTCGGAATGGAGAGTGGGTGTTGCTAGACGAGATTAATTTAGCAACTCCAGATATCCTAGAAAATATCGCGAGCTTATTACACCACGGTGACGAAGGGTTGCCTTCTGTTCTGTTATCCGAAGCTGGAGATGTGGAACGTGTGTATGGTCATCCTGATTTCAGAATATTTGGCGCTATGAACCCCGCTACGGATGCTGGGAAAAGAGATTTGGCTCCTGGATTGCGTTCGAGATTTACAGAAATTTATGTCCACTCTCCGGATGTTGATTTTGACGACTTACTTGGGCTGATACAAACCTATCTAGGCAATCTAGTCCAGAGCGATCTCCGCCTTGCTTCTGACATCGCTAGTCTTTATCTTGCTACCAAGAAACTTACTCTTGAAAACAAATTGACCGATGGTGCGGGTCAAAAACCTCATTTCAGTATTCGTACGCTGGTGCGTACATTGGTCTACATAACAGACCATGTGCATAGTTATGGTCTTCGGCGAGCGGCTTACGAAGGTTTCTGCATGAGCTTCTTGACCCTTCTCAGTCAGGAATCAGAGAAGCTAGTTGTGCCATTGATTGAAAAGCATATATTTGGTTCTACCAAACACGCAAAATCGTTACTTGGTCAACTTCCTAGAGCTCCAGAAGACGGCAGCGAGTATGTGCAATTCAAGCATTACTGGATGAAGAAGGGCCCCTTTACCGCAGAGAAACAACCGCATTATATCATCACCCCTTTCATCGAGAAGAACCTGAAGAACTTACTTCGTGCAAGTTCAACCCGCCGATTTCCTATTCTTCTTCAAGGTCCTACTTCGTCTGGTAAAACTAGTATGGTCGAGTACCTCGCAAAAGTCTCTGGCAACAAATTCGTCCGCATCAACAATCATGAGCACACTGACTTGCAAGAGTACCTTGGCTCCTATGTGTCAACAGACGATGGGTCTTTGAAGTATCAGGAAGGTGTACTTGTGGAAGCCCTTAGAAACGGCTACTGGATTGTGCTTGACGAGCTTAACTTGGCGCCTTCGGATGTTTTGGAAGCACTCAACCGACTTCTGGACGACAATCGAGAACTTTTCTTACCTGAGACGCAAGAAGTCATTCAACCGCACCCGAATTTCATGCTTTTTGCTACTCAGAATCCGGCTGGTCTCTATGGTGGACGTAAAGTTCTTTCCAGGGCGTTCAGGAACCGTTTTCTCGAGTTACATTTCGACGACATTCCAGAAGATGAATTGGAGTATATTCTCAAGGAAAGGACGCAGATTGCGCCATCTTTCTGTTCTAGGATCGTATCTGTTTACAAAAAGCTTTCGGTCCTGAGACAGTCCACTCGTCTGTTCGAACAGAAGAACAGTTTCGCAACGCTTCGTGATCTTTTCAGATGGGCACTACGTCAAGCAGATGACCGTGAAACGTTGGCGATCAACGGCTTCATGCTTCTTGCCGAGAGAGTACGAAACTCCGCTGAACGAGGGGCTGTGAAGAAAGTTATAGAAGATGTCATGAAGGTAAAGATTGATGAAGATGCCATTTACAGTCTGGCTGAACTCGAAAGAAGGGCGGAAGGCAAAACTTCTTTGTCACAAAATATTGTCTGGACCAAGGCTATGAGAAGAGTATTTGTTCTTGTTTCTGAAGCTCTTCGAAACAATGAGCCTGTCCTCTTGGTTGGAGAAACCGGTTGTGGAAAGACTCAGATTTGCCAGGCAGTTGCTGAGATTTACGGCAAGGAAATGTACATTGTCAATGCTCATGTCAATCTTGAGACTGGTGACATAGTTGGTGCGCAAAGGCCTCTGCGAAATCGGTCTGCTATAGAACGACAATTGTGTGATGATCTCGCAAGCGTCATATCAACATTACCGGATGCTGAGATCGACCAGTCGTCGAAGAGCTTAGATAATCTCAAAGCTGCATTCGCTCAGTTGACTCCTGAAATGCTTGAGACTGTGCCTTCCGAGCTACTACATCGCATCAAGACAAACATCACAAGATCCCAGGCCCTTTTCGAGTGGTCTGATGGAAGCCTTATCACAGCCATGAAGACTGGTCAATATTTCCTCCTGGATGAGGTATCTCTTGCTGATGACTCTGTTCTTGAAAGACTCAACAGTGTTCTCGAGCCTCATAGATCACTCTTGCTAGCTGAAAAGGGCCCCATCGACTCTCTCGTAGTGGCACAAGACGGCTATCAATTCCTTTCCACCATGAATCCCGGAGGAGACTATGGTAAGAGAGAACTATCAGCTGCACTCAGGAATCGTATGACGGAGATATGGGTCCCTCAACTTTCAGAAGAAGAAGATATCCTGCCAATCTTGAAGGATAAGTTACACTCTATGAATGAGATGAAAACCAAGGCCATGCTTCAATTTGCAAAATGGTTTAAGCAAACGTTCCAAGGGTCGTCTACTTCTTCTTTATCCATCCGTGACCTGCTTGGATGGGTCGAGTTCATTAACAAGTGCCCACCGTCAAATCCAGATTTCGCTATCGTTCAAGGTGCAGCCATGGTCTACATTGACACGCTGGGTGCCAACCCATCGGCAATGCTGTCCACTTCAATGGATAGTGTCGCCCAGAGTCGTCAACTGTGTCTCGAGAGATTGGGTTCTTTGCTGGGAATCAACGCTGTGCAAATATACAATGAAAAAGCCGCAGTCACCACACAAGACGGTTATCTATGTGTCGGTCCTTTCAGATTACCAGTTTCTGCGGATTCGGCTCCAGACCCAGATTTTGTCATGGACGCACCGACTACAATTGCCAATTCCGTGCGAATTGCCCGTGGCCTACAGACATCAAAGCCTATCCTGCTTGAGGGTAGTCCTGGTGTCGGAAAGACAACATTGGTTGCATCGCTGGCTCGTGCTCTTGGAAAACCACTCACTAGGATCAACTTGTCAGATCAAACTGACCTCACTGACCTCTTTGGCTCGGACGTACCTGTTGAAGGCGGCGATGCTGGTCAGTTTGCTTGGCGAGATGCGCCATTTCTACAAGCAATGCAGAAGGGAGACTGGGTTCTTCTTGATGAGATGAATCTTGCTTCTCAATCCGTGCTGGAAGGTCTCAACTCATGTCTTGATCATCGTCAGCAGGTGTATGTGGCTGAACTTGACCAGACATTCAAGAGACACCCTGATTTTGTCCTGTTTGCGGCACAAAACCCTCACCATCAAGGTGGTGGCAGGAAAGGTCTCCCCGCATCCTTTGTCAATCGATTCACTGTTGTGTACGCGGATTCATTCAGCGATACTGATCTGAATAGTATCTGCTCGAAACTATTTCCAAGAATCCCTTCCGATCAGACATCCAAGATGGTTGAATTCATGTCAAAGCTGAACTGGGCCATTGACCATGATCGGGAATTTGCCAATATCGGAGGTCCTTGGGAGCTCAATCTTCGTGATATTATTCGATGGTTCCAGCTTTCTGATCGTGGAAACGTGCACATACCAAGTGGATACTTCCTTGAGAATATCATCAGTCACAGGTTTCGCACGGAAAAAGACCGCTCCCTTATATCTTCAGTCTTCGAGCAGTCTTTCAAGATTCCCGCTCCAGAGAAGTCCTACTATCATAACTTGACGGCCGAGAAGTTCCAGGTTGGGCTTGCGGCAATGCCCAGAAGACAACTCGAGCAGAATACCACGGATTCAGATATCAAGATACTCCCTGCTCACCTTCCAATCCTCGAGTCTCTTATTTTCTGTATTGAACGAGCCTGGCCAAGTATCCTCGTGGGACCTTCAGGTTGTGGTAAAACAACAACAATCCGCACACTCGCATCTATACAGGGAGCCGAGCTTGTGGAGTTAGCGTTGAGTGCTGATACAGACACTATGGATTTGATCGGTGGTTTCGAACAGATTGACTACCGCAGACAAACTCAATCATTAGCCAAGGATGTGGTGAATTTTATACACCGCCAAATTATCAGCTCCGTCACATCTGAGTCTACCTCGAGTGGGATTTCAGACCTGCTTGAAATCTACCGTGTTTGCAGCCATTCCGATATCAACACAGAAACACTTGCGAATGCCATTAACGCTCTCCAGACTCGTTTTGATGGTCCAACATTCAACAATCTCGCCCAACGATGCACTGCGTTGGTACAGACTTCCAAGGACGCACACAAAGTGGGTTTCGAGTGGACGGAAGGAGCTTTAACTGAGGCCATCCAACTTGGTCACTGGGTTGTGCTTGATAATGCAAACCTTTGCAACGCATCTGTCCTCGATCGATTGAACTCTTTGATGGAACCAAATGGATACTTGGTATTGAACGAACAACGCACGGAAGACGGTTCTGCTCGAATGATTGTTCCGCATCCCAATTTCAGGCTGTTCCTTACTATGGACCCTAGAAATGGAGAATTGTCTCGAGCCATGCGTAATCGATCTGTGGAAGTCTGCTTCCTGTCAGAATTCCCAGTCGCTGCATCTGCCAAACATACGCCCTCCTTTACGCTTGAGTCGGCATTGTACCGCCTACGCTATGTTTGGAACTCTGGTGCCGAGTCAGAAGCATTTGTTGCAGATCAGTCATTTGGCATTCGTCTGGACCACGTTGAGATGTCTGATCTTTCCAGCTTTTACCATTCACTTCGACAATTGGCTGTCTCCATCCCTGTAGTGGAACAGTCGAATGCCGCTATGGAAGTTCTTGAGCGTTATGCCAAGTTGGTCGAAGACAACTCACAATGGAAAGTCCTTTCTTCTTTGAGTCTTGAGGCTGGTGGGCAGGGAGCTGAACTTGTGCACCCTCTTATCAACGAGCCAAAACTGTTATTGCATTCAAACATTGCCGATCGAACAATACTCATTTCTCGATTGCAAGATATCAAACTGAGTTTGCATAAATTACAACAGCGTCTGGCTCATTCGCATCAAAACTCGCAACATCTCAAACCCTCCCAGATGACAAGATTGGAACGTTCTTTTGCTTCAAGTAGGATATCAAGCCTGATGAAAGATGACACCCAGGCAGTGAGCTCTTTCTTGACAGACTTTATTCGAGTGTCATACGATTTTATTCAAGGGCTTGATAGCGATGATGAGGTGGTCAATGATGCAGTTTCCGCGCTTAAAGGTTTCACCAGATTCTGCTGGGATATTTACGCTGTCACGCAAGTCAAAGAGCTCGATGAAGGCGTGTTTCAAATCTACCTGCAGATAGGCCAGCAAATCTTGTCGTCCGCCGCCGAAAGTCAATCTGCTCTTTCTACGTTGTTCTCTTCTTTAGCCCAGCTTCTCAGTCGCTTCAGGTCAACGTGGGCATTGAGAACAGGATTGAGCATGCGAAGGATCTGGGATGCTTGGAGACCGGTCACTTGCACGGATATCGAACAGTTGAACTCGCTTCTTGATCTGGAAGGTGTGGTTTCTGAGTTCAATAAGATCGCGCTTCAGACACGATTAAACATTTCTCAGCTCGGACTAGTCCGGAAATCGCTGATTGAAGCGCAGAATGCAATGCTCCTCAACAACGCGGATGGCAAGCTTTTGGTACCGAGTCTGAAGCAGCAAGTCACGGAGCTGGTCTCTGCAACCCAATTATACTCATCAGCCCAACCGCCACATTTCTTGCAGGTCTTTGAGAGTATGTGCGAGTACCACGATCTGCCAATGCTCTGGAACGAGAGCCAAGTCCAACGGCATAGACATTTGAATGAAACACTTCCTCTACTTGCCGGTAGACCAGCGTACTCTACACTGCCGTTCAACAAGAAATCTCCGGTTTCTGCTATCCTACACAGGCTAGCTCTCTACAATGGCTCTGAAACATCGGCAGTTGCTGTTTCGCCCTGGTCAGGACTCTTCTCAGTTGATCTGTTACAACATGTGCAACGCACCGGTGAAGTTCTTCTTGGACGACTCGATTTCTTTCAGAGCGAGCTTCATGCATTGGTTGAAGCGGTGACGTATAGTTCTCGCGAGATAGCTCTGTCTCAGAGTTTGCTACTCGCAAGGGTGTTTGCTTGTGTGATATTGGAGATTGTTTCTCTTCATCAAGATTTCTTGAATACAATCATTCTTGAGGAAGTTGTCACTGTGCTGCATACAATCCAGAACACTGGTACATTCCACGGCTTAGTGCCTCAACTTGAGCCTGCAATCGACCTACCGCCAAACCATTTCTTCAGACAGTTCGTTGAAGATCTTTCAAGATGCATTCAGACGCTTGCAAACGTTCAAGACAACTCATCTGTGAATATCCTATACGAATTGGGCTATGTTTGCGTCCAACTCTCAGTGATCTGTCTCCGTCTCTTTGTCCCAGACAAGCCTTATGACCCTTCGCTGGGTCTAGTGGTTGAAAGACAACGTCACGCTGACCAAGTGCGGCAATTGACCACGGAAGACGAAGCTCTGGCCACTTTTGAGAAGGAGTTTTCCGGTCAAACTTCCAATCTGCGTCGCCGTTTGATCAAGGAAGAGTTGAAAAGACTAGGCTCAACTCCGCCTGCTTCTCCTGTCAGTCGCCCAGCCAAATCACGACTCATGGAATTGCACGGCGAGTTTATGAATCTGCACAACTCAGTGCTGAGTAGGAATCCGGAAACATTTGGTGCCGCCGAGTTCAAACAATACGGAAACCTTTTGAAAGACAACATCCGTCTCATTTGCGCTCGTCTTCGGACCAACTTTAGAACTTACGACGACATCACGGTTTTAGTCACTCAATTCCTCACAATGCTTGATTTGGGAGCGTCGCTTTGTCTTGGCGCAGCCAACAAAAGCCCGTCTAAAATATCCAAGATTATCACCCAGTCCACCCCTTTCATTGGCGGTAAGACACATGCTGCAACAATAACCACAGCTAGCTCGTCGAAGAACCAAATCAAAGTGCAGATTCATCAACTTTCGTCACTTGTTCTCCATCATGGTGCCGACTCGTCTAGTCTAGCGCCAGAAGCTGGTCTGTCAAGTCTTAAGGACATATTCCAATCTCTTCATTATATTTGGAAAACACAACTCGTCGAAGACCAGAAGGAGGCTGCAGAAAAATCTTCAACATATCGCTACAAAGGGTCATTTGAGGATAGTGAGGAAGTCGATGAAGCAGAGCTCCGTGAGCTGTTCCCTGTCTATGAAGGTAACGAGCAGGAAGAATCGGAAAAGTCTCGAATGGATATCACTTCGATTTCTCTCAAGTTGACCGAACTGCATGCAGCCATCTTTTCACCTGGAGATATTGAAGCAAATCTGAGACAGTTCATTGTTGAATCTACTCGTCTGCTTGGATCTTTGAGCAGCGGAGAAGAGTCATCTGCAGCGCCAAAATCTTACCTCCCCGGTATCCTGCTGGTACTGAAAGACGAATTGAAATCTTACGAGAACGTTTCTCCAAGACATTACAACTTCTACTTGGATGCGAACATTGCAGAGGCCAAACGTCTTGTGTCGCTTGTGCTTTTCGTGCGAACTCGATTTGTCCAGCTACAAGCAGCATGGCCTGATCATGCAGCTATTCATGATGTTTTGGTCTGTTGTCAAGAGATCTTGCAATTCAAACACTTGGAACCTGTTGCCAAGTATATCACCAAGTTGGAGAAGCTACATGGTCTCGTTCATGAGTGGCAACTGGTAGCTAGCAAAGAGTACTCAGCTGCCACATTGTATGATGAGATCACGGCTCTGACCATTAGCTGGAGACGTCTTGAACTGTCAACATGGGCAAAACTGCTAGACTTAGAGTTCGAAAAGTGTGAGCAAGCCGTCTCCACCTGGTGGTTCGTGGCATACGAGGCATTCATTGCTCTGCCCTTACAAAAGGCCGAGAATGGTGAAGATCTCAAGGATTATACGACCGAAGCCCTTCATACTCTCGAAACATTCCTCAAGTCTACAACAATTGGCCAATTTAATGCACGTCTGAGACTGATTGAGCAGTTTAGATCACTATTACTGCTATTTACGAAACATAACTCAGCCTTGAGCTGCATTGTCTCGGCTCTGGAAAACTTCTTGCACCATTACAGACCGTATGGGCCCGTCGTCAACAAGACATTGGAAGAGAAAAGGAAGTCTCTTGACAGGGACGTCAAAGAGCAGATTCAACTTGCCAGTTGGAAAGATACAAATATCACGGCCCTTCGTGAGAGTGCTCGACGGTCGCATTACAAGCTGTTCAAGTATGTTCGAAAGTACAGAGAATTCCTTGCTCAACCCACCGACCCGATACTTCAACAAGGTATGCCAGAATTGCAAAAGCAGACAGTGGATAGTCAACCTGCCAAGCCTCTTTCAATCATTCTGTGGGACTCATCGGAGGCTCTTACGGTTTGCGAACAGTCTGATCTTATCTGGGCCAACCGAGCTCCTAGGTTCAAAGATCCGTCAACTACTGCTGCCAATATGTTGAGAGTCTACACGTCCTCATTGTCCGATTTGGATATCCCTTCGCAACTGAGTAGCTTCGTCGCAGACGTACTAGAGACTGTCAAGTCTTTCAAGTCTGAGACCCCAGGCACCACTTTAACAGAAGACAACAAGGATGATCTGCAGCACCTCAAGACTCAGAAACGTCGCTTTTATGCTGAAACACTCCGTCAACTTCATTTTATGGGCATACGACGAAATGTGAGCACTGTGTTCATCGAAGAGCAAGCCACTGTCAATCAAGTCCTTGCTACCACGCCCAACATCATAGTTGAACATGGGCCAGCCGCTGATGTTGCTCAAAGTGCAGACTCTTACTTCCACAGATTCCTTGATGTACTCCCAAATGTTAGGAAGTACTCCCGTGAATACAACGAGGATTTGAACCCGACTGAAGTCACAAGAAGTATTGGGTCTGCCGAGGGTTTCTTGGTGTTGATCAGAAAGCAAAGAGAATCTCTCGCCCCCGCTATCAAACACCTAGTAGATCTCAAATCTACATCTACTAGTATGAAGGTTATCTGGACTCACGGGGCTTCGCATCTCAGACAGGACAATCAATCGGGCCTTGTTGAAAGAGAAACAGCATTCAAACGTGTTTCTTGGCTGATTCCTCTTCTTGGAGTTGGAAAAGAGATTGTGGAAATCCATTCCTTGTACTCGGGTTCACCCAGTGTTGCTGGCACCTTTGGCGTATGGAGAGATACACTTGCACGTCTCAAGAGCGATATTGCGCGACTGCCACATCTCCCTGAAGGAATCACATCTCAAGTCACAATTGATACAGGGTGTGAGGTCATGCAGAACTTTGCACAACTCAATTCCGAGTTCACAGCCCTCATCGAAGAGCGGCCTGATCTGGAATTTGTCCTCGAGCAAGTTATTTCTTGGCTAGAGATTCCTGTTCCTACTGATGCGTCATCCACAGACAGTGATTTGATAATTGAGAATCTGAACGGTCATTATCTCTCCGCAGTTGACAAGATCTTGGTTGCACTACAAGGACTCAAGGGCTCTTTAACCTCTCTACCATCCGATATGGAGGACAAAGACTGGCTCTCTCGGACAGATTCTTCGTTGTCGAAGACTCTCAGAGATCTACATATCGCGGAAATTACAGCATCCTTGAACTCCGTTCTCGAAAAACTTCACTCTCTGCAGGACGCTGATTCCAATTTGCCTCTCGCCAGCGCCATCATAGCGGGACTCCTACCAATAACAGAGCAATATTACAATATCTGTGAGGACATGATTGGCCGTTTTCTTGGAGTTCACAGAGAAGTTTGCAAGATGTCCTATGTACTCTCCAAATCATTCACGCAGATCGCGTCGGAGGGCTTCTGCAGTCCTCGTGAAGCCTCCTCTACTGAGGAAAGTGGATCTGGTAAGGTCGAATCTGGTACGGGTCTAGGTGACGGCGAAGGAGCCGAGGATATTAGCAAAGATATTCAAGATGATGAAGATCTATCCGAGCTCGCGCAGGAAAAGAACCAGGAGAAATCAAAGGATGATGTTGAAAAGTCTGAAGATGCTGTGAACATGGATCAGGAAGATCTTGAAGGCGACTTCGACGATGAACAGAAGGAAGAAGAAGGTGAAGACAAGGAAGATGGGTCAGATGAAGAAGAAGGGGATGATGAAATCGATGAAGAAGTAGGCAGCGTCAATGATCTTGACCCTAATGCCGTTGATGAAAAGTTATGGGACGGTGCGCATGACGAGCAGCAGAAGGAGACAGAAAACGAAGAAGGTAAAGGACAAACCGAAAGTGATGAGCAGGCCGCAGCCAATGACAAGAAGGAGCAAGACCTGAAAGACCAGGAAGAGAAGGACGATGAAGAGTCAATGGAGGGAGAGGAAGGAGAGGAAGGAGAAGAAGCTCCTGAAGACGAGGAAGAAACGGGTGGTAGAGAAGAGCTTGATGTCACTGATCCACATGCCAAGGAAGAACAGACTCTTGACCTTCCAGAGGAGATGCAGCTCGATGGGGAAGGACTAGAGGACGCCGAGTCGGATATGAGCGATGATGGCATGGATGAGATGTCCGACTTTGAGCCTGCTACTGAAGACAAGGTCGAGGAAATGGCTGACGATGATGCCGAGCGCAGCGCAACCCCAGACCCGGGTGATATTGACAATATGGAAGAGGATGATCAGGATGAAATTGATGCAGGGGAGCCAGAAGATCAGCAAGAAGCCAATATTGCTGGCGAGGAAGAAACCGCCGAGGAAGAACCGGAGCAGAAAGAGAATAAGAATCTGGAAAAGGATGAAAATACTGCAACTGGTGAAAACCCCGAACAAAGTGACGAGATTGCTGGTGGGATTGGTCTGGATGCAGACACCAAGGAAGAAAAGGGCTCGTCTGGCAACGCTCAACAAGAAGGAGGCGCTGAAGAAGCTGGCTCAGAAGAACAACCAAATGGTGCTACAGAGGAGGGTGCAGACCGGAAGAAGGCTGATAGCAGCGCTGGGGGAACAGGTGAAGACTCACAGGATGATCCACAGTCGGAAGCATTCAAAAAACTGGGCGATGTTCTCGAGGAATGGCACCGTAGGCAGCAAGAGATAATGAATTCGTCAAAGGACAAGGAGGAGCAAACTTTGCCGCCAGATACTGATATGGCCGATGCAGAGTTTGAGCATCTGGCGGACGCAGATGATGCTGCAGATACGCAGGCATTAGGCCAGGCTAGCGAAGAACAAGCAGAGGCATTGGATCAACAAAAAGCCGTCGAGACCGAGAAGCCTAGTGGTACAGATGATGCCCCGCCTGACGTTATAGATGGCGGCAAGGATAATCAACTTGACGAAAACTTGCTAGATGACGCAGCAATGGATCTTGATGTAGCTGAAGCTGATGCTATAGAAGGTGCTCAACCTGCTAAGGGCACATTGGTTGGTGAGACAGACAAGGAACGGGATGGCGAGCAACCAACGGAAGAAGAATTGGACGAAGTGGATACGCATCTAGCGGCAATTCACCTATCCTCAGCCAATGCCCCCAAGACATCAATCGACGAGGCCCGAAAACTATGGGCTCACTACGAAGCCGTCACCAACGATCTTTCTCTCTCGCTTACCGAACAGCTCCGTCTTATCCTCGCCCCTACGCTCGCCACCAAACTTCGGGGTGACTTCCGAACCGGCAAACGACTCAACATCAAAAAGATCATTCCATACATCGCTTCCCAGTACAAGCGCGACAAGATCTGGATGCGTCGTTCAATCCCCAGCAAACGCAACTATCAAATCATGCTAGCCGTCGACGATAGTAAATCCATGCTTGAAAGTGGAAGTGGCCAGCTTGCCTTTGAGACGCTGGCCCTCGTGGCCCGAAGTTTGAGTATGTTGGAAGCAGGAGATTTGTGCATCGTCGGTTTCGGAGACGAAGAGCATGTCCGGGTTGCGCACGAATTCGGCAAGCCATTCTCGTCAGAGGCGGGTACTCAAGTCTTCCAACAATTCAGTTATCAGCAAACTGGTACAAACGTACGCAAACTTGTTGCTGATTCGATTGCCCTCTTCCGTGAGGCGCGCGCAAGAAGATCTGGTGGTGGCGGTAATTCAGCGGACCTCTGGCAACTAGAACTCATTATTTCCGACGGTATCTGCGAAGACCATGAGACGATTCGACGGCTCGTGCGACAGGCACAGGAAGAGCGGATCATGATAGTATTCATCATCGTTGATGCGGCTTCGGGAAATTCGATTCTAGACTTGACACAAGCAAGCTTTGAGCCAGATGACTCTGCGATGGGCACAGGGGAGATGAAACTCAAGATGAAGAAATATTTAGAGGGATTCCCGTTTGCCTATTATTTGGTGGTGAGGGATGTGCGTGAGTTGCCGGCTGTTTTGGCGATGGCATTGAAGCAGTGGTTTGCAGAGGTTGTTGATACATCTTCATAAATCACCGTGTCTACGGTTTATACAAAAGTGAATGGAGTTTGATGGGTTGCATGTTTAGGAGTTTTTGTGATAGTGTTTTTCATGTTATGTATAAACGAGAAATGTATAGGTATATTTTCTTAAAATTGACAGTACAATATCAGCCTACATACTCGAATGAATTCTGAGTTTACGATAATTAGAATTCTAGGTTCGGCTTCTGAGGTCAAACTAGGATAGATTGCTTTATACTGAATAGTACCGACTATAGCTTGAACAGAGAGCCTATCACCAACCATACCTAGATCCAGCTTCCTTCTTATTCCTCCTTCCAGCCGCAAAACTATCCTCAAGCGCATCCTTCTGCGAATTCGCCGCCTGCACAAGTTGCCTTAAAGAGTGCTTACCCGGCGCAATTGCTCGAACAGGGTTATGTTGTTGAGCAGCAAGTTCTTCTTCCGTAGTCCTGGAAAGTATCTCCTGATTTGATGCGTACTCTGCATCGGTGTTGAATGTTAGTATTCGAGAGTTGGTTTGTGCTGCTGTGTTTCGGCCGAGTAGTTGTCGCCGTTGGGCACGGGAGAGGTTTAGGTCGTTGGCGATGGCGTCGAGGGTTGATTGTTGTTGGGTTGAGGGGGTTGGGTAGGAGGTGGAGGGTTGGTTGTGTTGTTCTAGTGTGGAGATGTCTTCTTCTATGGTGGAAGGTTCGTTGGCGAATTCAGGGTTGTATACGATTGATTCGTATCTGCTTGTTGATGGGGTCGGCGCAGCCTTTTCTTCACTTGAAAATGAAAAAAGGCTAACTTTTGGTTTGACTGGAGCTGCGGCTGCGGTCACAGTGGCAGCTGGTATGGAAGCATCTTTCTCTGAAGGAAGATTATCTGCGCTACTCGGCTTCTGTACGGCACTGGCAGTACCTGCTGCTGCTGCTGCCCGAGCTGCCACAAATGCAGCAGACTTTTTCTTCGGCCCATTGCGCGCCACAGATAGCGGCTTAAACATCATCGCATTGCCCTTCTTCTTGTAATCTTCCTCTCTCAGTAGACTACCTTCTTTCGCATCATTGCGCAAACTTCCAGGTTTCGGTATCGTATCATCCTCCGCGCCTCCTGTCGAAGCTTGATTAAGAGCCTGCTCCTGACACCATTCAGCATCCGCCTGCCGATCAAACCCCGGACCGGCACCAGTCTTCAAATTGAAAACCTTTGTACTCTTGCTTGCATTCCCGCCAGATGTAGTAGGTAGATTTGCGCGTTTCGGCGTCGGGAGGATCGAATTGAATCCAGAGAATATTCCGCCACCGGTTGTTCGAGGTTTCTTTCTTGCAGGTCCGTCTTGATCATCATTTTCAAGGTTATCGGCTTGAGTTTCTGGTTTGATCGAGGGGAGTGCGACTCGGATTTTGCGTGGGTTTCCGCGGTCTACGATTGATGAGAATTTCTGGTCGGATTGGGATGGTTTTGTCTCTGGAGCTGGTGGTTGAGGTTTGGTAGTTGGTTGAGTGACTTGAGGCTGTTCCTCATCATCTGAGCCCTCGGAGTCTGAATACTGTACTAAGCCCATGTTTCTCCACGTTGAATGTTGATATGATTGTTGAATGGGTATTGTTTGAGGTCAATTTAATGAATGAATACTATGTAAATGCGCCACGGAGATCGGCGAGCACGGACCATGCGGAGTGGACATTTCGCCTGACTTCACCACCGTCCTCTTTTATTTAGCTACCAGTCACGACAACAATGCAAGATCTTCCTCTCGCATTCTATTCGAGCGTGTGCTTTACAAGCTGCTTTATGTGAAACTACGAGGAAATTCACCAGCATCAGGACAGGAACAGAACTCGCATGATGTCATCAGTCGCATACTCCGCAAGCCGTTAAGAGCTCGTCAAGACAACCATGGATGGAACAACAGCTCAATCTAACGGCGAGCATGCATCCAACTACCCCAATCATCTAAAGGAGGAAGAAAACAAAAGGACAAAGGATGGAACGAATGAATCCGAATACAGATCCTCCCGATCCTCCAAGTTCCGCTTCAAATCCTCAAAATCACGGTCAAGGCATCACTCAAGCGGAGATGACAGAAGCCATTCCGATGAGCACAAATCTCACCGTCACCGACACCACCACCATCGTCACCACCATAGCTCCCGGCGCTCTCCAAAGCGCCAAAAGACCGAGGACGAACCATTTCCTCAATCGCTTGGTGGTCGCCGCTCCTTATCCCCCGACACTGCGTTCCGCGAATCTCTATTCGATGCTCTAGGTGACGATGAAGGCGCTATGTATTGGGAATCTGTGTACGGACAACCAATACACACTTATGCCGTGCCATCAGTCCCTAAGGGTCCGGACGGGGAATTGGAGCGCATGACAGACGAAGAGTATGCCGAATATGTACGAGCTCGAATGTGGGAACGTTCGCATGAGGGGATAATGCATGAGAGAGAACGCCAGAGACAGGAGAAAGCCAAGGCGAAGAAACGCGCCGAAACCGAGCAGCAAGAACGTTCTCGATTTGATGAAGCGCTTGAAGAGAGTCTGCGGAGGGGCGAGAAACGGAGACGCGCAAAGCAGTGGAAAGCGGCGTGGGAAAAGTATCTAAAGAGTTGGGAAGAGCTAGCTGATTTGGCCAAAACGCCCCTTTCTTCTGATACCGAGAAGCCATTCTATATTCGGAACTATATCTACTGGCCCGTTGAATCTGGCAAACGGCGAGATATCTCGCGCGATGAAATCAGGGATTTCATGCAACACTCACCCTCCGAGAGCTTCTCGAACACGCTAAAAGTGGAGCGTATTCGCTGGCATCCGGATAAGATGCTTCATCGATACGGCGGGTTGGGTCTGGGGGAAGAGAAGACCCTAGTGCAGAGCGTTACGGAAGTATTTCAGATTCTGGATGATTTGTGGATTGAGGCAAAGGGGCGTCATACCAGTTAAACGAAGCGGAGGGGACACGATATGATGATAACGGTGTATGATATCCAACACTTCTATTTAGGCGGGGGCATTTGGTCGTTTGATATGATTTAATAATTTATAGTGATACCCCAATAGATTTTACCAATAATTTTCCTCACTTCCACTATGGTTGTCTCAAAATCCCTCGATATACCTAACCAAAATTGAAATTGAAATATTGATGGCATCGGACCCCATTCGTGACAGACAAAGACCCGTCATTGACAATAAACTAATGAAAACGCTGAATAGCAGTAGCAAAATCAGAATAGGCCTCTCAGGTAATACACAAACAAAAACTCAACATGCCGATAAGCCGCTAGAACAGACAGAAAAAAGAGATGTGGTAAAGCTAAACCGAAGTGATTTGTGTAATTTCATATCCATTTCCATATGATGACTTTTTTTCCCTCCTAATTTCTATTTTCTTTTTTCAATATCCATCCTCCCACCTTTTGCTTAGAAGCGAGACTGCCTCTGACTCGACCTATAAATCGTAAATCCGACATACGCACCAATCACCACACCGAAGAACAAGAAGATCTTGAAGAAGAACCACAACCATCCACCGGAAGAGGCCTGCTTTTTCTTTCCACCTCGTCCACGGCTGGTCGGTGCACCACCCCTATTCCTGCTCGCAGCGGTACTTGAGTCATAAAGGTTGTGCGTAACCACGGAAATAATATCGTGCACGTCGGTGACTTCACCTGTTTCGCCTGAGAAGCCGAGGTATGCCACCGAGGGGATGGCGATGTTTGTGTCGGCTGCGCTAAGGGAGAAGCATTCGGTCCAGGAGCTGTCGGATTTGTATTGGAGGTCGAGCGTGAGGGAGCGGTCTTGGAAGTAGGTTAGGCGCGCTTTTGTGGGGATTGCGGCATCTCGGATACCGCGAGCCTGTCTGAGGATCAGTATCAAGTCATGATTTCGAAAAGTGTTGAAGAGGTCGTACAGAACATCCAGCCAACTCATTATCCTTGCCGTCATGCTCCTGGTCATAGGATGTTTGTCCATCTCCCATCATGGCCATAACGTATGGGAACGAGGTACCAGGACGGTTATTCTTGTAGGTATCGAAGAAGATTCCGAGACCTTCGAATCGATCTGCCGATCCGAACACAGGGCCTGGCGTGGCACGGCCTTTGGTGAGCCAGAGCGCAAATCCGTCGCCATGCAAGTGGCCTGATCCGTGGATCTTGAATTCAAATTCAATCTATACCAGAGCTTTAGTCTTTGTAATGATGCGGACAAGGGACGAGGGGGGTCATACCTCCCAGTTGGTCGCGGTTAGAGGGACGCGGGAGAATATCCAGCCCTGTTGGGATTGTCGTTCAGATGTTAGTCGTACATATCTGTTCCTGTTAGAGGCCTCCTAAAGATAGTTCGAATGGAAAAGATGAGCATACTGGTCTGTACGAATAACAGTATCACCACCAAAATCCCACCACCGACTATGCATGTCGGAATCTAGATAGGGCTACCGTCGGCGCATGTTAGTCGATTTCTTTTTTCTCGTTGTGTCATGCCAATTGCATGCGCATCATCTAGACTGAAATTCATACCGGAACCAAGCTATGCGTTCGTAACTATTCATCGTATCAGGGTAAGCCTGTCTTCGCGACGGATATATACTTTGTGGAGGGCTACTTACAGGAAGCATCTTCACATCAGTGTTGTCTTGCCAATACTTTGTATCTGCGGCCGTTACCGCCGAGGCCAATGCCAGGGCTGAGGCAGCCCATTGAGAGAACCACATATTGAGGTTGAGTTGGTGTTGTCAAGTCGTGGGACAGAGGTTGAGCGAAGGGGATATCTTTTAAGAAAGCTTCAAAGACAGAAAATATTGTAGGCGAGAGAATATGAGCGAATGTGATCTCTCAGCAATAGTTCGAAAAGCCGAATGAAAGAATTTACAACGTCAGGGCGAGAAACGTCAAGAGCTCGCTAGAATGTTACGCTGTAGGTCGAGTTTGAATGATCGTAAATAAACACAATGTCGCCGGGACATTCAATGGGTCCAGGACATCCCTTTAGCTGGACGGATATGTCGTGAATGTAGAATGCAGATCCTGTAGGAGAAAGAAAGACACAGCAAGGATGTATGCAGTTGTAGAAGTGGAACAGGAGAAGTATGAAGTTGTGATAGTAGTAAAGGTGTCCACTTGCAGACTGTGGCGGGTGCAGTGAGAGCTATTCGGGCTTTGGATCCAATCAGCCACAGTTTGGCCGGTGACCTCACTCTTTGCCAGCGCCCTAGGCCAGAAGGGGCTAGTGGGTATATACTCTATTCTCCGCAAGCTCATCCTCAAATCTACCATCCCAGCAACCTACATCTATAAAAAGCCAACGGCAGAGACACAGAACTTCCCGATCAGACCTCAAATACACTCCAATTCACATACAAAAACACAGACACACACACACACACACACACACACACACACACACACACACACACACACACACACACACACACACACACACACACAAAATGTCACTCTTCGGCTCCTCTTCCTCCTCCACCCCCTCCGAGCAATCCTCCGCCGAACTCAAAAATGCTCTCATGCAATCAGTCCAAGCCGAAGCTGCTGTGGCCAACACCCGCATTCTCATCAACGTACGCCTTCCTTTTCTCACCCAATCATACTATACAGCATAATAGCTAACAAAGGGCGGACAAATACAGAAAATAAACGAAAACTGCTTCGACCGCTGCATCCCCACTCCCGGCTCAACACTCTCAGCTGGTGAAAGTACTTGTCTTTCGTCGTGCATGGACAAATACATCAATCTCTGGAATGTGACTAGTCGTGCGTACGTCTCGAGGGTGCAGAAGGAGTCGAAGAGGATGGGTGCTGGGGCGGATGTTTTGGGAGCTTTGGGAACGTCGGAGCAATAAATCAGTCTTCAACGGATCATGAAAAAAGTGACGGACATAGGGATTGTTTGATAGACTTTGGTTTTTTGTTAGGGGAAGGTCTGGATATGGCCTATGTATAATATTAGCTGGAACTTTCAACTCATTGTTAAACTTTTAGAATGGAGTAAACAAAAGATGGGATGATTTCTCTCTCTGTTGCTAACGAAGATATATTCTTTGCGGTACATGATCCCCTACAAGCATAGTCCACGAGACCACAGATACCCTTCAATGTTACATATGTACTGGGCATAACGACATCTGGAACCTTGGCTCACGCTGTAACACTCAACCAAGGTGCCATGTTGGGTGTAATGTATGGATACATATAATGAATAAATAACATTGAACCACGTGCAGTGACTGCTTAAGAAAATTATGTGCTTGTATCGATTCATACCATAAAAAGTAAAATCATGCATTCATTGCCACCATCTCTCCAGTCTACCACCTAGACTTATATGCCACATACATCAAGACTCCATATATTTTGTCATATCGGTCCCAGACCGTAAATCAATCATTGTTCTCCAGCAGAAACACAAGAAACAGCAAGCAAAAGCAAGAATCGAAAGCAAACCCAACCCTGAACCCAAGGCCGTTGTAGATATGTTTAATAATATAAGATAAGGTTGTTTTATACCTGATGTTGAGATCTCCACTCCACAGTTGCGACAACTATAAAGGGAAGAGGGATAGAGCAGATGCTGGTAAGGTTGTTGAAATGATCAAAATTCGGTGAAAAGATTATGATATCTGTAATATGGTAAGCAAGACACTTCATAGGCTCCAAGAGAATACGTACGGGTCTTCTCCGGTACTGCCATATGCTTCGTTCTCCTCGGGATACTTGTCAAACTGACTGGCATCTCCCTGTCCGGCCCTCACAGGCGGAACATACGGAGCATCAATATCCTTTCTCAGCAATCTGTCCCAAGTCACCTCGGCGAACCAAGGGTGATTCTTGACATCCTCCGGGCCCCCGTGAAGGTTGCCCAGTCGCTTTGTCAAATCTGGGGTGATGAGCTGCGACAAAAGATCAACGGCATCTGGATGCATGTATGGAGGATATTTTATTTTGCCTCGGAGGATATTCTCGTATATCTTGACGGGGGATCCGCTGTCCCAGAACGGCGTAAAGCCGCAAAGCATCTCGAATATGAGGATGCCCAATGACCACCTGGCATTATCAGCACATATTCTCTTTACCTTCGTTTTAGGGTCCTTACCAGTCTACTGATTTATTATATCCCTTGGAGGACACAACCTCCGGTGCAAGGTAATCCGGCGTTCCACACAATGTCCATGTGATATCCGGAACTTCTTTGGCAAATCCAAAATCGGTAATCTTCAAATGCCCATGCCGGTCCAGCAGCAAATTCTCGGGCTTGAGATCTCGGTATATAATATGCTGTGCATGCAAATATTCCAGAGCCAATGTCACTTCAGCAGCGTAGAATTTAGCCACAGGGTTAGGGAATCTCTGCAACCGGTTAGCACGTTTCTTGACTACTGCTTGAGGAATTCATACCTGCGACTTTCGGAGCAGACTAAACAGCTCTCCGCCTTCAACAAAGTCCATAACCATATATAGATTCTTCGAATCCTGAAAAGTACCCCAGAGGGTGATGAGGAAAGGGTGCTTCACTCTCTGAAGCATCCTCCTTTCATCATTCGTGTGCTCCACCTGCTTCATCTTGACCACCTGGGCCTTTTTCAACACCTTGATCGCATAGAAGCGATGATTATGCCTCGACTGCACCAAATGCACGCGGCCAAAACTTCCGGTTCCTAAAGTTCGCTGCAGCGAGAAATCTTCCAGAGAATATTTCCCTTTGGTCTGTCTGGATTGCGACTTCGGCAATTGGCCCTGTGAGGTTTGGACATAGTTTTGTGTGCTGCTGTTGTTATTGTTGTTGTTGTTGGTGTGCTCGGCATGGTCTTGTCCCTGTACGTCGTTTCCATGCTGATGGTGCGTCGGGTTAATGATGCTTTTTATACTGCCAATATTCGGCAGATAATGGTGGTGTGAAGAGGAATTATTTGCGTCTTGCGCAATTTGTTGATTTGTTGACGAATTCAATGTCATCTGAATGTCGTTCGAACCACTTTTGGTATTGTTGCTTGCCTCGGCGCCGGTCGATCCAGCACTGTTGATGTTACTGTCGTTCGATTCCTTTGACTGCTCCGTTTCGTCGGCGGGTTTATCGGACGCTGATGTGGTGGGAGCTTCGGCACTTGCAGCAGTAGACGAAGCGGACAACTCCTTCGAACCTGTCGAATGCGTCTTTTTCTTCTTGAGCAGTGACCCGAACGTCGGCATGAGATGCTTGCGTCGGGTATTTTTTCCAGACTGCGAATGAGTCTGAAAAAAAGAAAGAGGATAGAAAGATAAAAAGAAAAAAGAGTCAATTGATGATTGACGGATACCCCTCAAAGCAAAAGCAGTTGTTCCAGGGTGGTTGGTGTAGTGCAGGTGGAGAAGAGGACGAGGCTACGTAATGTACTCGGTTGACGCAGTAGACAGAAGAGGATCGCTCGGATCGACTGGTAAGTGTAATATGGTGCGATAGTAGATAATATATAATTGATGGTTATAATGTTGACTGAACATGTGTTTTCTTTTTTTTCGATATAGATATATGGTCTGGCCAGAGCAACGACAAAGTGAGTGGTGAGTGGTGAGTGAGCTTTGGTGGGATCTCGGGATCTGCTTGTGGCGTCGTCGGATTGCTTGAGTCGGCTGTGAGTGTGGTGCACGTATCGGCTAGAGTGGTTAGTTGACGGTAAGATAGAAGATAGAAAGATAAAAGGACAGGCAAAAGACAATTGGACAGGGATCGGAGTACAGCAGCGCTATGCCGTAGCAATGCTATAGGCGAGTGTAGAAGAACTACCACAGAGTAACTAAAGAGTACAGAGTAGGCAAGTGGACTGACGTACAGGATCCGATGAAGTCAGGAAGGCGGGGTCAGTCCGGAGTCCGTGTCTTACTTCTTCTGTCTGTCTATTGGTGACCTGTTCCTTTTATGATTCACTACTTTTCTGCTCTTCTTTCTCTGTGAATATATATAATATGGCTGAAACTCATATTTGTTATATGGCGGATCGATTGATTTCTTATTTTTTTTTCTCTCCCATGAAGGAGCTACCAACAATCCGAGACCTTGTAATGGATGATGATGACGTGCTGCCATTTCCGGCTTGGTCACAGTCATCCATCATTCACTGTAAATACATACTATGTAAATATCATCTAATCTCGAGTAACTAACCCCAGGAACCTCTCAATGATCGGATGATCGGTTTACTTAAAGCTTATCTAGACCTTTTCAGTGTGGTTCATGCAATCAAAGTCCATTGTATTGTGATATATAGCAAAGGATATACCCCAGACAAGAAGATAAAACGCCAGTCATACCTACACCAACAGCCACTCCTATGCAATAAGCCGCAAGAAAGAAAGAAATACACTAGTAGGAGACATCTACCATACTCGATACTGCTCCATATTCTTCTTGATCTCACCCACAATCTCCGCTGCCTCGGCCTCGTTGCGAGCCTCAAAGTCATATCGCTTCTGCTCATGTGCATCCGTTCCTCGAAGAACAACCACCTGAAAACTCTTCGGATGCCTTCGGCTGACTTTGGTTCCGATAATATCATTGAAATTGATCGATCGCGTCTTTCCCGTAGCGTCAAACACTCCCTTCGCAGTCTCCCCCGGCATGACATGCAGGTAGTCATTGTCAAGGACCAGAACTCTCTGATTTGAAGCTGTAAACGACATGGATTGCTTGCGATATACATAGTATCGACGATAATAACCACCAACCAAATCTTGCTTCTGGGGTTGCGCAAGCGGATGTAACATCTGGTGTTTTTTACCTTTCTTTGAAGCTGCAGCGTTCGTGCCGCCGATCTGAAGGGGCGCGTTGGGCGAAGCGCTGCCAGGGGAACCTGCGAAAGAGGCTCCGGCTCCAAAGCGCCGACGGACAACATCTAATTCGGACACGTTACCTATGACTTCGACGGTACGATCTAGAGGCGCAACGGTGTTGGTGCCTGGGATTTTGAGTAGATAGTTGCCCTTATCTAGCCCCCAACGCTTGCAGACTGAATCAAGAATCTCGGCAATGTAACTATCCGTAGCTGTGTTCACCGTCGTGGTCTGTGTCGACCCTTCAATGTTGATGAACCGGACCTTTAATGTCTTTTGAACACCCAGACGAGGCGTGGCATGAGACGTGGGTGCGGGCATATCCGCCGGTTTCAAAGTAGTGCCATTCAGTGCGGAGGAAAATGGTTGCCCAAGAATAGGATTTAACCTCACCGCCGAAGGCATGGGTTTAGTTTGTGGCGTAGCAGTGCCAAGGGTCTGTGATGTCGCTTCACTGGTCTCGACAACAGGCTCTGGGTTAAACTTGGGGTACAGTCGAGAATATTCTTCAAACTCCGCATCAGTAGCTTCAACTAAAGCAAATTCGTCGTATTGTTTCCCTCTTGAACGGCCACGCATTCCGGCTGCCCGGTTATTGTTGGAAGTAAAATCGGCCAAGGGTAGGTGACGACCCAGAGCTGGGAAATCAAAGTCAACTTCACCGTCTTCGACCATTCGCAATGTCCATCGATTGACATTCAGTTTATTGGGGTCAATGGCGGGCTTTAAGCCCTCTTTCAGATACCTCCACAACGCTAGACCAATGGCTTCTGTGACTGTCACCGGACCGGTACGACCTTGATCGCGAGAGTCTCGGAATATGGGCATGTTGTATGGAGTTTCAGGGTCTTCGGAAAAGGGCGCATAGATCTTGATATTCAAAGCCGTATTGGAATCTGCGGCCCACAGAGGCCCAAATCTCTCGACCGGGTTGGTTGGTATAGCTTTCTTCGCATTTAGTTCTTTCGACAAAAGACTGACAGGCTGTAAAGTGCTAATGGGTCGTGGAGGAGGCAATTCTTGCAAACCAGGGGTGGTCACCTTTGTCTTCCTAGGCGATGTGCCTTGCGAGCTTGCATTTGCTAGCTTGTGCATCATCGCCAGTGATGAATTCAGGGTGTCATTCAAGGGAGCACCAGCAAGAAGAGACGCTGATCCTGCGGTGACACCAAAATCCGACGACAGATCTGAATCTACAGAGCCCGCCACACTGTCCTCATCTTGATCACCAATATCCCCGGAACGCGCTTCGCTATTTGCTTGGCCGTCGTCTGCTGGTTCTTCTATAACCTGGTGCTGAGCGGAGAATTGAATCTGTCGCCGTCTGAATAGAGCAGGATTATCGCCTTCTGACATATCACTGCTCGTCACGGTATCACCACGCGGTCGTCCTTGGGCTACTTCAACTGCTCCCATTGAACTCCGTCTATATCCCGGGCCCAAATTTGCATCGGAGCCTGTAGGTTGCACCTCTTCACTTTCCATTGGTAGGGATCCTGCCCTATTCCGCACAGGCATTTTCGAGAATTTGATTTGTTGTGCCGCTCTGTATAGAGAATCAGCGCCAGCTTTTCATATCAAATGGAGCTTTACTAACCTTGTAAAATCACCTTCATCATCACTGTCATCACTCAAATCGCTACTATCTTCATCCTCACCTTCCCCCACTCTCTGAATAACGGGAACATGGCGATCACGTCGTCTATTCTTCCGCGCAGATTTGCCATGATGTTTAATCCCGAGTGCATACGTACTCCCACCCCCACCCCCAGTCACCATCCCACCTTCATCTTCCTCTGCATCGTCGATGCTCAAGCCATCCCCATCGTTCAACTCCGTATGTCTCGCGAATCGATAGTACTCGGATGCGACGTTCGCCGTAGTAGGGATGGGAGGCGAATATGTCCGTTTGATGAGAGAGCCACTTTCTTGGGTTGTTGTGGTTGCGTTCGCGGATGTAGGCACCCAGCCAGCGGCGCGAAAGCCGGGAGTGTTTAGTATTGAGTTGTTGACGTTGATAAGACGGTCGCCAATGCCGTCTTTGATCGAGGAGAGGTATGACGTTCGCAGCTGCCAGATTGTGAAACTAGAATATGCGTGGTGGTAGAGTTAGTTTTGAGCTGATATCGCAGGGCGCAATGGCTGGTGTTATGTCACGAGGGTCTGAGGATTCACTCACTCTTCACTCTGCAGAAGGGACATGGTTGAGTATAGCGCCTATTACAATAGCGCAAAATATTTTACAAGATTCGAGGCCTCCAAATCAGTCGTAGATAAGATCTGCATTCGTTCGAGTACACAGGACAGGGCTATCGTGGACCAGCATCCCCAGGATAACGCATGCCGACTGTAAACTGATATCAGTCAACTCGGGAAAGGAATATCTGGGACGTAAAGTTCATTTCAGGTCCAGCCTGATAGAATGAATGCAAAATGGTCTGCTCATGCGATAGTTGGGGATAGAAGAACAAATGAGAAGAAGAGCGTTGTTAGATACGGCAGGAGCTAAGTTAGTGAGTGCTAGCGGCTCAGCCGCCGGAGATTGGGGGCGTTGGCTAACCCTCAGTTAATTCAACGCGGGGAATATTGGTCTAAACCCTTACCGGTAACAGCCACCACGTTCAAAATCGTTGATATGCATTCACCAAAATTACAACCCATATTATTTGGACCGAAAGAATCCGGTAAAAAGATCTGATTGTATTATAACTACCGAATTCGGATTTGTCAATGTACTTATAGTCATCATGATCAGTTTTCGCAAGAGTTTTATCATATCAATATGGTACAGTAATCTATGTTTTCAATGTGCCGGTCATTATCAAACAAAGGTATGGACTACAATGTAAACAAGATAACACACAGCCATGGGAAGATCAAAAGCTTCCCAGTGCCGCCCCTTAATAATCTAGCCTTACTTCGCTTTGGCCTTCCCCTTCCGACCTTTCTTCGGTTTCTCTTCTTCGTCATCCTCGTCATTGTCATTCTTTGCCTTGGCTTTCTTGCTTTTGGCGGTCCCTTTGGTGGCCGCTTTTTTGGCTTTGGGAACCTTGACATATTTGTCCTTCTTCAAATCTAATTCCTCTTCTTCATCCTCTTCGATGGCATCATCGACGACCTCCTCTTCATCAGAGTCCTCAATTGCATCCTCAATGTCGGGTTTGACCTTGGGTCCTTTCTTCGGCGCGAGAACGTTGGTGGCCTTCATGAACGGCAGAGGGTGGGATCGTTGGTTGTAAATCCTGGTGAATGCTGACTTTGTTTGGGTGTGGATATCGACTACCGATTCACTCATTGGACCAAGGCCGAGTTCAACTATAGAATCAAAGTCCTCGCGAGTGATGAAATAGCTATCCATCAGATCGATGACATCTTCGACAGCGTCTTTGCCATCAACCATCAATGGACGCACCATTTTATCCCAAAGCGCAGGCAAATACTGTTGTCTTATCTCATCGCGGTCGCCTGAAGCTCGAAGTCTCATATGTCCTTGGATCTCTTTGGTGTAACGGTTGAGTTTGCCTGAATAAACGTTAGCTATGAATGTTGTTTTATCTCTTGATGAAGTAATGCTTACCATATTTACTATTATTACCCAACCAACTCGTAAAGGACGTTCGTTCCATCATGTTTCCGAAAATGAAACTGGCAGGTCGTACAAAACTAAAAACAGCGTGGGTTGGCATCAAACTCCATTGTTGCTGGCTGCCATGGATCATTCGATCCACAAGATCACCATCACTGATGCTCGATGCGGCATTATCAGCTAGCTCGAGAAGTTTCAGCTTTCGCTCCTTGCCAGGGTAGTTGCTAGCCAGGGTTGGTTGAGTCTTCAGGTAATTCTCCTGGAGCATGAGATAGCTGAACTCGTGGTCATTGAAATACAGCTCGATCTTGTCGTTCAAGGTAAGCTTGGAGCTCTGCGAGAATGTCTGAGCGTTAAGAATCTTGGATGCAATGTCCCAAGGCTTCAAGATGATATGCTTTTCCCACGCCTTTGATAGCTGCTTTCCTTGGTCAAAGTCCAAGGTCTTCTGATCCAATTTCACCGTAGACAACATATTGATAAGCTGTCTAATGTCTGCATTGGTTCCTGCAATTAAGCTGTCGAGAACTGGAGGAGGAATCTTAAGACCTTCGCGAAAACAAATCGTCATAAGTCGTGCCCTGATCATTTCTGCAGTTGGACGCCTGAATGGAAGCTCATAGGTGACATGATCGAATGGCTTCATCTTGGGTAGGCTGCGCTCGTTGCAAATCAAGATCAAAGGAATATTTGTCTTTTTGGCGGCAGCAGCAAGAGCACCAACACCACCTCGGTCCCCGGCAGACATACCGTCCACTTCGTCCATGATCAAGACCAGGTTTTTCTTTTGACTTTCAACATTTTTGCCTTCGCTCGAGAAATAACCCTGAAGGGATGTCGTATCCAAGACACCGAGAAGACCTCCTTCAACCAGCTTTTTGCTACGAGTATCACTAGCATTGGTCTCAACAACATCATATCCCTCCAGTTTAGCGACCAGATGAGCTGCTGTCGTCTTTCCAATACCGGGTGGTCCATGAATCATGACAGACCTATACAGGCCAGAGCCGTCTTTTCCGGCCATTTTGAATTTCCGTTTCGCATTCAAGCGCCAATTACGCAGCCATGTTTGAAGTTTCTCGACCTGGCCTTTGTTTCCGCATATCATGTTTAGCGAGCTTGGTGCATATTTTGTTGTCCAAAGACGATCGTCAAATTGGGGTTGCGAGCTAGCCGGTGTCGTGGCCGCGGACTTCTGAGGTGTCCTCCTTGCCTTTGCTTCGGCCGCTTTCTGTTTCTCTTCTTGCTCCATTTCCTCGGCCATGGCACGAATTTTTTTCTCTTCAGCCTCTTTCTTCGCTTGCGCTTGTCCAGCAGCCTTGCCACTGCCTCCGTTAGCAGGGAGCCGTCGGATCAGCTCGAATAGTCCTTCTTCGCCTATTGTCTTGATATTCATCTCCTTGATCTTCCTTAGTTTGCTAGGGCCGGCGTCGCTTCCAAGAACAACGTAGCTCGTCTTTGAACTAGGAGCTCCGGTAACTTTGCCTCCGTAACGCTTAACAAGACTCTGGCCTTCCTCGCGTCCAAGAGAATCCAGAACGCCTGTAAAGACGAAAGATAAACCAGCAAGGCAATTCTCAGCCCCCACTGGTATTTCTGCTGACCCAGCAGCAGGAGGCGTACGCGATCTACCAGCAGCCGCAAAATTGAATTTTGGCTTCTCACCGGGCACTGTTGGCGGCGGAGTTGGCGGTCTGACAGTCGGTATGGCATCGAAAATATCCTGAATTTCTTTGTTTTCAGGCTCCTGTAATTTTGCAGCAGATTTCTGTTTCTTGACTGCTGGTCCTGTACTCTTCTTGGGTTTTTTATCATCTTCATCAGCATCAAAGGCAGCGTCCGTCTTGCGTTTTCTTCCAGGCTTGGATTTGGGTGGGGTGTCAAGCATTTCCATATCGTCGTCATCAGGTTTACTCCTTCTAGAGGTGGCGGGCTTCACGATAAGGTCGTCAGAGTCGCTTGCGTCGTTATCATCGACATAGTCATCATCGCGCCGGCCGGATTTGCTATACTCAGTTGCAAAGATATCATCACCTCCAAGACCTTCATCATTATCCAATACCTTCAAGACAGGCTTCGATGCTCTCGATGCTGCGTTCTTCCCCGTTGATGCTGGCGTCTCCTTGCTTTGTTTGGCTTTTGGTGTGCTGCTTCCATTCTCGACAGGCGAGGGAGTCGCAGGTGCGGTATCCTTTGCTTCGGCATTCTTCGGAGGTCGACCTCTTTTCTTGCTAGATGCAAAATAATCTGATGTGCTAGTCGGCTCTCCTTTGGCTTCCTCTTTTGGTCTGTATTGCTCGGTTTGTCAGGTAATGCCGTTTGTCAAACTGTAATAAGTACGTACTGTTTCTTCACTGGTTTGTTTCTCGGAGATGGTTGAGGCTCAAAATCATCCTCGTCACTGTCATCAACTACCTTTCTGCTTCCTTCAAGATGTTAATTCACATTTTAGCCTGACGATCGTAGCTCGCAACTTACGTTTCTTTCGCGCGGTAGTAGGGTCCTAGTAACAATAGATTTAGCAAATAATCAAGACAATTGACACAGGATTCAAGATAAAGCCAAGCAAGGATGCCCGAAATTCGGTGATACAAATTCTAGACGCATAATTGTGCACTTAAGAAAATGTTGCTGATGACGCAAAGCTTCGCTTACCTCCTTAGGAGCTGGTTTGGTAGCAGCGGGAGCAACTGTCCCAGAGGCAGTTTTGATACCGAAGAAACTCCTGATATCTGACATTTCGATACCCAATCAACAACAATTCGCCACCTAAAGGTTAATGTAGATGGGTAGAATTTTGATGATGTTGCTGTTGAAAGAAAACGGCCTGGAGCAGCGGGAAAGCACGCGAGGACGCGACTGTCGTGCAGACCCGCGCTCGCCGCCTTGGTTGCCTCGAACCCACGTGATCAAACCACTTTTACCCTTTTAGGTCAGTCTTTTCGATCCGAGCTTCAACTTTCCTAAGACTTGGCCGCCGGACGGACGATATATTCTCTCAGTACAGAAAGTATCACGAGTGCCTACCTTCCACCGGAGGGCCATAATATCTGTGCAAGATGTTGGCCAAATCACAATTCGGCCTGTTGAGGTCATGTAAGTCAAATGATCTTATTCCCAACACTCGCTTCATTTTTTTCTACTTTTATACGACGGCCTTCAATTCGATGTGATCATGTCAACTAACATTCAACAACAGATAACGTTCCCTCCCTCATACAATCCCAAATCACACGATGCTTCTCCACCACATCCCCAGCCCTGGACTGGCTCACGCCCAAATTCGCCGAGAAATCCAAATCCCCCAAGGGCCGTCCCAAGATGCATACAGGTGGTTCCATGCGCGGCACAACCGTTGTGCATGGCGACTACGGTCTACGAATGAAAGACCACGATCGCCGTGTCGCAGCCTCCTCCCTCAAAATCGGCGAAGAAACAATCCGAAGACGACTACGAGGAATGAATTACACATTGTACAAGCGCGTTAGTGCAAATATCGGTGTGTACACTTCGGGTAACGAAATGCGTATGGGTAAGGGAAAGGGTAAATTTGATTATTGGGCGGCGAGGATTCCGGTTAGTAGGATTGTGTTTGAGATTAAGGGAGATATTCATGAGAAGATTGCGAGGGAGGCGTTTCGGTTGGCGGCACATAAATTACCTGGTTTGTTTATCCATGGCTTTCACAACATACTGTATTGCGCAATTTTGCTAACAATATATTCTTACAGGAATGTGGGAATTCGTCAAGAAAGGCGATCCACCAGTCGTTGGAGTCACAAAATTGGGCAATGGAGTCACGTTGGACAGTCTTAAAAGGCCACGACGAGAAGTTCCTCTGGAAGTGAAGAAAAGCACCAATCCACCCGAGACAGCATCCACCAGCACATCGCCGACTCAATAAACCCCCTTTCTCTCTGTTTCTTTACGGATTTCCTTCACACGATGTACTTTATTATATCCGGTCTAAGCACCAATTCCCGATCCGGGCCTGAGTCTCTGCGCCGTTCTTGTCCGTCGAGCCTCTTCATCGATGCCATCTGCATCAGGCTTCAAATCTAAATTTTGTACCATAGATACATACATGCATTAGCCTTTCTTCTTATCTAGAATCTCACGATTCACATGCGAGTCTTTCATATGTCCAATCTTAGAAACGGCCGGGAAAAATATCCATGTACCTTTATCAACCTCCCCCGAAACACCGCTTGTCATCCCCGCTGTCTGCGGACCCGTCAATGTCGGATCTCTTGCGGCTCGTTCCCCATTATTGCATTGTTCCTCTCCATTATCATCTTTTGAGAGGATCTTGAGTGGGCTGATGGTGCTTTCTTGGGTTGCTGGTTTGATGCCATTCAATCAGTCACCAGGCAGCTTATTTCCTTCTTGAGTGGAGTAGAGAGAGATACCTCCGAGTTGTCCTTTGTCCTTGGGAGGGGTGACTGTGACTGTGCGGATGGATTCGTATCTGTTATTGTGTTTCGTCAGGGTTACCTATGTAGTTATTTGCTTGTAGATGTCGGTGTAGGAAGAAAAGGTGAGAGGGGATGGAGGGACGGACTGTGTGCTTTCACCACCTGTCTCCATGATTCAGTTTGTTTTACTATGGCTGTTAAAGTATTTTCGGATTATAGATTGTAGGTATGTAGCTGGTGGAGGTCTTCCACTTACTTTGGAAGATGAGTAAGGTACTATAGAGAGTTTTATCAAAACAATGACGTAACCGACAACGCCAAAGGACATCAATACATACAATCAATTTCATGTACGTAGGACCTGCTAATAGTCAGATATCTCGTTGCGCCATTTTGACTCCTAGATGGATACAATCAAAATGCAGAGATCAGTTGACAGATGCTGTACGATATATCATACGGAACACACAAGTACTATAACACATGAACAAAATCAAATCCGCTCGTTAATCAAAAGACCATGCCCTCTAACTCATTACGCCTATATCCCAGTAGTACGTAGCAACACTTTTCATCATTTAAAAGTCCATGCCCATCAAGTATCTATTCATAATGTTAGTGGATTCGTGGAAAGATTTAAAGTAGGATGGGAGAACGTACCCTTCATAGATGCGCATGAATTTGGCCACAAAAGCCTCAAGATGGAAGATGACTTTCTGTATAAAACTTTAGCATTTGGTAAGATGCAAAACATGGGCTGAAGGCACGTACACTGCCCAACTTAATTCTATGCTCGTAAAAGGCCGACCATTTGATAACCTCTGGCTTCAAGGCGTCGTCGACCTTGGAGATTAGGTTGAATGTCAACGTCTAGGGCGTGTTAGCTTCCATATCAATAGGCTGGATGCAATGAAGGGGTACCTTCAACACCATCGTAGGCGGAATGCAATGAGTCAACAAATCATAAAGCCTTTCCCGAACCTGTAATATCCTGGCCGGAGATCGCTCTGCCAATATCTCATCCGCAACCATTGAAATGAGCGCCTCCCAATCCGGTGGAGGAATTGGAGTTTTATCAGATACTTTCTCACTATCACCGCCTATCGTCAGCATCACATTGTTCCAAACTCCACAAATCATGCATGACTAACTTCTGCGCATAAATAGCCTCAAACATAAGCAAAGCCCGTCGCAAATTCCGTCCACTCTCCTTCGCAATCCTCATATTCAACTCATCACACGGCGCCCAATTCTCCTTCGCCGCCGCCGACTTGAGCACAGCACAGATCTCTGTTTCGGATGGCGCCGCAACACGCACCAAGAGTGTTCGTGAGCGAATCGGCGCAATGATATTCGAGGTACTGTTCGCTAGTAATATGAGACGTAGATTGGGGCTGTATTTCTCCATAGTTCGACGCAGAGCGGCCTGCGCATCACGTGTCAAGTGGTCTGCTTCATTGATAACGACGACCTTGAATCGTTGTCTGGCTGATTGATCGACTTGTTGTGTTTGAGCGACTTCTTTCAATAATTCCTGCACAACAACGCGGTCATAATTGCCTACATCTGAGGGCGTGATTTCAAGATGGTAAACGGATGCAACGATGTTGAACTCTAGTTTTCGGTTGCTAGTGGTCTGAAAAACGCGAGCGTCGATTTTGATTTTTTCGACGCCGGGTCCGTAGAGTTCTTTGAGGGTTGCGATTATGCGGGTTTTTTTGCCTGCACCGGAGGGGCCATATACTAGTAGATGGGGGAAGTCGCCACTTTGTGCCTGTATATCAGAATTCAGGATGAGTTTTTGACGTCTTGATTCGAAACAGATCAAGTTGGGCTGGGTCTTACCAGGGATTTTAGCCGTGCAGAGAGTTCAGGATGGTAGGTTAGTGAATCGAGCGATCGTGGACGTAATCTGTCTACGAGGAGAGCCATATTGTAATCGTCTCAAACTTGACACAGATAGTAATTGTTGGTGTCGATGTCTCTGTATCTTGTCTCTGAGAAGTAGTAGTCTAAAGAAACGCGTCGGGATTGCATTGACGCGTAGCACTTAACATATGGTCCGTGCGTCTTCCCCGAAGCCCTTATATCTGAGGCATCCTTGGATCACGACGAAAGATCTTTCTATAGAATCTATACTGAACTGAATGGAAATGCTATGGATATATCCACTAGGCCATGTCGAGCTGTACGAATCAAGCGTTTCTCTATGGTCATATCCAATCAATGCTATTTCCATTAACAATATGTACAAGCTATCTATCTATACATGTCTTTCAAGCGTTTCTCTATGGTCATATCCAATCAATGCTATTTCCATTAACAATATGTACAAGCTATCTATCTATACATGTCTTCCTTCAAATCTTGTCCCAAACCGTCCAATGCACAAATAACGCCATTTAATGTATGAGCTGAGTAGGTAGATAGAATGTAAATCCCATGATAGTCGTACATGATATCTGTGGTGTCGAAATTTTGGTGGGTATCTAGCTTCACGCCTTGTTCTATGCAGTAGGTCTCAAGATCCCATTATCGTCATACCGAGCCTCTGTTCAAACACATCATGTCTTAGTATAACGTTTCATAGGATACATAGGTCCCAATATAGGTCCCTGGAGGGGGAAAGCTCACTGAAAAAAGTATACGACAACGTAATCGTATCAATATTCCTCATGCTCGGATCCTTCGCAAAATCCGGATCAATAAAAAAGAAAACGGGCATATCCACCGACTCGCCCGCATTCAATTTTTGTTCTTCAAAACAAAAACATTGAATCTTACTAAAATACGGCGCTACCTGTGCCGGCGTAACGCTGTATGTTGCGACGCCAATGATGTCGTTGGGTCCCTTGTTTGTGGCTGTATAGAATGCGAGTGCGGTTTCGCCGGGGAGGACGCGAACTTCGCGTTGTTGAGGGGTGAATTTCCAAGGCAAAACATCGGAGACGGAGCCGTTGAAGGTTATGCGCAGGCGGCGTGAGTCGGTGACGGGTTTGAGTCGAGAGGCTGTGTCGCCGTCGCCGGCTTTGTGGACTTGGACTGGTTGGCCGTTCCAGCCGGTTTGTTGGCAGATCTGGAAATCAAATCAGTATTCAGATCTTCCACTTCAAGAGAGGGAATGGTAGGGTAGGCATACCATCTTATATAAAGGTACAGAGCCATAGGCCAGGGCAAGAGTGCCAACGATAACGCTGGCAGTGTAGTATCTGCTTCTCGTCAGCGCAAAATCCTATCATCTGACCCCAATTGAGACCAAACGGACAATGTAGACGCATTCTTCTGTTTCATATCAGTATTCCCTTGTGATGGTGCTTGTTGTCGCAGGTTCGACCGCTGTGAAAATCGTCTCGTTCCGTTGGTCGTCGGATGACTAAAGGATTGTTGTGGGCGACATGTGTTGCGATATCTGCCTAGGAAGCGTAGGCCTCGCATATCCATTCTGTATAACGATTGAGCAGATAGCCAAATATTGTAATTGATCTGGTAATCTCAGTGATGCTGCTGGTTATGAAGCTGTTGCGGTAATTGTCAACGGAAGAAGCATGATTGCCAAGACAATTCGAATTGAGTTCCGCTCTCCGCGCCCTGAAGCCGTTTATTTTTGGTGCGGAAATCTGTATGGCTAATAATCTGCTCGCATATACTCCTCACAGTCTTGAATCTACACTTGCAACTTACTATGTAATGCTTCGAAGAAAGGTACAAATATATAGACAGCAATACCATTTCATTCTTATTTCAAGGATACACATGTCCCAGATAAACCCATATCTTCAATGTTAGCTGCTTGGTTGATCCAAAGTAGATCTTGGCTTCTAAAGCACTTTACAGTATCCGACTATACTGCACTATGATGTCGGAGCAGGACGCCTACAGACACAATCGACACGGCTCTTGTGGTGGTTATGGCTTGTATGCAGCGTAAACTGGATACTTCTGACCTGCCAATGGCCAGGTTGTTGGATGACATGGTAGAGGGGTGAAACCTGATTGTATAAGACCTTCTCGGTTTCCAATGCAGTTTTCAATTCGACGATGATAATTTATTTCTCTCGAGAAAGAAACGATCAATCCGGCGGAAGGGGCAAAAAATCCAAAGCCGCCTGTGCCTCAGTAATAGCCTCTCTCAATGCGACAAACGGCGCAATATTGGTCTGCATTGAATTGAGATGCCCATTCAATTGCATTACTATCGACTGAATTTCGCGATGGGGTTCCATCTGTGTCGCGCATCAGCTTCGCACTCAAACTAGAGACAGAGATGGGAGGGAGAGGAGAGGGGGGAGGTGTTACCTCGCAAAGAGCAGTCTGCTCCTTTGACCGATCAAGAACCACAAACGGCACCGAAGATGATGATCCATTTGCATCTCCAGAGTGTGCATCGATATGTCGTAGAACTGGGTGTTCCTATATCATAAACACATTCAGCATTGTAACTTTCCAACACATATCCAAAGAGGAGGACGTACATTCTTCATCTGTCGCTTGCGCTCAACCTCCGCCTTTTTTGCATTCTTTTCCATTTCTTCGACGTATTTCGTTTCCTTGGCCAAAAGGGCTTCTTCACGCTCGATTTCTAATTTTAGGAGGTCGATTGTGTTCCTTGTTGTGGATAATTGTGTCTCTAGTACTCGCTATTACATCAATTAGCATTGACTCGTTGTAATCGCCCTGGGGTATGGAGACGTACATGCTCATTCAGCACAGATTCATGATCAAAACCAGCATCTTTTGTAAGCGGTGGGAAGGGCATGCGAGGGAGTCGTCGCTCCAACCTATACATCAACGCCTAAAATTAGCCCTCATACTGCGCCAGACATAGCAAGCACACGCACGTCTTCACAACGCCCCCCAGCGCAACCTGCGCCTCAATCCTCTTCTTCTCATCGCGCTGTCGCACAATAACGGGCCGTTCCAACGATCTGAATAATTCCCGAACTTTGTTTTGCACGGGTTCTGGCAGAGAGGACCATTTCGATTTGATAGTGTGTTTTGAGACGTTTCTCACTTGTGGTTTGAGCCAGGTGAAGCGTTTTGATTCTCGAGCTGTGTTGGTGTCTTCGTCGCTGTTGTCTTCGGGGTTGGTGGTTCGTTTGCGTTTTGGGGCCATTGTTTTTGTTGATGCGCACGCGTGGGTTGGATGTCCTTGAATCAATTGATGGAAGAAAAGCGCGATCGGTGAGAGATTGAAGTACCAGCGTTATGTTTTTAGCCTGGCCGTGAGACTGCTGCTGATATTGCTTGAACAAGATGTCGATGTAGTTGTTGCTTGTGTTGTTGAGGTTAGTCTAGGCTTTGTACCTACGTTTGGATGATACGCTGAGCCCCGGCAACCTACTGTAGCTCCCGGAGGCATTTCACGGACCCACCTCGCCTTAAGATCTGGCCTACGATTGCAGACAGTCTGAATATACAATATACATACGTACTACTGTAGTACAGTATCATAAGTTCAATAACTTGTTTATTATTTACAATACGAGACATCCTGTAGACATATAACACATTATTCATTCATTATATACGCACAATAACCACAACATTCGAATATTCACAATGCATCCATACAAATATCTACAATCCTTTTGTGCGTAGATATTATATGTACTCCTTCATCTTGATTATTTCCATCCTAATCGTGGATGCTGTACTAACCGGCCGAGACTCCTGGAGACTTTTGAGGGTATCTTAGAACAAAATGGAGAAAGAATCTGACACTCCGTAGGGTCTGATCCTGGATGACGCGGTAGACTTGGATATGTAACCGGGTATCGAAAAGAATAAAGGCAGAGAACGTAAACAAATCATCGAGGTATCATGAAGGCGTTGACCGCTTTGAGCTGGGAAAGTTGTTGCCGGAGCACATTGTTGCCGGTCAAAACCGCCTCCAGATAGTCCGCAGCCTGGATGAGCATGGCACTTTTACTGAAACCACCACCTCGAAGTTCAGGGACCAAAGCACACAACTCGTCGAATCCTTGCTTGATAAGATTGCGACGCTTCTGCTCTGACAGAATGTGGTTCGTGCGTTTCTGCTCCTCTGTGAGGTTTTCTCTCGCTGTTTTGGTAGCTTGCTGGGCCTTGAGTTTCTTCGAGGCATTCTCGCTTGAACCACGTCTCGCTTTGCCTCCAGATGCACCTTTCGTCATCTTCTTCGTCCTGGGAGGGGTGCTATTGTTGTCTGAATCTTCATCCTCTTGCATTTTGATCTTGGAACGTTTTCTGGGTCGTGAGCTACCATCGAGGTCGCCATGGTTCGTTGTCTCAGAAGAAGATTGAGATGTAATTGCCCCATTGCCAATATTCCACTCCCGGTTTTGAGGCGGTTCAAATTGTGTTGGTGTTGGAGCGCGCGTATTGGTAGCGCACGTATTAGTAGCGCTCGTCTGTGGTTCAAGACATTTCATGTTTTCCAGCAAATTTTTCGCAACTTCTTCTGTGGTTTCAATTTCTGCAGGTCGTTGGTAACCATGATCAACAAACCCAGCATCCGAGCCCCAGCGTAACCGTTGCACTTCAATAGTAGTATGCGGATCCACGGGAACTGCTGGCTGTTCTGGATTGAAGACTGATGTGTGTTGGATCATTTGACGAGGGTCATTATGATTTGTTGGTGGATGATGTATTTGCTCTTGCTTGATGTGAGGCGGGTTCATATGATTAGGTGCCATTTCCGACATAACACCAGGAGGGAATAGATGACCTGTTGCAAAATTCATCGTGTTGCCTCCATTTCCATAAAGCATAGAAGCGGCTGCAAGAATATCGGAGTCTGGGCCAAGTCCTCCCATCAGACTATTTGTGTTCTTTTGAGGATTCATTGATAGGATGGGCGGTTGTGATAGTGAAGTTGTTGAGCCTTCCAAATTCGGCGGTAGTCCCTCTGTCCAGTCCAAACCAAATGCGCCTCCTCCTTTATCGTGCGATAAATCCTGGAACCAAGCGTCTCCGACGTCAAATTGGCTAGTATTCAATGTAGTGAAGAAACTCTCAAGCATGTTCGACTCGGTATCGTCGAGAAGTGACGGTCCGGGGGGAGGAGCTGGACCGACATCATACGGAGTGTCGTTAGCGGCGAGGAAGTTGTCTATAGTCGGATGCGTCATGATTAGTACACAGAGTCATGAACGAAGTCTTTGGGAAACATCTGAAAACAACTTACAGCCAAAAGGGCCAGGAGGCGGCGACGCGCTCTGGTCAACGGATCCCGCGACCTTCATCATAGCGAGCATGGGCCGATATGTCCTGTTGCTAATGTATGTGATATTATTATACGTGCGACAACCTTGTATGGCTGTTTCTCAGCATGTTTTCGTGGAATTCACGGCGAGGTAGTCGAGTCCGTATGAGCGACGATTCACGTCTGCTATAAATCATCGGTCGAGCGAAAGAAATGTGCTGGGAGCAGGGCAAATGCAGCAGCGATCAATTGGAGAGTTGCGGCGATGGTATGAGTGATATCTTTGTCTGGATCGGACCATGACACGACAAGTTTAGACCAGTGCAAGCGGGGAAGATCCGGGGAAGCAGATTGCAGCGGTGGGCACCAGTCCGCGATGAATTGGAAGTTTGGCAAAGGCGGCGACAAGTCAAGACCAAAGCAGCCAACCAAAGATACGACGATAATAATACGGGATTGAGGGCTGAGTGTGGAGTTTGACGGAGAGTGTAGACACTGCTCAGTGTACCATAAAGAGTATGTAGTATGTAGTAGGGTAAAGAGAGGAGAGGAAGGAGGATCACATGCAAAGATTTATCTGACTGACGCTACGGTACCCTGGCGGACTAGCCGTATTAGGCCGTCCATGGTCCAGGTCAGTCGCGTGCTGTGACGTACCGTAGTACGTACGCTTCCCGCTCGATACTCACGATCTCAGTCTTTCTGGCCAGATCATGCGGATTAGCTAGTACTATGTAGTACTAATTCGCATTCTCGCTGCTCTCACATCACCTGCTGTCACTGTAACCCATGTCCACAGTAAGGCTTCCGCCGTACGCTGTACCGGACCATACATAGTATACTAGTAATACATTCGCCGGCAAAACTTGCATAACTATCCTATCTATCACATTGTAATAGACTTGGACGGTCCCATCTAATCTACCCCCGACCCAGGAACAACGTTGAACACTTACCACAGTACTACTATGGGAGACCGTAAAAGCCGAGGCACCATTTCCCACGGATGTCTGGTACCAAACCACCGGTATCGCCATCCGGGGACGACGACGAGATAATTTGACACTATTGTTCGGTTTGTCTTGCCAGTCTCCAATAACGACTACTATTACCGTTATGAGGCATAAACAAGAATCTCACGGGGCTAGGGTGCATTGATACTTGACTCAGGACGCTTGTCGTTGACTGGAGGCTGGCCCATCGCCCACTAGTTAGGTACCGTACACTGGGGAGTATACGTGTACTACGGTGTACAACGCTTGGAGGGTCAATGCTGCCAGTTTCACATGTGATTTCCAAACAAGGTTGGCTATCCCTAGTTGTTGACATCCGCCATCCTTTGTTATTTCTCTACTCGTAGAGTCGTAGTACACTAAAAACAACCCCCCTGACTTGGACCACGACATTTATTGGACGGAATTGTTCCAAGCCGTTAGATTGCTGGCCAGCTTCGTTTCTATTATGCCGTGCGAACATCCTAAAACAGCCTGATGGCAGTCCTCAGGGAAAGGGCTGTTCATGCTCACTTGATCCAACCGTGAGTTTGTTCAATGGATGTCTGAACGCATAAAACTTTCTAATTGGTATGCAGAATCCTCAAAGCGTATGGCTTGGGATACCTAGCCTTGGCAACACCAAGGTTACTTGGTTTCGTTCCTTTACTTGCTAGCAAAAACGCTACTTTCCGTGCAAAGCTTCAAAAGGTGCGTCTGTCTAAATCAGAATTCTGAGTAACCGGTGTGCTAATTGCGTATCTTTTTTTTTTCTAGCTATATCGTATTCTACGAGATGGTTTCGGATTAAACAAATTTTCAACATTCTGCGCTGTATTAGTCGGTGGTTCGACGTGGTTACCTTTTCTGTTCTTTCGATACGTCGCACGCTCCCCACACCGCGCCTCCTCCGAGACCCTTGTCCGAATCGTCCGGTTTGTTTCGTCCTGTCTTTCAGGATGGGTTGCTTTCAATCTTTTGAACCAAAAGAGTGAGGATCGGGGAGGGATCAGAAATAATGCTCTGGACAAACAATCCAAGAAGGAGTGTCTGTCGGATGACATTCAAACAAAAGAATATCGCCCAGACCTTGTTGGGAGATCGCTCGACCTTACACTCTTTGCATTCACGCGAGCCGCCCGCGTGATAGCGTCCCTAGCTTGGACTGAATGGGAGAGGAGACAAAAGAGTAAGGGAAGATGGTCGCGAGTGGAAGCCATTGCCCCCCGACTGGCGGATGCTGGCCTCTTTGCCGGAAGTGCTGCGATAGTAATGTGGGCGTGGTTTTATGCGCCGGAGAGATTGCCGCGGTCCTACGGGAAATGGATCGGAGAGGCAGCCCAAGTGGACGGACGTCTCATTGAGGCCTTGCGACGAGCGAGACGAGGCCAACTTGTCTATGGCAAGGATACAGGCCAAGCACGACTGCTTGAATCCATGTGTGAAGATTACGGTTGGCCCATCAAATGGGGTGATCCCGCAGTCACCGCGCCAATTCCATGTGAAATGGTGCATATGGGATGTGGTCCCAATTGTGAATGGCACGCCATGTCTCGGTTTATGCGATCATTCAAGTTCGCTATGTTTACGAATCTGCCACTCCAATTGCTTCTCAGAGTGCGTGCTAAAAAGCCAGCGGCCGCATTCCATCGAGCTGTCAAGGACGCAACACGATCGTCAACGTTTTTAGCATTGTTCATTAGCATGTTCTACTACGGAGTATGTCTCTCAAGGACAAGAATAGGCCCGAAGATATTCAGCTCCCAGACTGTGACGCCTTTGATGTGGGATTCTGGTCTCTGTGTGGGCGCTGGCTGTTTTATGTGTGGCTGGAGTATATTGGCGGAAACCGCGCCACGAAGACAGGAAATTGCTCTTTTCGTAGCTCCAAGAGCAGCAGCGGCAATCCTGCCTCGACGATATGAACGAAAGGTGTGCCTTCCCCCCTCTCTCGCTTTCTGCAAGTATGATGTCAAGCTTGTTACTAACATATTGACAGTACCTGGAGAGGGAACAAATGGCATTTACTTTGAGTGCTGCGGTGCTTTTGACTTGTGCTCAAGAACGCCCCGACCTCATTCGTGGAGTTTTTGGCAAACTTCTTTCGGCGGTCTTTGTATGAACTAGAGGAATGACTTGGAATGAGGGGACGCGATGATTTTCGGTGGTACTGTATCATTTTCGGGTGTGGGTGGCTTCCTGAAGGCTTTCTGGGGTTGGCTTCACTTTCTGTATAATAGCAAGAACTATGTATCATTTTTATAAGATAGGTAATAGCTAGTGAATAATGGATAATTAGCGATTCTTCGTCGAATTTACTGAACTCGATCAATGCCATTCAGCACGGGCAGAATTTGCCTTTCAAAATCAAGTCCCCTGAAGCAAGGAACCACTGATCTAGCCACTATTATATATGTGTATATGTACATGCATGTGCACTTATACGTAGTACTCTGAGAGTCTGAATATTGAGTCGGCGCGAAATGCGAATTACTAAGACTACCCGTAGCCGGCAACCGCGCCGATGGAACCATAATCACTGGGCTACGCTACCGGTAAAGACCTCAAGCCTTAAAGTCAAAATTCACGACTCCACATTTTCATCTCTTTGATCTCTCGAAACTCCTACAAAAGCTGACGTCTCGCTGTCGCATTGCTTCGTGCATTATTTTGCTGCCATTTTCGCTTGCCGGTAGTCGCAGCGATAAGTCACTACTAATCTTTGTTTGCCAGTAATTTATCTGCTCAATTCGCATTCCTTCCTGATAACGCCCACACCCCCGCATTGTCCGAGGGATCTCTCAAACCACCAACCATGCCGGAAACCATCGCAACCACCGACACCGACCCCAAAATAGGCACCTTGAATGGAGGAAGTGGAGGAGGAGAGGAGGATGTCAAACCAAATGTAGACAATGCATCACCGTCGCAGAGTGTGAATAATTCGGGCAAAGGTTCTATTTCTTCTAATGAGCAACACCATCATCTTGCCAAGGCTGATGCGGCTGCAGGCCAGGCGCATGCGTCGCCGAAGAAGAGACGCAAAGTCAATCATGGTATGTGTTGTGCAGTTGTCGTGTAACAAGTCAGGGAGAGAGGAGATGCTGATTGATTGCGTATAGCGTGTGTGTATTGTAGACGTTCGGTGAGTTCGGTTCGTGGCCAAGCGGGTTTGCGGATATTCTAACTATTCTTGTTTGAATAGCATATGACATGCGATTCGGTATGTTTTTTTTATTCGAGGATCCTGCGCCCTTCCAAACAATGGTATTGTTAATCTTGCGATTCTAGGAACGGCCATGCACTCGATGCATCAAACGCAACATCGGCCATTTGTGCCATGACGAGCCGCGCGAGCCCACTAAGAAGAACAACCGCAGCGACCATGAAGACAGCGCAGTCATCGGAAATGAATTCACAAACTCGCACAATCTGGCCGACGCGGGAAACCAACCCATGCTATCGGACTCGTCATTGAGCATTCGTCCGTCAACCATCGACCCTTCGCAGGCCGTCCAAGGGAACAATCAGCAGGGTAAGACTGACCCTGCCACATAACTAACAAACAGATCGATGGATATGAGCTTATTTTGATTTCTTTGTAGTGTTTGGATACAATGCCGGCGGCTCAGGAGGCGGCGACTGGGCAATGAACGGACAAAGCAATGGGTATCAGGACATGCACACATTTCATCCGTCGTACATGTTCAATGCCCCTGAGGTCACTAACGAGTACAATTTACTTGGCGATTTCCTTAACAACAGTCTGTTGGACGACAACGGGATGTATGGCAATGAAGAGCTTCAGGGATTGTTCTCAGACTCTTCTCTGATCAATATGAGCACGAATATCAATCCCAATGCGGCATCATTTGCTCAGCAACAGCAACAGCAACAACAGTTAGCACAACTGACGCCGCAGCAGGCAGCAAATTCGCAAGCCAACGCAATTCAACGGCCTGCTTCTTCCGCCGTCTCTACAGACAAGGCTCGCGAGAATTATTACATGACCGCCGCAGATCCATCTGGTATGGACCCTCCCGAAGAACGAATGAACAAACTTCTCAAGGCCAAGTACGAAGCTGGAATGCTGAGGCCATTCAACTACGTCAAGGGCTATGCGCGACTAAACCAGTACATGGAATCACACATGCAGCCCTCTTTGCGCCACAAGATCCTACGACAACTTGATAAATTCCGTCCCAAGTTTCGTGAACGAATGCATAGTCTGACCGATATTGAACTCGTTCTGTCTGAAATGTGGTTTGAACGTAGTCTGATGGAGTATGATCGAGTATTTGCTAGTATGGCGATTCCGGCTTGTTGCTGGCGACGAACCGGCGAGATTTTTCGTGGGAACAAAGAAATGGCTGAGTTGATTAATGTGCCTATTGAAAATTTGAGAGATGTCCGTCCCCTACCATCATTTCCATATGGGAAATCACTAACATAGTCCGATCGCATAGGGCAAACTCGCTTTACATCAAATCATCACAGAAGACCAACTCGTCAGTTACTGGGAGAAGTTCGGCGCCATCGCATTCGACGGCTCTCAGAAGGCGATGCTTACCAGCTGTACGCTCAAGAGTCCCGATGATGACGACTCAACAAAAGGGATACCATGCTGCTTTTCGTTTACTATTCGTCGCGATCCAAATGCCATGTAAGTACCCCCTTTTCCCTTCCTATACCTTAACTCGGAAGTTGCTCATCCTGGGTTAGTCCTGCGCTCATTGTGGGCAATTTCCTGCCTTCTGAGAGGCGTCGTCATCACTGATTTGTACATGTTGTATATATGAATCGACATCGTTTGCGGTTTGGTTGATGTTAATCGTTATCGTTCTTGTGGATAGGCGTTAGGGAGGGTTTGATAGTTCGATACCAGTTGGATATGCTGCTGGCTTGTACATTGAGATGAATGTTTTGGAAAGCATGAACTTCCATGAAATTGGACGGTTCTTTTTTTCTCATTAGTACTATGGACGATAGAGTAGATCTGCTTTACATAAATTTATGGGCACAAGAGGAAGGAACACGCCCAGCCACTCTTCCCTTCCGCTGTGCCTTCCTTTCTAAGTAGGCATGCCCTTTTCCTCATTACAACTCCTATTCTAGCACTCGACAAGATTTATTTTCTATAAACAGCCCTTCTAATCCGTCACATTCAAAAGACTCCAGAGGGAATCAAAGAGCAGGAAGCAATTTCAAAACCCTTGTGATAGTCTCGACCTCTCAGCCATGGACGCTGACGACGAAACCCACCATAACGAAAACGCCATCTCAATATGTGGTTAGCCCCCATACACTCTACCCCCTTTCGCTTTTACCAAATCTAACAATGGTATCAGCGTTCGCAGCAGATATCATGTCCCACCTAGATGATGACAATGCCTCATCTTCAGCATTCTTGACCTGGATGCAAGATGCAGATACCCGCCAGACATTGAATACTACGATGGAGATGTTGTCATTGTCTACGAACAGGTTTTCGTTTCGTTCGTTGAGATTATTGGATAGCTCTGCTACGGCGTTGTGGAATGTGTCTATGAGGTTTCTGCAGCGGGTTGCGGTTGGTGGGATTGGGGGAGCTATTGTTCAGGGTATGTATATCTGGGGGTGGTATATGTGTTAACATCTGTTGACTAAGGTTGTGATAGTTCCCCTGCTTGTGTCTCGAATGTTAGAGTGCTGCTGTGCTGAAAATGTTGACTCGAGTTGGAAGTTGTTACAGGTTCTTATCAGAAGTGCCGAGATTTGTCTAGGTTTGACACATCTCGAGGATCCCAAATGGAGATGGGTTACTCATTCCTGGTCACAGGTTCAAGCATAACAGTAGAAGTCACCGATCTTCTCCGACGTGCGGCTCTCAAGGTCAACTCCATCGATTTCAGTGAGCTGGCTGATCCGGACCGTCAAGATTATATTGCTCGGTATCATTTTCTATGTGCTTGGATGGTAGGGACAACCAATCTTCTTGGGTAGTTCATGGTGAATAACGTGTACAGGCACTGAAGAATGAAGACATCAAGGATTTTGACTTGCACTTCTCACTTCTACCTCGGGATGTCACCAAGATGAGTCTGGGCTCACGAGAACAGTATGCTAGTATATGTCTGTCTGCGCTTCGTCTGGCAGTCAAGCATGGCTATAGAGAGTTAGCAGAATTATTGTTGCAGAAATTGTCAGAAACGTTCAGCATACTACGGCAGTGTCACCAAGAAGTTCTTGAGTATAAGAAATTAGTTTCGGGATTTTTCTATGGTCTCGGTGAGTGGACTTACATTATGGAGGGAAGTGTTATTGATGGACGAAGCAACCTTGGAAGTGAAAGATATGTCGGAAGCATTCAATAGTCGAAGAAGCGAGCTTCTCCAGAGTACTGAAAAGGTGAGTCAGTATGCTAGGAAATTAGAAAACGTGCTAATCATCTATCGACGTCGTAGGATCTAGAAGGCCCATTAGGTTTGTTTCTGCAACTCGAGGTAGCGTCTAGACAAGAAGCTTTCGACAAGGATGTTTACCACCAAAGTAGGTATTTCAAGTTCAATGTAAAAGTTTTGAGGAAGAAGATCACTAACATTCAATCTTGCAGTCTTGATCAAGTACATCAAGACCATGGAGCCTACTAAGGACAAGTTTAAGAGGTATGAATCCTGCAAACCACACAGCTGTGGAGATGGTGAAAGCTAAGTCGAGAAGATGCTTGCAGTATATACTCAAACTCCGACCTCAAGAGTAAGTCACATCAATCAACAGCTCCGGTGAACAACGCTGACTGATTAGTCCTGAAAACACTATGATGACCTTGAGGTTACTTTACCAACGAATAAATGTGTTCGCCCAAGACGAGAATTGGCTACAACAGAACTTTGTCTCTCTGTTACGCCTTGTTCCTTCGCCGCCATGGAGACATACTGAATCGCTACACTTTCTGACTGATCTTGCAACTACTTTGAATAACATACTCGAGGAGCCCCTGTGCACAGCGGCGAGTAATGCAGCTTTAATTGTTGGAATCTCTGAGCCTGTCTAGGTCCTTCCTTATTAGACTTGGTGCTGACGATATATATAGTTCATGTGGAAGTACATCGAATCTGCTTGCTCAAACAGTGATTACCTTGAAGCTCAGGCGTGGTGTCACTTTTGTCAAAACAAGCTCTTTGATCGAGCGATTCCTAAGAACAAAGCCAATGTTTTGAGGTAAACCAATTAAATAGCAGTTCTTACAGTTACCTCGGCGCTGACTGAATCAATAGAAAAACAATGGACTGTTCGTTTCAGACTGGAGACTATGCGGAAGTGAAATCCGCCTGGGAGCTTCTTGACAAAGAAGAAAGGGACCCAACAACGATACACATCATGTATCAGGTGTTGCTCAGAGATTCAGACATTGATATGGGTAGGTGTTGTTACACCTCTAACATATAGATGAGCGCTAATGAGCGACAGCTGCGAGTCTCCTGGTATCCCTTATCGAGCTGGAAAACGGAGAGCATCGTTATGTTATAGCTACGGTAGCTGCAGCAGTAACAGTGTCCTCTCAGCTTAGGCGAGCTGCCCTTGAGAGTGCCTATACCCTCATTAAAAAGCATCCGGTTGTTTTGAAGAAGAAGCCGATCAACCTTGACCTGCACCGGTATGCCGATGATCAACATTGTATAATCCAGCGAATCTAAGGCATAGTTAGGGCTTTTATTAGGCTCATAGTCTACGAATTGCGGGAGGACGTCGGTGATGTAGAATATTTGAGGGAGCAGATGTGTGAGGTGTTGTCATGGGGTGAGTGCACTTTCCCAAAGTGAAATATGTGAATCTCCCATGAGTGACAATTCTGGCAGTGAAATGTGCAATTAGCCAGGAACCTTCCGATGCTAATGACCATGACTGGTTCGTTCGTTGCACGTATGTGCTGCTTCTGGAATCGAGGGATTGGGCTGCGAGCCATCAACTGCTGATCCTGGACGTTTGTTTCAAAGTGAGCTTGATGCCGCTTAAAAAACCAATGACATAGGTATCTGACTGATATGCCCATTACATTCTAGCTCATTGACATGTACCCAAAAGATGTCGGTATCGACGTCAAACATGAGATGGATCGCCGTCAAATCTCCTGCAACCTTCTTGGAATACTAATCGACACCAACATGGCGCGAGCAGCAAAATCCACTGACATCAAGGTGAGAATATGTCTTCATGTTGTAAAATTGGCAATTACATTGACTTCTCAAGACAACATACTACCTCATGGTAACACATCGACACGCGGATATTCAGAGAATCATAGCATCGTACTCAAATATATCAGATGTAACTAAATACCTAGATTTTACCATCCTTGAGAGATACCACGAGATTCTATGCTTCTACCTGGAAGCTGTTATATACCTCCAACAATGGCCAGCCGTGGAAGCATTTATCAAAGCAGCATCTTCGACTAACAGTGACTTCGCCCGCTCAATAATGGTAGATATGATCTTGACAGCCGACAAGATGCCTATCGAGCACGTCATTCGCAATCTACAAGCAAGTTTGCCCCTGTTGTATTTAAAGCACTCAACTAACTTTCGACAAAAGGAGCTACTCAATTCCCTTCAACACACAGACGCCAAACGTCTCAGCTTCATCAGATGCATCTTCGATATATGCCTCCACCAACGTAGAAATGACATACGCATCTGCGAGACGATACTCAATCAAGCCCTCACCACTGCCCGAGACATCGCATCCGCCGAAAACAACCGTCGAGAAGATGAACTGGAATATCTCAGCGCGAAATCATTCAACTACGCCGTCGATCTCTACCTGAGCGACCAACAAGTCGACGCACAACGCTGGGCTCGCAAGGCTATTGAATTATCGACGTTGATGAGGAATGATTATGGCCGGTTAGCGCTGGCACTACAGGTCAAGTACGAGAAATGGCTTACGTACCGCCTCGAAAGTACAGACCCATCATCTTAGGGGAAGAAGCAAAGAAGAGAGAAAAGTGGAAAGTCAAATTTGACCCCGAAATGGCTCATCTAGAACCTCTTTTTCAGGGGTTTGGGTATCTTCAAATTATTGTAGTATAGCATATAGGTGGCAGGGGAACTCCAGAAGATATAAAGAAATAAAAAGGAATGATGCAGGCAGCCACATAGCAAGGAAAACGAAAACGCCATGAAATGTTCTCATATGCGAGTGAGAAAAAGAAGTGAAAGTCGAACAGTAAACCCCGTCACAGGTAAACCCCTTCTGTGTCCATGATATCATCAAAAGCAAGTAAACCAACCCCCATCAATCAACCGTCATATCCGTCTCAAAGCTCCCATTCCCATTCGCAAAACACAGAAGAAAACATTATGGAAGAAAAAAAAACATTAGCGATGTAAAAAGAAGGGAAGGTCATCCCTCGCCATCAGCATCCAGCGAACGACTTCTCGAAACTTGTCTCGTTCCCGATCTCGTTGACAGTAATGGCGTAGATGGCATCCGTCTCGCGACTTTTGTCAATTTCGCGCTCGGTGCCAGTAACGATGTATTTGTAGAGGATGTGGACGAAGAAGATGTTTGCTTTTTGGTACCGTGTTTTTGAACGACGATACTATTACTGTTATGGTTGTCTTTGTTCTCTTTTTCGCTGCTGTCAACCTCCGTATCAGGGCTTGGGCTGTGGCGGGCTGCTCGTTCGCCTAGGGCGTGGACAGTCAGATTTAGTTCACGTTCTAGCTCTTTTGCGCCTCGAGGATAGTCTGTGGAGCTGTGGAGCTTCTTGCGATAGGCTCGTAATGTCCGGCAGACCTGCTCCGTGGACATGTTGAGGCTTCCGAATTCACTAGGTGTGGAATTCCTAGACCGTGTTGATGATCGGAAATCGATGGATGATGAGTTGCGGAGGTTGTTTACGCTTGAACGACGATTTACGCCATTGATGAGTCGGGTTTTGGGACTAGGGGGAGACGGGGACCGTCGAGGGTCGAGAATGGGAACAGGAGATCGGCGGATATTCGGTAAGGGTGGTGGTGAGTCGTTACGTGTGTTTCGAGGCAAAGATGGAGTAAGCGTATACCGAGAAGTCTTCTTGCGTATGCGAGGCGGGGACTGCTCACGGATTGGTGTCGGTGTTGCCATAAGGGCGTCCTGGCGGAATCCCGCAAGTTCTGATCTTGAGAGTATTCGACGAAGCGGAGGTTTTGTAGCGACCAACTCCTTTGACGGAGTTTCCTCTTCGTCACGAATATTGCCTTGCGATAATTCCTGGGCTTGCTGCTGCTGTATCGAGAGGTCCCATATCATCACCACTCCATCCAAACCAGTGCTAACCAGAATACGGCCAACTTCATGTGGATTTGAAGGTTTCCTCTGCTCTAGTAAAATGACATCACTAACGCCTTCGGAATGGCCAAATTCCTTGGTCAAGAGTGCATCTCGCTCGAAGTCGTAGACTCTAATGGATTTATCAGTAGTTGAAACACCCACAAGGATGCGAGGACTCTGCCCAGGGATTTCAGTAGCTACAGTCAAGGAGCTCATAACGACGGCGTCGTTGGTCTCAAAATCAGTAGCCTTGAATGAGTGGACATGCCGACCGGAGGCAACGTCAAAACGTTGTATGTGACGGTCAAGTGTCGACAGCACGAGTGTATCTGGATCATCGGGTGCTAATGTCATGGACAGAGGCGTCACTTTAAGAGTGATAACCTTGGACATGAGATATGCAACTACCGTAGACGATTCAAAATCTCGGGTGGCTTTTTCACGAACAATGACTGTGCGATCGGCAGAACAAGACAGTAATCGTTCTCCATCATTCATAAAGAGCAACTGCCCTACTGCTCCCACATGGTCGTCCATTGTTTGAATCAGTTCAAAGCTTTCCTCAGTCTTCTTGAACAGCTGCACCATGCGGTCACGTCCAGAACTAGCAATCAGACACAATCCAGGTGTGGAATTGACGACGATGTCAGTAATTTCTGTACCGTGAGCTCGAACTTCATTAACGCATTTGAAAGGCTCCGCAGACAGAACTCTATTTCAAGTCAGTATATTAACAAGATCATGCCATGTTGGGCAATGACTTACCGAAGCACACCATATCGATCACCCGACACAAAGGCATTTGCATCTTCAGCGACCCGTAGGACTTTGAGTTCATTGGCAACCTCATCTTCTCCCCAAGCCAACTGTTCTAGTTCGACCTTTTTTGAAGCTCGGCATCTACCCTGCATATCCCAGAAATTAACCGAACCCTCGCACGACCAAGTGAAAAAGTCGGCCTTGTACACGTTTGGCAATTTAAGCGGTCCTACACCTAGCACCTGGTCCCGATGAGCAGGCACAAGGCTATCTCGAAGAACATCTTCGTCATCCCCGTTCCCGAATGAGTCAACAGGGCAAATGTGAATGGCTTTCGTCGAATCAACCGTTACAATATGTGTTGCAAGGTATGCCATGGATATAAATGTTGGTCTACCCTTTGGGATGAGAGTGTCGACTGGAGAAGTAGGAGATGGCGACCTGACTTTCGTCCATTCTCGAATGTCTTCCATTCTCAGCTTCAAAGACTTTCTTCCTCGACCACCAAGCCAGACAATACCAGACTCGGGAGCAACTGCGGCTGACGTAAGACCGAATGGCACGTGTTTGACGACCGTCAATTTCTGGTTACCCTCACTGTCGTCGAGTAGACAGACCGCGCCACTATCTGTGCAGATGATCGCTTCACAATCAGACACACTCGCAATGCAGGTAAAGGTGTGTTCTCCTAATGAGCCTAGAAGGCAATTTCGTCCGGACAAAGCTTTCGGGTTGCCGGAAAAGGAGCTCGAGAAGTTGTCGCTGTTAGGACGTAGTTTTGAAGGTGACCCAGGCCGCGAGTCGAGCCTCCAAACTTTGACATGGCGCACGCCTGCACTAGGCTCACGTTAGTATATCTCAGATTAAATAGAGGCGATAGACGTACGTTATCAGCGTTTGGCCCATCCAGCACATGTCGCGGATAAAAGAGGTGCATTTGTTGGTGGAATGAAGCTTCGCTGCTCCAGTCCGCAAATTGATCTGCCAAATAAAGAGAAATCCATCATTCATATCTCCCAGGGTCGCTAAGTATTGTGAGTTGGAGCTAAATGCGAGACTGCGCACGCCAAACGTGTGCTCCATCAAGGCTGTGAGCGGAATATCGCGAGGTGCATCGGGAGCTGTGGAGAAGATCAAGACACGAGGATTATACCCAGTCTGCCATTGATGTTAGTATATTGTTCCAGAGGTTATCCGAAGATATTTTGGTAAATTGAGCTCACCTCCCCAACAGCTAGGAACCTTCCATTAGGGCTAATTGCGACGCTTGTAACCGCCTTGATTCTTTCGCGTGATGTCCATGTGCGAGCGCCACTCGAGTCCGCCCAGTCGGCCGCAGGAGATATTCCTCCACTATTCCCTCCCCTGATTGCAACAGATCTGACACGGTTGTCTGGTGTTGTCGGGCTCGCGGGCTGGTTGTAGAATGAGACGACAGGGTTCACAGGGGTGGCGGTGGGGCGTGCGCGGAAAAAGCGTTGATTGACAGTCCCATCTATATCAATATCTGCTAATATTGCGGCGGAGCCCACACATAGGGCAAACGATTTGCTAGGCTCATGCGAAGAAAAGCCATTGGGTGTAGCGGTGGTGGTTCCGATGACTGTATGTAGGGATAAGACAGACTGATGCGGTGAGGGTTTACTGGGCGATCGGGTGCCGGGCCTTAAGACGGGTGAATTGGCCGGTGTGATCTTGAGAGTTGCTCCGGACCCAGGTATTTTGCTCTTTGTATTCCACGGGGTACTGGCCATCACATCGACGAGTGAGTCCCTCTGCCTATGTCGGTGGCCGGGACAGGTCGAGCAGCGTGAGGCTTATCACTAGAGGCATTGGTTATATCATCGACTTGATTGGGGAGACGAAGGTCAAATATTCCCAATTAAGCCTCCCAAATAGCTGTAATTGTGTGTGAGAATCTTGAAATGAAATTGGAGTGCGATCGTTGTCGGAGGGGTGAGCTCGCGAATTGTTTTGTTGTGAGGGGGTGGGAGGATCTTTCCGACGTAAACAATGAGCACTAAAGTAACACCGGAGAATTATTACGAAGGATACCGATGTGATTGGCGGGAATTTAAGGAGAGACACGAAGATTAGAGGCACAAGAGAGAGACGGCAGTCAGGATGAAGAAAGAATAATTGAAGAATCTTGTTGAGGTCGATGTTGAGTGTGGAGAGACGGAAGGCGCGACGCAGGGAGCTCTCGGTTGGCGGCCTGACGGATCTGGCTCGAACTGTTGTTTGTGCTTTTCCTGTTTGGGCTTAGCGGTAGTCCTTAGCTATTTTGGGCGCCTGGTTTTCGCATTCTGATTGGCTGCCAGTGCAGATCCCGTGCATTAAACATTCGCGCTCAACTTCTTCCTGTGCCGGTAGGTAGTTAGTCAAGTTACCGTTTGTTCGATAATCGTTGTCAAGATCTGTGGTCGGTAGCCTATCGATCTAAATATTCTCGACCCAGAGCGATGGGTGTTCTTTATGCTCACTGAAGGTATCATCTAGCGACCCTGAAGCTATGGTGTTCGTCCGCTGGAGCCGTGGCGCGCGGATCCTGCCCAAGCCGGTGGGAACTAGGAGTTGGCCAATGCTCCTTTTCGTGATAAGCCAGCATACCAGCAAGATGAACAGCAGCAAGGGAAGCATCGCAATTTAACCTGCCGACGACCGCATGATTCTCAGTACTGTAAATCTATGAGTACATAACTATCAGGATGAACCCGATCACGACAGTGGTCTTCAGTTTGCCCATGCTGGGTAAACCAGCATGAATAATCTCAACGTCTGCGGCTCGCAACCTCCAACATACAGGATGTCTTAGATTCCCTTGTTCTTGTCGCTAAATGAATCAACTTATCAGTTTAGGAGCACATTCTTCCACATGATAATGTGGCTATACCTCCCATTGGGAACCACAAACGACAATTGACGCATTGCTGCGACTCACTTCACATTCGAGGGAGCAACTCAGAGCTAAAGCATTCCAACGAGCTGTCATCTCCTGTGCTTGTGTAAGTTCTGTATTTCCTACAAGAGTAAAGTATTCTTAAATCGAGATGCATTGTGCAAGTGCGCGGGGCACAAGCTATCGATAAGAGCAAAAATCAAGATTAAATCGTTACATGGAGACGTCGGTGACTGCTCATATGGAGAGCCTCCGAAGTAAGCCCTAATTCCCGGCAAGTCAATTTTTCGTGCACCGTCTTCGGAGTCATACAACCGCCATTTCTTATTTTGCAAAGTGACTTACCAATACTGATGGAATGATGTTTCATATAGCAACAACAGCACGAACAACAACAATAATAATAATCGGAATTTTTTTGCACATCTGTATAGCCACGAGTCCCTAGTCCAAAGTTCCCAAGGCATGGTATGGTTCAACCCTAAATAGTCTCCGCCATGGTTTGCCTCGTATTTCAGTGGTGAGAGTAACGATACTACCAGCTGTCATACTAATTGCACGATGAAAGCCCCAAGTGCTATACTGCTGGGAGCAACTTTTGCTCGCCATGTAGTAGCAGTCGCTGTATTCGCTCATTACATGGTACGTCCTTCAATCTTGCCATAGAAAAGATGACAACTCATCTAAGGGCCATAGGTCGGAAGCATAACCCAAAAACATGCCGAAACCGACATCCAAAATGCCATCAACGTCGGCTTCGACGCCTTCGCGCTCAATCTCATGAGTCTCGAAGCCTGGTCCACCGAAGCAGTTGATTCACTCTTCACTGCCGCCGAGGGAACTAACTTCAAACTCTTCTTCAGCTTCGACATGAGCCATTTCACAGATCCTGCACAATTTTTGCCCATTCTCAAACAATATGTCAATCACGACGGTTACTACTTGTATGATAGCAAGCCGTTTGTTAGCACGTTTGTTGGTGGCCAGCTCACGTTTGGGCTTTCGAGTCCGAATGCGGGGTGGCAGAATAGCTTCAAGGCGGCGTTGAGTGATGCGGGTGTTGATGTGTTTTTTGTGCCGGATTTTGATGATACGAGTGGCTACCCGGATAGTTTCTTTGATACTTTCACTGTTGTGGATGGTGCGTTCTCGTGGGAGTCTGCGTGGCCGTATATGGATGCTGGATTTGCGAATGTTAGTGATACTGTCGACAGCACGATGATTGAGGCTGCACATAACGCTAGCAAGATCTACATGATGCGTGAGTCTTTCCACAATACCTCTAAGAAAGCTGAGCTAACATACAAAAGCACTCTCAACCTTCCAATTCAAACACCTTGACACCATCAACAACTGGTACCGCCGAGGCGAATCCAACCTCTACATCCGAATGGGCCAAATCCTTGCCCTGCATCCCGACCTCGTCGAAGTCATCACCTGGAACGATTCTGGCGAGGGCCACTACGTCGGAAACTTCTGGAACGAGTCGCTCGGCGACACAAACATTGCTGAATATGCCGGCGGATTTGATCATACGGGCTGGCAACAGGTCATCTCACCTTTTATCACTGCATACAAGAACGGTGCTTCGCATCTCAGTGAGATTACTGCTTCATCGAATGTGGGCGTTATATGGTACCGCACACTATTGACGACGTCGTCGTGCTCAGATGATCCTATTGGATTGCCAACAGCCCATGAGGATGCACAGGATGCGATTAACTATGCGATCATTCTTCCGTATTCGGGTAGCAATTACACGATCAATGTGTATAGTAACAATAATTTGATTGGAACTGCTGCCGGCGTTACTGGCTTGAATGGTGGAAGTGTTTTGGGCCTTGCAGCTGGAAGAGCAAATACTCAGCGCGTTGACGTTGTTGAGGTCGGTTCGGATGGGACTACAACTACTATTGTTGCTGCGACAGGTGCCAAGGATGTGATGGCTGAGACATCAGGGATTTGCAACTATAATTATGAGGTTGTTGCGATGTCTGGAGATGCAAGTGCTAGTTCTTCTAAGGCTACATCGACTTCAGCCATTTCCTCAACACCATCTACTTCCTCGACTAAAGCCACCTCATCGCCAGCTTCACTAACATCACCTACACCAAAAACAACAGCAACCGCTTCCTCGCCAACAGGCAATCCGGCTGCAGACGGGGCCCTTCGGGAGGCCTCAAAAACTGCGGCAACGGGGGTTTCTAGGGCATCAATGGCTTTGATAGACACTTTGCCAGCGGTTGGTAAATTCCTAGCAACCCATAACTATTGATGTCCTTTCTGTGTAGGTGTTTGATAGCACTCTTACTGGCTCGTTTCATGTTTTTTATATTCTTGTATATTCTATTTTTGAAATTGTATGACTATACCTAGGTATAGATAGTCTGGTAACTTCTCAATCTTCCTGAACGTCTTTCAAATTTAGATATCATGTATATCATTTCTGCGGAATCCCATAGCTCAACGAGATAAAGCTTGTTCATGACTAAATCTTAACCAGATATAATAGACCATGAAAGACTTCCAACATTTGAAGGTTTCCAAGGTTCTTGATCAACATCTGGGCAAATCATTGAAAACCGCAGGTACTTGTGGTCACCAGACTTCAAATATATAGTTTCTCGCCTGATTCAGATTTCGCCCAAGTTTGACTATTTAACCACGCAATTGATCATCTATCAAGGATATAGTCTGAAGCTATTCCCAGTAAGTCAAAGAATATCATATACCTCAATACGTAGATCAAAGAGAAAGCGAGACATCGATAAGGGGATGAAGACGACACACCCGATTGGGTGCGAAGCTTGGATGACCGGGACCCACTTGACCGAGCTGCCTGAACTTTTAAGACTTCCCGCAGATTATTATTTCTTCAACTTTGCATCTGTTCACTCGATTAACCCGCAACGATGGCAGTCTGTGCTGCATCTAGGAGGCTGACGCTTTCGAATGTTCTCCAAGGCGTTTACCGTACAGAGCTTGTTCGGCAACATGCAGAAAATTCAGCCATCAATTTCTACGCTCAGCGACTGACAAGACCGGCCCTTACTGCCGCGAATTCGAATCCCTGGTTATCAAAAAGATCCTTTTCTACCTCTCAAGCTTTCAAAGATGGAGGAAATATTGTGATTTATGATGTCATAGCTACCAAGGCCCCCGATGGTGATGTGCTCACTGAATTAACCTCTACGAAAGCTGAAGACTCGCCCAAAACACCGAAGAGTCCGAAATCATCATCAGAGAAACCCAAGAGCAGCAAGACCAAGACGAAGGCAGCAAAGAAATCTGGCACTAAATATCTCGCATCAGAACTCGTTAACCCCGAGAAGAAAGTGAAACGACCACATTGGCAAACTCAGAAAGAGGCACTCGAGAAAAAGTTCACAGAAGGCTGGCATCCACGCAAAAAGCTCCCGCCGGATTCTTTGGATACAATTCGCCATTTGCATGCCACGAAGCCCGATGTCTGGACCACGCCTGTTCTTGCAGATCAGTTCAAAATTTCGCCAGAAGCTATCCGACGAATCCTGAAAAGTAAATGGCAGCCGACGGAAGAAGAGAGAGAAAGGCGTGAAGAGAGATGGGCAGAACGCTACAAAAAGATTTATAGCCATATGGAGGAGCTAGGTCTACGACGAAGAAAGGGAGAATGGACCGCCAAGGTATCTGATGCCCGTAGGCTTGGATTGGAAGGGAAATCTATACGTCAGAATTTTCGACGAAAGCCCCAAGCACGACCAGAGGGCACGGAGATAAATATTTCGAGGCCAGATCGCGAGGCTTCACCCAAAGAGTCGACATCGTTGGAATAGCCACTGCTATTCCCACAACGCATGGACATGTTTCCTCCAGGACAAATTCGACCATGAAGTACATGGACAAGATGTGAACTACCCTTGCGCCGATAATGATTCACAGTTTCCCCTACATAATCCCGAAACTATTATGCATCTAGAGAAAAATTGATTCTCATGCCATCTGGTTCATTATTTATATTTCAACTTAGCCTTCAAGTATCATAGCGTATTTGTATAGTTGACCTGAGCACACACTGGCAATTCTTACTATTTAAAGTTCTGTTTCAATCATACTCTGACTGTCCCCCATACGGTATGCCGTGCGAAATCGCTACACCTAACAGCACAGCCCTCGCCATCAGCATGGCATAAAACCGCAGTCTAGAGAGCACTCTAGTGAGAGACCTAGTGTATGTCGTCCGAGGCTTACTGTATATAGAGAGGACTGACAAATTCTCATATACCTTCTATCCTGCTTCTGCCCATGGCAAAACGTTGTGAAGTAAATTGATAGCTAGATATTTAAACAACCGGTGTTAAAGGGAAGAAGAAAGCTGAAGATGATCCTCCCAGGGTGTTAGCAGGCCGAAGGCGGTTCGGGGCCAATAAAAGTGGAGGATAACTCCGCGATCCACCATATAGTAAGTACATCATTGACACATGTTGCTCTCTCATCTGTCCTTCCACTTTGCTCAATCACAATCCATTTGTCGTCCTATTATTATTTCGGCATCGACTCTGATTGCTACTTGATAGATCTGACCACCGTATACAGAATGTTTTTCGCCACGACAGCTCACGCATTCAGATAACCCCGCTACTCCTTTCCCCTGCGCAATCCAAGCCCTTCATTAAACATACCCCCATGTGGTAGAACCAAGCTGCCATGGTCGCCATACCATCGGACCTACAAGTGTTCGTGAAATGGAAAGAGCAGACAGTCTTTGCCGGTGAAGACGTCGAATGTACAATCACCTTTAAAAATGTTGCAGAGATCGCCGAGGAGAAAGCGAACAATACACCTCAACAACAACACCAGCGCAGAGTATCCCGACCTTTGAATGCTGCGAATGGTAACAATAATGATGGCTATTTTGCAGCCAAGTCTTCGCCTACCTTCTTCTTCAATGGGAGTCGACGCTCGGTTCCATCGAGTCCTCGCCGGCCGATGATGGGTTCGCATCGGGTTTCTGCGTCTTTGAGCTCGCCTTTGACGGGGTCTCATAGCTTTCCACCTCTGCATACGCCGCCACAATTGAACAATGGTCCGCCAAATTCGCACAAACACAAACGATCGGTGTCGATTCTGTCGATAGAGAGTGATAATGGAGCTGCATTGGAGAAGTCACCGGCGCCACAATTCTCTCGTTCACGACCATGGGGTCATGGGCGCTCGGCTAGCTTACAGGCTCCTCCTAGCCGCTCAAACGGGTTGGACGAGTTTTTGGGTATGTTATTAGCCTGATAGTTCGAGACTAGTTCTAAGCTTATTGACTCTTTCCAGGCAACGGCAGGAACTCGGCTAGGGGCATTCCGAAAGAATCGGCTCTCAGCCCGCGCCTTGAGGCTGAAAAAGCAGGCCGAACTATCCCGGCTAGCCCAAGCAACGCAAGCCATCTCAGGAGTCCTCGTACCAGACCCCCATCCTTTCCCACCGACTTCAAATTCCCACCGAGCCCGGATCCTGCAGCCGAGACCGACGGCAACACATCCAATGGCGCCACCGCAGGCGCAAATAATGATGGACCAGCGTCGCGGCAACTGGCTAAACAGCCACTGTCTCTTACACAACAACCACATTTAGCTCCTGCAACAAGGATACTCTCGAGTTCTAGCGCCAATGGAAGTAACAGAAGCAGTGGCGAGTTTTATGCAGCCAGCAACATCTCAACCGACACACTCGAGTCTGAATACACAAATTATGGTGGAAATAGATCAAAGGCTAACCTGGCTAAACATCGACGACATTACTCGAGCTTGGAGCCAATTGGTAGGAAAAGAGATGTTTTGACGCTGTTGATGGGCTACGCGCAGGTCAGCGCATCGTTCACAGTTGACGGTTCACTTATCAATCAGTCAGCATTTGAGGAAGTGAAACGCAAAGGTGTTGTTGGTGGGCAGACCAGCGGCCGTAAGCAGGAGAAACCGCGACGAGCTGGTGGGTTTCTAGGTGCATTCGGATGGGACGCAATTGAAGAGTCTATCAGCGGTTTACTATCGAATGGCGACCTGGAGGGATTGAGAGATATGCGAGGAGTTACGTCTTCGAATTCAATTCCTTTACTTTCGACGCCGCAATCCCTTCTCTTCGTCGACTTGCGACTCGGCCCTGGAGAGGAGAAGTCATATTCATTTTCATTCACATTGCCTAGAGGACTTCCGGCTAGCTATAAGGGAAAGGCTATAAAGATATCCTACAATCTAGTTATTGGTACCCAGCGACCAAGCGGTCCGAAAGAATCTCAACAAGTCAACAGGATTAACGTACCTTTTCGAGTTTTTAGTGGAGTCAATGGTAAGTAATGCATTTTCGTTTCAGTTGGATACCGCTGACAATGCCTAGATCAAGGAGATGTTCTTGGTCACGACCTTATGCAGCCATACGTTCTATTACGTGATGAAGCGCGTGTGCAGAAAGTGAGTAGTATACCGCGTCCACCGCAGAAAGATAAAAGTATTAGTGGACCGACTTGGGCCACGGCTCCTGAGTTTTTGTCTTACGTGGATGAAATTCTGGAGAAACACGAAACACAGAATCTCCGCACGCCGGGACCACCAATTGGTACACCGGTCGAGAGAAGACGTTCAAGCGCGGGACTGGGGCCTCCTCTAACCTGCAAAGAAGCCATTGAGTTTGCCATTCTTCGCAGTAACCAGGTTACCAGCTCCAATCGCAGTGCAAATCGCTTTGATATCGCCCGGAATGGCCGCCGCATTGCTGTAGTCGTTCTGAACCGCCCATCTCATCGATTAGGAGAGACTGTCCTTGCCACGATTGATTTTACAGATGCAACATTACCATGCTTTTCTTTACGAGCGACTCTAGAGACGTCCGAAAAAGTTGATCCTTCATTAGCCTTGCGATCCAACACAAGCATCCATCGAGCTACTCGACGTATATATGCGTCCTACTTCGAAAACACCTTATTCTCTACGCGAGTGGTCTTTAGCCCTGCAATCCCAATCTCAGCAACGCCTACATTATTGACTACCGGTATAAAGCTCGACTGGGATTTGCGCTTCGAATTTGTCACGACACATTCCAAACACGATGCAGATGTGAGTCTGTCTGGCCATAGGCTTTTAGAGTTGCTTGGTCAAGACGAGCGAGGCTCGGTGTACTCCGCGCTGGAGAATTTGCCCTGTGAATCTTTTGAGATTGCTATTCCTTTGACTGTTTATGGGGAGACGGTTCGGGAGCCGTTGGCTGAGGAGAGTGAGGGCTATCCTATTTAATCTAAGCGTGAGGCCAGAAGGATCATCATTTCTATATAGCAATTTTACAGACTTCTGTATCATAACTAGTCGTTGTCATTCTATCTCAGACGATATCCAATGTATACAGATCACATGACCGGTAACCCAGGCAACGTGATTTCCGTCCCGGAGATCTGGGCGGGGAGCATCACTCTTAGCTTAGATCCTTCTAATATCAGCAAGGTGGATATTGAGTTGCTTATACTACGTAGTAGTTACTAACTACTCAGTTACTCAAAAATTAATCATTGTTCATTGTACGTGGAGCAAAAGAACTCGAAAGAATTCGGTGTTTGGCAACGGAATACCTACGGGTCCGTGAGTTGTCTGTTGTCAGCCTCCACCACAAACCATCAACTAACAGCGTCATCGCATTCCGCAGACCTAGCCAACGACCTACATTCCAAACCGCAATACCGAATCACAAATCAAATTAGTAGCCAGAAGGAATTGAAAGGGAACGGAAGACAGAGGAAGCAAAATGGCTTCCTTCTTGAACACAATGTGTGTATATCCTCATTTTCACCTTCCCCATCCAACCCCCCCAGCCCCAAACATACATGCCCCCATCCCCATCTACAATGTCTACAATCAGCGCTGCCACCGGTGGCCTCACCCATTCAGAATCAACCCAAACCATCAAAGCCCGTCACCACTACCTTCCCATCGAACTACCGTCATATCTGTCTACAGCTGTCCGGACTCTAAAGGGTACTATACCAATACTAACACCACCCAGTAACGCGCGCACAAAGGGCCCCTTCAAACCGCGGTCATCGCGCGGGACATCCAGCTACCAGCTTCGAAAGTTTGCGGAGGAGACGTTAGGCAGTGGGAGTTTGAGGAAGGCTGTCAAACTACCTGAGGGCGAGGATGTGAATGAGTGGTTGGCTGTTAATGGTATATATACCTTCACTTCTATAGAGAAAATCCGGTGGTGATGGGCTGACAAGTGATGGTCAGTGGTCGACTTTTACAATCAGATCAATTTGCTATATGGCTCCATTACGGAGTTCTGCTCGCCGCAATCATGCCCCGAGATGAAAGCTACAGATGAGTGAGTTCTTTGTTTGCCATCTATCCTTTTTTTGGAGAACAAGGTGCTAAATGGACATCAGATTCGAGTACCTCTGGCAGGACTCCGAGAACTACAAACGACCAACCAAAATGTCCGCCCCGGCATACATCGAACACCTCATGGCCTGGATCCAGGGGAACATTGACAATGAACAAATGTTTCCCAGCCGAACCGGTACCACACCATCCCTTTCCCTTCAGCCCACCAATCTACTTACTAACTACCGTGAAATACAGGCGTCCCCTTCCCAAAGACATTCCCCTCCCTAATCCGACAAATGTTCAAACGCCTTTATCGTGTCTATGCCCATATCTACTGCCATCATTATCACGTCATTCTCAAACTCGGCTTGGAGCCACACCTCAACACCAGTTTTAAGCATTATGTACTGTTTATAGATGAGCACAATCTGGCGAGTGGGAAAGACTTTTGGGGTCCTTTGGGGGATTTGGTGGAGAGTATGTTGAAGAGTGATTAACTTTTTTCCCCCTTTGTTTCTTTCGGGATGGGTATGGATTATGGATGGGATTCGTTTCTAGCATTGCATATGGGCTTCTTTCTTTCTTTCTTTCTTTCTTCTTCTTATACTGTTTGATGATATGGGCGTTGTGTTGGTCCTGTTCACTGGACATCTCCACATTTCTGTGTATGGGATTATAATATTCTATGTTTCTAATTGTTCTTTTTTTTAATGACATAACTAAAGAATGGGATGGGCAGTTTACCTTTCTGTGGTTTCCTTTCTCATATCATCTACATATACATATACATCCACCCTACAACCAAACCCAGAGAACAAGATACAGACAAAAGAAATATGTATTTTAACAAATTCGACAGATAATAGTCTACTTCACAGAAGGGGAAAGCATTGCTTTGGTTGGTGATGACATATAATATAGGGTTGAGAGATAGAAAGGTAATTTACACGGCGTCGGTAAGAGCTTTGTTGAGACGGTTGATCTTGGAAGAGACGCTGAGGTCGATGGTGCGCTCACCAATTTCGACGATGAGGCCGCCGAGGACGTCGGGGTTGACCTTTTACCATTAGTAAGTATGTGGTACAAGCGATTTGATGGGCTGGGGAGAAGGAATGTACCTTGGTGACGACCTTGAGCTTCTTGCCCTGGCTAAACTCGGACTTGGAGACAGCCTTTTCGATGCGCTGGATGGCCTTGTTGTCGAGTTCCTTCTCATCTTTAGCCACCCCAATCCATCACACAGAGGTAAATGAAGGGGGAAGACATACCTGAGCACTAGTAATGCTCAACTCAATCTCACCCTTGTGTGCGCTGATAAGAGTCTCGAACTTCTCAATCACACCTTCCAACAATCCCAAACGGTTGTTCTCGGCGAGAGTCGCCAAAAAGTTCTTGAGGATCTCGTTCTTGTCTGCGCCTCCAGCCACGGCCTGCAATTCCTTGATGATTTGTTGCTTGTCGCTCACGCTAAGCGTAGGTGCGTTGAGGATGGGGGTGAGTTTGGGGTCCTTCTTGAAGACTTCGCCGAGTTGGGAGAGGGATTTGGCGACTGAGTCGAGGGAGGAGGTCTTTGCTGAGGCGGTGTACTATTTATATCCCTTCGTTAGTATGGGTGACATGAATCTCTTTTTTTTATTTGTTGTTTGATCGGTTGACAGCGCGCAATTGAGTCCCGCTCGCAAACAACGCTTCCCATCATTTGAAGAGAGGGAACGTACCAATGCGTTGGCATAAGTACCGTCAACACCGTACAAAGCAACAGGAGGTCGCACATCCTGCTGAGCAGCAGCAGCATACGTCCTCAATCCACCCACGGCAACGGACCGGGGAACAGCAAAGTTGCGAAGCCCAGCGCGGGCGGCGACACGAGCGGACAACATCGCGAAGAAAAAAACTCGATTGTGAAGAGTCTTTCGGAAAGGTGAATTGACCCGACAGTGATTGTCTGGCGGGGAGGTTGAGGTTCAATGGGAGAGGAAGCTGTCGTGACGGTTCGTCGTGGAGGAGAGTCCAGCACATCCGAAGTTCTTCCCAGCCAAGGACGCTTTGCTGTTTTGGGAGATCATGTGACCAAACCACCCGAAACTCGCCGTTCTCCACTTACCGGTTCCTTGACATTTTATCTCAGTATAGTCTACTCGTAGTAACTAACATGTCATGGAAGTTGAGATTAAGTCAATACTCTGTCTTATTTATTATGGCTCTTCTTATGTTAACTAATATACGAAGTAATGCCTATAGACCGTTTATACATGTATCTTTATTTGTACTTCCACCATCACCCGACGAAATCCAGTAAGGACCATACTCAATGTCCATGGGTCCCATTGGTACTCGTTCCATTGTGATCAACCCCAGTACAAAACTCATCCTCATAAGCCCCCAGCGTCGCGCTACTCCTGACACGGCTGAGTTGGTCCGCAATGTAAGCCGTGAAATTCTCTTCCATATGATCGTTCGTGCCGTTGGTAGACATGGCGTCTTCAGTTTCCTCATCTTCGGCTCCGTTGAGCCTGGACTCAAAATCGCTGTGGTTGCCGATTGAGCGAGATGTTGATGACCGACGAAGCAAGTGGCTTGGTTGGCGGCTGCCCTTGGATGGTCGACCGTGACGGCTGAAGACATCGTCAAAGTAGTGCGCTGCTGCAGTAGTGGGCGTGCGAGGGGTTTGGGGGAGACGGCAGTTCAAACTATCAATGTTAGTAAGTCGTATACATGTAACTAGAAGAGAACATACCCAGTGTCGTGAATAACCTTGGCGAGCAATCCCGTCCAACCGCACTGATGAGATGCACCCAGACCGCGACCAGTGTCGGCGTCAAAGAACTCATAGAACCAGAGATAATCTCTCCAGTGCTCATCGAAATCGAGCAAATCATTCCCGTCGTTGATGGCACGGCGTCCATCATAATCCCGGACATACAAGTGCTGCAATCGGTGCTGGAGTTCCTCAGCAACATGACCCAAATGCATGTAGTCACCAGAGCCGGTCGGACATTCAACTTTGAAAGAGTCGCCGTAGAACATGTAGAATCGCAAAAGAGACTCAATAAGCAAGAAATTGACACAGATCCAGATTGGGCCACGCCAATTGCTGTTACCACCAAACAGTCCGCTGTCAGAATCACCGGGGACGTATCCAACTGTAAACTTCTGACCATTAACATGCATGGAGAATGGGTTCTTTTCATGGTACTTAGACAATGAACGAATACCGTGATCAGACAGGAATTCTGTCTCGTCAAGCATACGTTTGAGAATCTTCTCTAGACGGTCTTTGCTGACAAGAGCGAGAAGCAAGCGATCGTCCTTACCGCGGTGGCTCATACTGGCAATGTTGCGTTCTGCGACATCGTTCTTGTTCTCAATGAACCAGTTGAGACGTCGCTTGAATGATGGGAAGAGGTTGATGATTTCGGGCTCGAGTGTAGAGGCTGCATACAGCGGAATCAGACCGACCAATGATCGGACTGGAAGTTGTTGCGACCAGGGTCCTCCGTAAGAAATGGAATCGTAGTAGAAGCTGACACGTACGTCAGTATTGAAAGCTATTTATTGATGAGGGACTTGTTACCTGTCTTCGTCGTTCCATAGAGAAGTCTCTCCGTCCTGATTCCTGAATGACATGGCATCGGAGATGAGAATGAAATGTTCGAAGAATTTCGATGCAACTGTACAACGTTAGCACAGTATCATCCTATTCTAAACAGGTGACGTACTATCTTCATATGTGCGACGGTGCTTTGCAAGCTCAAGAGCAATGTTCAACATGCTAAGACAGTAAAAAGCCATCCAGCCAGTACTATCCGCTTGCTCCAACACACCACCCGTGGGCAACGGCTCAGAGCGATTGAACAAGCCAATGTTATCAAGACCCAAGAAACCTCCTTCAAAGACGTTCTTGCCGTCGGCATCCTTGCGGTTCACCCACCAGGTGAAGTTGAGGAGTAACTTCTGGAATACACGCTCCAAAAAGTCCAGATCTTGCCGGCCGTACATCTTACGTTCAATTTTGAATGTTCTGAAAACAGCCCAGGCGTGCACTGGAGGATTGACATCACCAAAGTTCCACTCGTAA